>NW_022145609.1:33736629-34058999 GCF_000002235.5 Strongylocentrotus purpuratus | reverse complement strand
CCCCCCCCCCCCTCTCTACACACAGATGTAAATATATTTCAGCTGGTGTTAAAGGGTGTTTGAACCCACATCAACAGCTCTCTGCACTCTTCTCAAACATGATAACGTCCCCCTGCCCTCCCCCCTACACAGAGTGTCATCATATATCAGCTGGTGGTAAAAGGGTGTTGTGAACCCACATCACACAGCTCTCTGCAATCTACTCAAACATGACCCCCCACCCTACACACAGGTGTAATCTTATATCAGCTGGTGGTAAAAGGGTGTTGTGAACCCAAATCACACAGCTATCTGCACTGTTCTCACATGACAACCTCCCCCTGCCTCCCCCCCCCCTACACACAGATGTATCACATTTTCAGCTGGTGTAAAAGGGTGTTGTGAACCCAAATCACACAGCTCTCTGCCTCTTTTCAAATGTGACAACCTCCTTCTGCCTACCACCACCCCCCCCTCTCTCTACACACAGATGTAATATATTTCAGCTGGTGGTTAAAGGGTGCTGTGAACCCACATCACACGCTATCTGCACTGTTCTCAAACATGACAACCTCCCCCTGCCTCCCCCCCCCTACACATAGATGTGATCACATTTTTAGCTGGTGGTAAAAGGGTGTGTGACCCACATCACACAGCTATCTGCACTGTTCTCAAACATGACAACTTCCCCCTTCCTCCCCCCCCCTAATCTTATATCAGCCCATACCACAGGTGTAATCTTATATCAGCTGGTGTAAAAGGGTGCTGTGAACCCACATCACACAGCTATCTGCACTGTTCTCAAACATGACAACCTCCCCCTGCTCCCCCCCCCCTAAACAGAGTTGTCATCATATATCAGCTGGTGTAAAGGGTGTTGTGAACCTACTTCCACACAGCTATCTGCACTCTTCTCAAACATGACAACCTCCCCCTGCCTCCACCCCCCCCCCACACACAGATGTCATCATATTTCAGCTGGTGGTAAAGGGTGTTGTGACCCCACATCACACAGCTCTCAGCACTCTTCTCAAAGATGACAAACCCACCCCCCCTCCCCTACACACAGGTGTAAATATATTTCAGCTGGTGGTTAAAGGTTGTTGTGAACCCACATCACACAGCTATCTGCACTCTTTTCAAATGTGACAACCTCCCCCTGCCTACCACCCCCCCCCTCTCTACACACAGATGTAATATATTTCAGCTGGTGTTAAAGGGTTTGTGAACCCACATCACACAGCTATCTGCACTGTTCTCAACATGACAACACCTCCCCCCAGTCTCCCCCGCCCCCCTAAACAGAGTTGTCATCATATATCAGCTGGTGGTAAAAGGTGTTGTGAACCCAAATCACACAGCTCTCTGTACTCTTCTCAAACATGACAACCCCCCCCCCCCCCTACCCACAGGTGAAATCTTTTATCAGCTGGCGGTAAAAGCGTCTCTCAAAATGACAACTTCCCCCTGCCCCCCCCCCCACCAACAAAGAGGTAAACTTATATCAGCTGATGGTAAAAGGGTGTTGTGAACCCACATTACACATCTATCTGCACTGTTCTCAAACATGACACTACCCCTGCCCTCCCCCCCCCCCCCCCTACACACAGATGTTTTCATATTTCAGCTGTGGTAAAAGGATGTTGTGAACCCACATCACACAGCTATCTGTACTGTTCTCAAACATGACAACCTCCCCCTGCCTCCCCCCCCCCCTACACACAGATGTGATCACATTTTAGCTGGTGGTAAAAGGGTGTTGTGAAACCCACATCACACAGCTCTCTGCACTCTTCTCAAACATGACAACCTCCCCCTGCCTCCCCCCCCTACACAGAGTATCATCATATCACTGGTGGTAAAGGGTGTTGTGAAACCCACATCACAGCTATCTCCACTGTTCTCAAACGTGACAACCTCCCCCTGCCTCCCCCCCCCCCCCTAATCTTATATCAGCCCCTACACACAGATGTTTACATATTTCAGCTGGTGGTAAAGGGTGTTGTGAACCCACATCACACAGCTCTCTGCACTCTCTTCTCAAACATGACCCCCCCCCCCCTTCACCCAGGTATAATCTTATATCAGCTGGTGGTAAAAGGGTGTTGTGAACCCACATCACACAGCTATCTGCACTGTTCTCAAACATGACAACCTCCCCCTGCCTCCCCCCTAAACAGAGTTTTTCATCATATATCAGCTGGTGGTAAAAGGGTGTTGTGAACCTACATCACACAGCTCTCTGTACTCTTCTCAAACATGACAACCCCCCCCCCCCCCCCCTAACCACAGGTGAAATCTTTTATCAGCTGGCGGTAAAAGCGTCTTCTCAAAAATGACAACTTCCCCCTGCCCCCCCCCCCACCAACAAAGAGGTGTAAACTTATATCAGCTGGTGGTAAAAGGGTGTTGTGAACCCACTTCACACAGCTATCTGCACTCTTCTCAAACATGACAACCTCCCCCTGCCTCCACCCCCCCCCCCCCCCTACACACAGATGTCATCATATTTCAGCTGGTGGTAAAGGGTGTTGTGAACCCACATCACACAGCTCTCAGCACTCTTCTCAAAGATGACAACCCCCATCCCCCTCCCCTACACACAGGTGTAAATATATTTCAGCTGGTGGTTAAAGGGTGTTGTGAACCCACATCACACAGCTATCTGCACTCTTTTCAAATGTGACAACCTCCCCCTGCCTACCACCCCCCCCCCCCCCCCTCTCTACACACAGATGTAAATATATTTCAGCTGTGGTTAAAGGTGTTGTGAACCCACACCCACATCACACAGCTATCTGCACTGTTCTCAAACATGACAACCTCCCCCTGCCTCCCCCCCTAAACAGAGTTGTCATCATATATCAGCTGGTGGTAAAAGGGTGTTGTGAACCCACATCACACAGCTCTCTGTACTCTTCTCATACATGACAACCCCCCCCCCTGCCTCCCCCCTAAACAGAGTTGTCATCATATATCAGCTGGTGGTAAAAGGGTGTTGTGAACCCACATCACACAGCTCTCTGCACTCTTCTCAAACATGACAACCTCCCCCTGCCTCCCCCCCCCCTACACAGAGGTGTCATTATATATCAGCTGGTGGTAAAGGGTGTTGTGAACCCACATCACACAGCTATCTGCACTGTTTCTCAAACATGACAACTCCCCCTGCCTCCCCCCCCCCCCCCTAATCTTATATCAGCCCTACACACAGATGTTTACATATTTCAGCTGGTGGTAAAAGGGTGTTGTGAACCCACATCACACAGCTATCTGCACTGTTCTCAAACATGATAACCTCCCCCTGCCCCCCCCCCCCCTACACACAGATGTAATCACATTTTAGCTGGTGGTAAAAGGGTGTTGTGAACCCACATCACACAGCTCTCTGCACTCTTCTCAAACATGACCCCCCCCCCCTACACACAGATGTCATCATATTTCAGCTGGTGGTAAAAGGGTGTTGTGAACCCACATCACACAGCTCTCAGCACTCTTCTCAAAGATGACAACCCCACCCCCCTCCCCTACACACAGGTGTAAATATATTTGAGCTGGTGGTAAAAAGGGTGTTGTGACCCAACATCACACACAGCTATCTGCATTGTTCTCAAACATGACAATCTCCCCCTGCCTCCCCCCCCCCCCTACACA
The DNA here is from genome assembly GCF_000002235.5 of Strongylocentrotus purpuratus. Lineage (NCBI taxonomy): Eukaryota > Metazoa > Echinodermata > Echinoidea > Camarodonta > Strongylocentrotidae > Strongylocentrotus > Strongylocentrotus purpuratus. The sequence continues at coordinate 34,055,366 of NW_022145609.1, read as the reverse complement.
CAGATGTGATCACATTTTAGCTGGTGGTAAAAGGGTGTTTGTGAACCCACATCACACAGCTATCTGCACTGTTCTCAAACATGACAACCTCCCCCTTCCTCCCCCCCCCCTAATCTTATATCAGCCCCTACACACAGGTGTAATCTTATATCAGCTGGTGGTAAAAGGTGTTGTGAACCCACATCACACAGCTATCTGCACTGTTCTCAAACATGACAAGCTCCCCCTGCCTCCCCCCCCCCCCCTACACACAGAGGTGTCATCATATATCAGCTGGTGGTAAAAGGGTGTTGTGAACCCAAATCACACAGCTCTCTGTACTCTTCTCAAACATGACAACCCCCCCCCCCCCCTACCCACAGGTGAAATCTTTTATCAGCTGGCGGTAAAAGCGTCTTCTCAAAAATGACAACTTCCCCCTGCCCCCCCCCCCCCCCACCACAAAGAGGTGTAAACTTATATCAGCTGATGGTAAAAGGGTGTTGTGAACCCACATTACACATCTATCTGCACTGTTCTCAAACATGACAACCTACCCCTGCCTCCCCCCCCCCCCCTACACACAGATGTTTTCATATTTCAGCTGGTGGTAAAGGGTGTTGTGAACCCACATCACACAGCTATCTGTACTGTTCTCAAACATGACAACCTCCCCCTGCCTCCCCCCCCCCCTACACACAGATGTGATCACATTTTAGCTGGTGGTAAAAGGGTGTTGTGAACCCACATCGCACAGCTCTCTGCACTCTTCTCAAACATGACAACCTCCCCCTGCCTCCCCCCCCCCCCTACACACAGATGTAATCACATTTCAGCTGGTGGTAAAAGGGTGTTGTGAACCCAAATCACACAGCTCTCTGCACTCTTTTCAAATGTGACAACCTCCTTCTGCCTACCACCCCCCCCCCCCCCTCTCTCTACACACAGATGTAATATATTTCAGCTGGTGGTTAAGGGTGCTGTGAACCCCATCACACAGCTATCTGCACTGTTCTCAAACATGACAACCTCCCCCTGCCTCCCCCCCCCCCCTACACATAGATGTGATCACATTTTAGCTGGTGGTAAAAGGTGTTGTGAACCCACATCACACAGCTCTCTGTACTCTTCTCAAACATGACAACCACCCCCCCCCCCACCCGCAGGTGAAATCTTTTATCAGCTGGCGGTAAAAGGGTCTTCTCAAACTGACAACCTCCCCCTGCCCCCCCCCCCCCCCACCACATAGAGGTGTAAACTTATATCAGCTGGTGGTAAAAGGTGTTGTGAACCCACATCACACAGCTCTCAGCACTCTTCTCAAAGATGACAACCCCACTTCCTTCCCCTACACACAGGTGTAAATATATTTCAGCTAGTGGTTAAAGGATGTTTGTGAACCCACATCACACAGCTATCTGCACTGTTCTCAAACATGACAACCTCCCCCTGGCTCCCCCCCCCCCCTACACACAGATGTTTTCATATTTCAGCTGGTGGTAAAAGGGTGTTGTGAACCCACATCACACAGCTATCTGCACTGTTCTCAAACATGACAACCTCCCCCTGCCCTGCCTCCCCCCCCCTAATCTTATATCAGCCCGTACACACAGATGTTTACATATTTCGCTGGTGGTAAAAGGGTGTTGTAAACCCACATCACACAGCTATCTGTACTGTTCTCAAACATGACAACCTTCCCCTGCCTCCCCCCCCCCCCCCCCTAAACACAGATGTGATCACATTTTAGCTGGTGGTAAAAGGGTGTTGTGAACCCACATCACACAGCTCTCTGCACTCTTCTCAAACATGAAACCTCCCCTGCCTCCCCCCCCCCCCCCTACACAGAGTAGTCATCATATATCAGCTGGTGGTAAAAGGGTGTTGTGAACCCACATCACACAGCTCTCTGCACTCTTCTCAAACATGACCCCCCCCCCCCTTCACCCAGGTATAATCTTATATCAGCTGGTGGTAAAAGCGTCTCTCAAAAATGACAACTTCCCCCCTGCCCCCCCCCCCCACCAACAAAGAGGTGTAAACTTATATCAGCTGATGATAAAAGGGTGTTGTGAACCCACATTACACATCTATCTGCACTGTTCTCAACATGACACCTACCCCTGCCTCCCCCCTCCCCCCCCCCTACACACAGATGTTTTCATATTTCAGCTGGTGGTAAAAGGGTGTTGTGAACCCACATCACACAGCTATCTGTACTGTTCTCAAACATGACAACCTCCCCCTGCCCCCCCCCCCCCCCCCCTACACACAGATGTGATCACATTTTTAGCTGGTGGTAAAAGGGTGTTGTGAACCCACATCACACAGCTCTCTGCACTCTTCTCAAACATGACAACCTCCCCCTGCCTCCCCCCCCCCCCTACACAGAGTAGTCATCATATATCAGCTGGTGGTAAAAGGGTGTTGTGAACCCACATCACACAGCTATCTGCACTGTTCTCAAACATGACAACCTCCCCCTGCTTCCCCCCCCCCCCTACACACAGATGTAATCACATTTTAGCTGGTGGTAAAAGGGTGTTGTGAACCCACATCACACAGCTCTCTGCACTCTTCTCAAACATGACCCCCCCCCCCCCTACACACAGGTGTAATCTTATATCAGCTGGTGGTAAAGGGTGTTGTGAACCCACATCACACAGTTATCTGCACTGTTCTCAAACATGACAACCTCCCCCTGCCTCCCCCCCCCCTAATCTTATATCAGCCCGTACACACAGATGTTTACATATTTCAGCTGGTGGTAAAGGGGTGTTGTAAACCCACATCACACAGCTATCTGCACTGTTCTCAAACATGACAACCTCCCCCTGCTTCCCCCCCCCCCCCCCCCCTACACACAGATGTAATCACATTTTAGCTGGTGGTAAAAGGGTGTTGTGAACCCACATCACACAGCTCTCTGCACTCTTCTCAAACATGACCCCCCCCCCCCCCTACACACAGGTGTAATCTTATATCAGCTGGTGGTAAAAGGGTGTTGTGAACCCACATCACACAGCTATCTGCACTGTTCTCAAACATGACAACCTCATACCTGCCAACCTGAGACAAGAGAAATTAGGAGTAAATTTTTCTGGATGGACTACGAGGTCGCGAACCACCGAAGGATTGGGGTAGTAGCCCGTAGATTGGGGGGGGGGGGGCAGAGATGCCAACCCTATAGGATGGCTGTCAGTAACATTTACCATATTTGTCCGTAACAAATGGGGGTCTTTCCGTAACGCAAGACACCGCAGCATAATTTTCGCGCAAAACGTACACAAACACCCAATCACTCTTAGTCTTACTGCATTTCGAACCTACCATATTCAAGTCCAAAATAAAGATGTGCATCAAAACGTTTTTTAAAAATCTGTTTCCAGTCAAAGGATCTCCTTCTCGGGTACTCGCTCTTTTGAGTGAATCCATGATAATATTCAGGAAGAAAACACCTCGTTCAAGCGTCGAATGGCAAATTTGAATCCACAGTCAAATGGCAGAACTCGTATTCTACACACGCACACGTACACTCACCAGTACCACAGACACACCAGCCCAGGCCGCTAGGCCCGGCGTTCATGAACAACAACACACCGTATACCGCACTGCACTTGCAATGCGCCCGCTGAATCACCGAAGTCTTCGCTTCTATATTGCGGGCGCCATGCGCACGATCATCTACCCCCATGCTCCCCTCAAAAGGCACGAACGCACGTAGCATACGTAGCGGCCGTGTTGTTTTGGAATTAAACAAGATGGCGGCGGACGGACCATGTGCGCGAAAGTGCCTATCCAGTGTAGTCAAATTCAGTGAAGCTATGAGTGAATGCGTGCGACATGCAGCGCTGTGTGCGGAGGCTATGTGATAAGGCGGCATTCGCTATATAAAGTACTTTTGTTTATCGTTTCCCCGTAAGGCGTGATCTGGTTATCAGTGCTGTGTTATGCTTAAGTCTTATGCAACAGTCGTTTGTTTTAAAAAATATTTTAAAATTTAAAAAAATCGGAGTTTTGAGGCATGCAATCGGAATTCGGAGTGGGTATGAAAAAAGCGGAGTAACTCCGCCTAAATCGGAGTGGTTGGCAGGTATGCAACCTCCCCCTGCCTCCCCCCCCCCCTACACACAGAGGTGTCATCATATATCAGCTGGTGGTAAAAGGGTGTTGTGAACCCACATCACACAGCTCTCTGTACTCTTCTTAAACATGACAACCACCCCCCCCCCCCCACCCGCAGGTGAAATCTTTTATCAGCTGGCGGTAAAAGGGTCTTCTCAAACATGACAACCTCCCCCTGCCCCCCCCCCACCAACATAGAGGTGTAAACTTATATCATCTGGTGGTAAAAGGGTGTTGTGAACCCACATCACACAGCTCTCAGCACTCTTCTCAAAAATGACAACCCCACTTCCCTCCCCTACACACAGGTGTAAATATATTTCAGCTAGTGGTTAAAGGATGTTGTAAACCCACATCACACAGCTATCTGCACTGTTCTCAAACATGACAACCTCCCCCTGGCTCCCCCCCCCCCCCCCCCCCCCCCCCCCCCCCCTACACACAGATGTTTTCATATTTCAGCTGGTGGTAAAAGGGTGTTGTGAACCCACATCACACAGCTATCTGCACTGTTCTCAAACATGACAACCTCCCCCTGCCTCCCCCCCCCCCCTAATCTTATATCAGCCCGTACACACAGATGTTTACATATTTCAGCTGGTGGTAAAAGGGTGTTGTAAACCCACATCACACAGCTATCTGCACTGTTCTCAAACATGACAACCTCCCCCTGCTTCACCCCCCCCCCCCTACACACAGATATAATCACATTTTAGCTGGTGGTAAAAGGGTGTTGTGAACCCACATCACACAGCTATCTGCACTGTTCTCAAACATGACAACCTCCCCCTGCCTCCCCCCCCCCCTACACACAGAGGTGTCATCATATATCAGCTGGTGGTAAAAGGGTGTTGTGAACCCACATCACACAGCTATCTGCACTGTTCTCAAACATGACAACCTCCCCCTGCCTCCCCCCCCCCCCCCCCTACACACAGGTGTTATCATATATCAACTGGTGGTTAAAGGGTGTTGTGAACCCACATCACAAAGCCCTCTCCACTCTTCTTAAACATGCAGGGGTGATAGTGAGTACTAAAAAAAAAATAGGTTTTTTGTTTTCCCCTCAACCACGCCCCCCTTGAGTAAAAATAAAAGAAGAGGATTCGCGTGGAAAAAATGGCATCCAACAACATTCCCCCCTTTCGAGTAAGAAAATTGGGACAAAAATAGGGCAAAACATGGAAGAATAGAGAAAATAAGAGGAAAATCAGGATAACATAGGGAAGAAAAAAAAAAAAAAAAATATATGATTTTTTTTTTTTAAATCGGGAAGAAAGAAAAAAAATCGGGGAAAAAATCTTGAAAAATAAAAAAAAAATCTGGAAAAATCAAAAAAAAAATCAGCAAACTGATTTAAATCAGGTTTTTATCAGGCCTGCCCTTGTCCCTATGTTTTTCCGTCATTGTATTCCTCGTCTATAGATTCCCTGGCCTGTTGTTCTGTCACTACATTACCCCGTCGCTTTCTTCCCAGAAGTTATGTTCAGTCAATCCTGCTTTAGTGACTACTAAAGAGACATATTACTTGCCTGAGAAGACCACAATTTTCATTTCCTCTGAAATTACGTTTCTTATAGAAAGAACATGTTTAAGTTAACCACTACATAAAGACAACCTACTACCCATCCTCTCCAACCGGTGCTTTAGTTCTCCTTAGAATTATAAAATCAAGAAATATTACCAACAGACTACCAACAGTCCTTTTCTTCCCCCACTCTCTCTGTGTAAAGACGACCTGTTTATAAAGATCGCTCTTTGCGTCTCCCTTGGAGGTCTTTCTACACAGGTTTTACTGTCTTTTCTCATAGACATTGGCTCAAAACAGCTACTCACATCTTCCTCCTTGTACTTGAGGAAGCCTTCTAGCTCCTCACGCTGCAGGGTACGAAGCTTCTCAGCCAGGCCGCTCAAGAAGGTGGCCACTGTCTCTGGTGTCTTGGCCATGCGCATCTCAAGGATGTACTCGGCATGGGTGGAGTAACCTAGTAATTTAGCCAGCTGTAAGAGAGGAGAAAGAGATGCAGAATTCATCAGTTTAGGTGACATAACAAGCTGCCAAGACCATTTATTTCAGGGGGGATTTGTCTCATTCTCGTAGTTCAGCATTATTTGAAGAGTTCTTTGGCCATGTGTGTCTCATTTTTTGTCATAATACATGAGAGAAGATTAAGATACAAAGTCCCTTAAATTGAAAACCTCAGTAATGGGTCAGACTGCCACAATTTTTTCTTATTTTCTTAAATACAATGCAGACATGAACATAGCTATGAAAAAGATATCTATATACATTTAGGAAAAGCAATCTACAAGGGTGATCAATGAAAATGTTACATATTAACTGTTATTCAAGCAAACTAAAAAGCTGGGGATATAAAGGAAGAACCTATGAGAAGTCAACTACAACACTTCTGCTCTTACCTTTGCACGTATCTCCACTAGTTCTTCCAAGATTTTGGTGTTTTCCACCTTGCATCTGTAGATGAATAAAGTACAAGTTGAGTAATGGACAGCCATTGCTACTTGATGCAACTTAGAAAAATGCTTTTGTAAATACCGCTGGTCATTTTGGAAGAGAAACCAACATTGGCCCCTGTGTTAAAGGTCCACTCTTATATACATGTAGTCTAATTTTTTAAGCAATATATAGTATTTCTAACGATGTATTAATAAGAATATGCCCTTCTTATATAGCACATATCATAAATACGTCTCTATGAGCTGTAATGGAGAGAAGGAACTACATTACATCACATACACATTACTAACTCAGCTAATTTGAAGAGCCCATACCAATAGTGGTTGAAACTTTAAAAATAATCACAACTTTTTCAATTTATGTCTGATTATATTCAAACTTTCACCAGTCTGCCTTTTTATTCTTCTGCTTTCTTCTAGAGCAGTTTGCTTCAAGATCGATTACCCTTTAATATTCACCGTTATTATGAATACGAGAGCATTAGTTATTACACTGACACCAATCAAAGAATCCAGAAATATCTCTTCCAACCATTTTGTTTTTCTTTAAAAGATTTTGGAGCTTTTCAAAGACCTACAGGGACCGTTCCAGTATACAAATGATGCACAGGTTTGAGTGCGTCGGTAGGGATTGTGTGCAAATGGTACCTTTGAATGGTTTTAGACCAAATTCAAAGGTACCGCGTGCACACAATTCCACCGACCCACAAATTAAACCTGTGCATCATCTGTTTTATAAGATGGGGCCCAAAATTTTCAAAAATACAAAATGATATTTTAAAGATTTACCAGATGCATGGCTAAATCATTCGTCCGGTAATTAAAAGACGCATGATTTTTAAATTTACATTATTTGTCTTTTGTTACTTAGTGCAATGGATTTAAACAAATATAGAATAACTTAGGCCTAAACCTCAACAAAATAAAATCAGGCCTAACTGACCTTTACATGAAACCATAACAAAAGAAAGTCATTAAATCAATAAAAACTTATTTTGCATTCAATCTAAATTAGAAGAGGTCTGGATCTTGTCCATATCAAGTACAGAAATTGAGGCTTTATGTGTGGTGCTTCCTGGCCCCTCTCGCTTCAGTTTCACCAACACAGCCTCGAGAAATTGAAATTTGTTACAGATATCTAAAGTACAGTGATCCAAAAAGTGGCGTTGTATGCCACAGCGAAGGTACTAAAGTCTAAGTTTACAACTCACCGTCAGTCTATGTACAGAAGCATAGAACTTAGTTTAGAACGATAACAGTTTGTCCAATTCTGGCATAAAAATATCTCCTAAATTGACGTTCTTGATCTGTGCAAACTTTTCCAACTTTGAGAAGCCATACTTTAATTGAAATTTTTATGCTAGTCGGATCTGAATCATCCAACAATTTAGATAATTCTTCTTCTTATAGAAACTGGAAAATCAAATCGCCGCTGCGATTTCGCCATCTTGTTTTGGGTTTGGTTGTTTTTCTTAGTGGAGAAGAGAGAAAGTGCAAGCAATCGGGATATTGGTGTTATCGATTCCAATATCGCATATATCGTGTTGATATCGCGTGCATCCAGTAAAAATAACTACACGGTAATTGACCAATCAGCTTGCAGGAATTCTTCTAACCATCTTATAATATATCATAGATTATCAAATCCCATTATGTATTTATATATAAGCATTGACTGGAAGCCAGTCAATCATTAAGATGTACATGCTGTAGACTGTACCTTGAATTGAAGGCAGTCTCCACCTTGCGTCTTGTCTCTGGGTTGTGTGCCTTTCTCATCACGGGGAAGTAGTCAGGGTACTTCAAGGTTACCTTGCATTTTCCTTCAGGGGTCTAGAGAAGAACGTGTAAGAAACAAAGTAATACGACAGTTAACATCTGAATTATTCATACCCCTTGTTAATTTTGTGTTTTTTGTAACTCAAGAATGAAAGTAACCCTGTAAGTTGGGGCTTTGATCGGATCGGAAGATCGGAGCGACACCCTCGCACCTGTGATCGGTATCGGCAAAAATCAGCAAAACATGCGGGCCGCCATCTTGGATTATAATGTAGGCATGCATTATAATCCAAGATGGCGGCCCACATGTTTTGCCTCTTCTGTTAGACCAATATTATTAATTTCAAAGTCACAGAAAAGGCACTAAATATCAACAAACATGGTCTACATCTTCCAAATGACAAAATAATCCTGGCCATGAATTTTTTTTAAAGCATTTGACAGCTAAAAACTTGAAAATTTTCAGCATTAAAAAAAAAAAATAAATAAAAAATAAATCCGATCATTTTTATTGAACGCGATCGGAAATTATTATCCGATCACCCCTGATCAGCTCATGATCGGCCCCCGATCCAACGATTGGTTACAGGCCTAAATGAAAGGTGTACTGGTTTAATTATGGCCTTTGTTGAATACTTTGAGACGTAAGATGTAAATTGTGTCGCGTTCTCGAGAAACCTAAATCGGGACGAATCAAATTAAGCAAATAAGATACTTACCTTTTCAAGACGCTTGATGATGTCATCTGGTAATCCACCTGCAAGAATCAGAGGAAACATCAAAACCTGTCAACTGCATCCACATGCAAAGTGTCAACCCTTTTCTATACCTCTAATCCCTGACTAAAACATCTTTTCCATCCTTAGATTCCTTTTTGAATTCAGATATTTTCATCAAGGTTCTAGTTGGAAGCAGTGCTCTGTGATTGGATGCTCCACATGTAGCTTCCCTTTTTACTATGCTCTTGCAGCCCAACCACACAGACAAGATTGGCCAAGAATAGACAGAACGAGAAAACAAATTTACTCTGAATAGCCAAGGTTTCGTCTTTTGGCATAGTTACTGAGGTATTACAGGATAATTTACTCAGGTGTCAAGTTGGAATTAATTACAGCAGAAATTTTTCTGAAAAACAGATCAGCGAAAGTCAATATCCTAGACAAGTCAATGCCAATATGGTTGGTCATGGCCAATGAAAATATTCATATGCAAGCTACTATTATTATCATTTATTTATTGCAACCATAACATGAAGTTGGATTTAACAGAACCTTTCAGTTGATTGATAAGCTTTTAACAATTCCTGAGCATTCCAAACCCGTTTCTCTTACCTAGCTCAGCCTCTGCAAACTCCAGGATGGTGTTCTCATCGTTGACGTTCTTGTTGTAGTCAATGCCAATGTCACTGGCTCTCTTCTTCAAGGCCTTGACCTGATCCTGGACGTCCTTGGGTAGATGCAGACCTAGAGGATGACAGGAGATGAACATGTTTAGCCTTCCCATATCCCAATTACCCATAGGTATTTCCAAAGAACCACCTCCTTCCTCCATCTGTTAAAACTGCGTAACTCACTGTTGAGCCTCTTAAGTCTCTGAACCATTTCTGTTACTCTGTTTTATCTTGTACTCCACCTACACAAACCTCTTAGCTTTAGATTTTCACTCATTCTCTGATTATCAAAACTACATTTTCAAAACCCCTCACTCTCCGTACCCCTGAACTATTTGTGCAACTCTGCTTAATCTAGTTCTCCACATACCTATTAACTGCAGGCCTGCCTACATTGGTTCTCTGAAGATAAACACCACTTCAAATAATTTCCACTCTCCTTAAACCCTAAAACTTGTCATTTCTGCGACCAACCATTATTTTCTTCTCAAGGTATCTCTTAGTTTCACGCTTCAGACTGCTCACATCAGTCATCTTATTACCTATTCCTCATGTCCAAGCAACCCGCTCTGCTAAAACATCTGAACACACCATTCCTGTGACCCAGTATGAACTTCTCCTACAGATGTATCTTTGCTTCAGGTTTTCACTCATTTCCATGAATACCTACACTGTATTTCCAAATACACCCACTCTCTCAGCCCCTCAACTATTTGTGACACTATGCTTGAACTTCAGGCCTGCCCCACATTGGTTCTCTGATGTTAAACTTCACTTCCAATAACTTCCATTCTCCACAAAACCCTGAAACTTACCGTTTCTGCGACCAAGCTTGATCTTCTTCTCAAGGTATCTCTTAGCTTCATGCTTCAGACTGCTCACATCCGTCTTCTCTTGGAATGCAACAAGGTTGTCAAACACATCTTGACGCATACTGAAACATGAACAAAAAGCATGTGCATGAAATTTACAATGTAATTTTAGTGACCCCGACATTTGCTTTGGTAACAACTGCTTTGGATTTCATTTCATCAAAGATCAAGACTGAACGGAAACAAAATGCAGACAGGAAATGATATATATTTAGAAATTAGAAAGAGAGACAGACAAATGGGGGAAGGGGGGGGGGGAAGTGTGAGGTGGGAAGAAAGAGAGTGAGTGAAAAGGCTGCACAAACAGGAGAAAACTATATCAAAATAATGCCTCGAGCTACTTTGTAGCGGAGACACACAAAAAAAGGAGGAACTGCAAAAAGGGCACTACTAAACGAAAAATAAAATAAAACAAAATAGCATCTAAGGTCTAAACCACAAAATAGTAACACTCACCTCATTTCGACATCAAACTCTGAGAGGACTTTATCTGCATCGGTGCTTGCTTCCCTCAGCTCTTTACTGGGAGCGACATGTTGAGGAAAGTCCAGCATGTTACGCATAACACCATACTCACAATCATTGTTAGCCAGGGCCTGAACAGAAGAAAGAAATATAAAACATTTACTTTAAAGGTGTCCTAAATTTTGCGAATCCAAATTAAAGAATAAAATATCTCACTAAATTGTTCATCTTAATACAAATCTTCTATTACATGAAGCTTTGAAATTTATGAACCCATCTAAACTTTCATAAAGAAAAAGATTTTTTTTGTTCGAAATAAAAGATATTTCAATCAATCATGAGCATATTTACATGTATTGAAAATTTATTTTTAATGTTTGACAAATTGGCACATCAGAATTTTTCATAAAGAGTAGGGATATCATGTTTATTCAGGGCAGAGCTGGCTTTTTGTTTGTCTGTCGTCATAGCAGGATATTATGAAATTGAAAATGAAACTTTTGGCAGCACTCTGCTACAACAAAGGCTTTCTACAAGAGTATGTACGCTTGTACTTTGCTTCTACAGTTCTCACATGTCATACAAGCTCCATTGATTGTAATGATCAATACAGTTACAGGTATAATAGCTGGCTGGCTGACTAGTCAAACAAAAGCCACTGAAGAGGGGGAGAAAGGGACCCATTCCCCGACCATAACAAGAATGCAATGGAGCATAACATGACAGAGCATTTAAACCCAACGGGCTCTCTGGCATATAGTGTGCGTACACAGTGCGTAGAGGGTACTTGTGTGCACCAGTGGAACTTCTACACTGAGGAATACATCGTATCGGGAGTACTACCATGGAGACAGCTGCCCAGTTTACATTGTTGCTATGGTTACCCATTACTGTCCTTGGCTCACGGTGAAATGCATCTATTGTCTTGGTGATACAGACTCACAATAGTCTCTCATTCATATAGTAGGACAGGCTACGAGTGTCCTTATGAAAAAAATATTGATAATGAAATACTACTGTATGCACTGCATAAGGAAATGACTCATTTACACACAAGAATAAAGTCCAAACCACCATTAGTGGCATTTGCATACCATGCACACAATTGTGTGGATAACCTGAATTGTTAGAAGGATGGATTATAGTTATCTCTGCAAAAATGTGTAACCTATAATTTTTGTTTAATTGCTTGTCAGGTAAAATGGCTTTCTGACAGGTGCTGGCTGCTCCACAATATCTTTGCATGTCCACAAGGTTCTAAATATATACAAGTAATGAATCGAACTTCTTCATTGTTCTTCTATCTGTAGTGTGATTTAAAAGGCCAATGGAAAACAAATATATGTTTTGAAACTGTTACTTAAAAAAGAGGAAGTAAGAAGCTAATTGTTAAAATTATTTTTTTTAAGGGGGGGGGGGGGGGGGGGGGTAAGCGACATCTACTCAATACTAACAATGGCTGTCCGCAGTTTTATATCTTAAAAAGAGAAGTGATACACACAAAATACACAGGAAACACGTAACTTGGTTTCATACTTCATAGACCTTCATTACCGACTAGGGCTGCGACGTGTAGTCGAATTCTCGAGTATCCGCACGGTTGACAACTACTCGGGTACGATTTCTTGTAACCGAATATTCGGCCGCAAAAAAAAAAAAAAAAAAAAAAAAAAATCTGTCCAGGCCGACGCTTACCCGTGCCTGGGTGAGCGGCAGCCGCTGGCATGGTGCCGTCGGTAAAAATGTTTCCCAACTCAAGCACTGTCAAACTCACCACTCAGAAACTGGGACCAAATGTCTGGATTTCTGTTTGGACATGTAGGAAAATGATTATTCTGCCATCTTTGGTTTTTAAAACAGCATTGTTTACCGACATTTATTACCGACATTCCCAATTTCTTATTTTTTCTTTCACCCTTTTTGTTTTCAGGATATATATTCTCTGAGCTTCGGGGAAGGTATCAATAAAATGAAATAAAACGGGGACTGACACAATTAAGGGCGTCATGTCCGTCCTTTGTTTTCTCGAATAATTTCTATCCATTTTACTACCCTCTTTAGAAGAAAAAAAATTGGATTAAATTATGACTTTTTAATATTTAGTTTTGTCTTTTAGTTTTTAAGGGGGGGGGGGGGGTTCAGCGATCATTTTCTTGATGCATTTTACATGCCTGCTTTGTACAGAGACTTTCACATTATGGGCGATAAATCCTCGGAAGGACACACACATCAAAAGTAGACGGTGAACTCAGAGTTACCAAGTATCACGCATGCCATTTGGCGTGATATCACGCATTTCGAGGGTCTGAAAATGTGCACAATGCGCGCGCTAGATTTTGAAAAAACGCTATATCTTATACCCTCGCACTTGCGCTCGTGCGCCGAATCATGAAAATGTCACGCATTGCCGATATTTGAACTTGGCGTCTCTGTGAACTGTTTTTTCGTTTTTCACATCGCCATCGCACGGATACGGAAACCAAGACGTGCAGAGCGCCGAAGAATTTCCATAAAAAGCTGAAACTCAAAGAGTTTTCTTTCTCCAAAATTTACCATTGTATACATGTAGACCTATTGCACCATCACGAAAATAAGTTGACATGTGCGGCGCGGCCGGTGAGCTGAGCACCTCCATTGCATCGCGCGGAGTGCAGTGCCACTCTACGACTACCGAACAAGATAGGAACTCATGGGGTAGCTAGCCGCGTGCCCACGCTGCTGCAGTGGTTCTCCAGGACCAGCTGTGCCCAACTTCTCTACCACCACTTGTTCACGACACAATACTCACTTGAATAATGTTTTCATACGTCACATTTTCCTTTGAAACACTTCCCACAGCATCGTAAACAGCTTTCGTTGTTACTTTGAGCTCTTCAGCACGGGTTTTGATGTCACTTGGGCTCAAATCCCAGCGAAGACGGTTGGATGAGAGATGTTTCGCCATTTCTATCGAGTCTGCATTCACCAATGTGGCTTGAAACTCGGCGGCAGCTAGCGCAGCACGTGTAATGTGATTGCGATTCGATTGGACTGGCCAGCGTTTCTCGAAACCGTCATAACTACAAGTTCACCGACATCCCATTGAAACGCGTGTATTAAGTTTAACACGCGTTTCAACGGGATGTCGGTGAACTTGTAGTTATGACGGTTTCGAGAAACGCTGCCCAGGTTGCCAAACGGACACAGCTGATGATGGCGACAACAGAGGCGGCCCTCCGGGGGGGGGGGGGGGGGGGGGCACAGTGCCCCCCACTTTTTCAGATTTTTTCAGATTTTCAGATACCCCAAAAGTGCCCCCTTTTAGATAGGAAAAGTGCCCCTTTTATTTTGTAAGAAGTGCCCCTTTTACATAGGAAAGGTGCCCCTTTTACTTTGACAAGTGCCCCTATTACTTAGTAAAAGTGCCCCTTCCCCCTTTTCACCTCTGACGAGTGCCCTTTTTATTTTTGACACGTGCCCTTTTTCCTTCGACATGTTCCCATTTTCCTTTGCAATAAGTGTCCATTTTCCATTCTCATCAATCTTGAAATTATCTTGAATAAGTGCCCTTTTTAATCTCTAGTAAGTGCCTCTTTTCAGGTACGAGAAGTGCCCCTTTTCACTTTTAATAATTGCCCCCTTCACCTCTGATTATTGCCTTATTCAAAACTGAGAGGTGCTCCTTTTAATTTGACAACTTCCCCTTTTTTCCTTTGTAAGAAGTGTCCCTTCTCCTTTTAATAACTACCCCTTTTTTAAACTCGGATGAGCACACCTTTCATTTTAACATGTGCCCCTCTTATTTTCGAATAAGTGCCCCTTTTCCTTATGATAAGTGGCCCTATTAAAAAGAGAGAGCTCCTTCCCCTTCTCACAACTACCCCTTTCCCTTTCTAATAAGTGTCCCTTTTCCTTATGATAAGTGCCCCCATTAAAAAGAAAGAGCTCCTTCCCCTTCTCATAACTGCCCCTTTTAAAAATCTGAACAGTGCCCCCTTTTCATTCACCAAATGCACATTTTCCTTTATTATAAGTGCCCCTTTTACATTTTCATAAGTGCCCCTTTTCATATCTGGTCAGTGCTCCTTTTAACTCTGATAATTCCCCTTTTAATAATGATACGTGCCCCTTTTCCTTTCTAATAAGGGACCTATCCCCTTTTCACCTCTTATAAATGCCCTTATCAAAATCTGATGGGTGTCCCTTTTCCGTCAACAAATGCCTATTTCCCATTTTCGTAAACGCCTCTTTTTCATCACTGGTGAGTGCCTCTTTTCAGGTGAAAAAAATGCCTCATTTTCACCCTTATAATTATCCTTTGTACTTTGACACGTGCTCCTTTTCTTTTCTAATAAGTGTCTTATCCCTTTCGATAATTGTCCCCTTTTCATGTAATCATTAAACGTGCCCCTTATTTAAAGCGAATAAGAGCAAAAGTTCGCTCGCTGCGCTCGCTCGCATTTAAAGATGATATAATTATGTTACTTATCAAAGGTCTTTTCAGTCTTCCGTTATGAGAATGTGCTTATAACCCCATCACGATTGGCTTTTTTCCTCTCTATAAGATGTAATTTTTCACACTGCGACCTCACAGATCTTTAAAATTTTTCTCGCTCGCTTCGCTCGCTCGTAAATGCATATTCAGACATCACACCCAACTGTAAAGTATGATGCTTAAGCGATATCTTGTATGATGTATGAAGAGAAACAAATATTGAAATCATCCCTGATAATGTAATCACAATGTAGGGGTATATACCAATGTCTAAAAAATTGTATATTTTCGCTTTGAGATTTCCCACTGTAGGTGCCCTTTTTTCCAGAAAGTGCCTTTTTTGTTGGTGCCCCCCCCCCCACTTTGGAAGTCGCTCGGCCGCCCCTGGGCGACAACGTCGACGATGAAGGCGACGACGAGGAGGAAAACGACGAAGATAATAGTGATGATCAACAACAACAACGACAACAATTTTTTTTTTAAACACAGTTGTGGCGTCAATTTATTATATAATATATTGGCCTAGTACCGGTAGCCTATACATTTTTTTTTTAGGAGGGGGGGAGGGGGCCGGGGGCTGATTTATCTCAAACATGTAGTCAAGCCACAGAAACAGAGTATGAAACCGACAAAATGTAAACACAAGGCCAAGCAAAAAATGAAAAGGGTAATTACATTCTAACGGCACTTGAAAGATAATGGTAATTTACAACTTCCCGATCCAAACGAAAGGGCTTCAATGTCGGAGTGGATAACATCTAATTATGTCATGTATATGTCCTTTATCTGTGAAATTTAAACGTTAGCAGGGTTCTTATATTCAAATTATGCAAGGAAACCCGTTTACTTGCTGGACTTTATGCACTCAGTGTCAGACACTATTGAGTGACTGACTGGCTTTTTCTTCCTCTTTGGTAATAACATAGTACATAAAATGAGCTGTAAAGGGTACATGAGTATTTTGTCGATCTTCATCAATAATCCACTTCTTAATTGTAATGGCCAAAATTAAACTGATTGAATCTTTGCGCAGCATAAAACGTAAGACCATTCGGTACAATGGTCTGAAAATCAGACTATTCCTTACTGGCTCTATAGCTCTTAAGTTGAATCGACAACTAATAGTCGTTATTTTCCCACTTAAAGACGTTTTCAAGCCCCCCCCCCCCTTTTTTTTTTAGGGAAGTTCTAAATTGGTATAGTTATCTTTCAACTGCCGTTGGAATTTAATCTTTTCATTTTTATTGGCCTGCAAATGGGACATAGTACCTTTAAGTGGGAAATAACGATCATTAGTTGTCGAATCGACTTTAATGATTGCCATCACTAAAGTAATAGTCTAATTTTCAGACCCTTAATTGTACCGAATAGTCGTACGTTTTGTGCTGCGCTCTATAAAGCTGCTCTCTCTCCCTCTCTCTCTCTCTCTCTCTCACACACACACACACACACACTCTCTCTCTCTCTCTATCTCTCTCTCTCTCTTTCACTCTCTCTCACTCTCTCTCTCTCTCTCTCTTCCTCTCTCAATATCAACTGGTCTATTAGTATTAATTAAGCAAATAACTACCGTTGGTGAAGGTGATGGGACAAACTATCACTTCCGAGGCGATCTGGATGTAGCTATCTTTCCGAAGCGAAGCTGAGGAAAGATAGCGTATACATTCTGATCGACGAGGAAGTGATAGTTTGCCATCGCCTGAAACCAAAAGGTGATTATTTCCGGGGATTATTTGCTTTCTATCACATCTAAAACTATTTAACTACAAAAAGAAAAGGACGTGTATTCATCTACATAAAAGACAGCTAGGACCAAATTCTCACCAAAAAAGTTAAAAGTTTAATCCAACCTCTTGAGGGTACGGTGCGCGCATGTGTTTTCTTTAATTGCGCCCATTGGTAATGCGCGCTTAATTACGCCTGTTTCAGTGCGCTTTTGGATAATCTTCAGTGAAAGTGCGTTACCCTGTGTAGATAGTACCTCTATCTTCTGTGAAAGTGCGTTGCACTGTACTATCTACACAGTGTAACGAACTTTTTGCTTCTCCCATCAATAATGGGCGAACTATCTTTCATCACGTGATTTACTTTTGACCAATCGTAGAGCAAGATTCTTAGTATGTGGAATATAACTTGAATTATCTTAGTAAAATGAAATAACAAGTCTTGTGGGGCTTCGTTCTGATATCGTATAGCATGTATGATGTATCAAAGAGTGGGAGTTGAAATAACTCACAGATTGCATTCTCGCCACTTCAAAATTAATTAGCTGTCAGTCATCAAAAGAATATCTATTTCAAGTTTTTTATCGGATGATTCCACTTGGGAGACCTAGACGAAGTGCATCTCTCAGGTATCAATCAATGGCTCCTCGAGAATGTGCTAATTGTCTTGTAAAACCAGAAAGCTTGGAAAAACAACCATCTTGATCTTCAGCTGCACAATTACAAAATACTGCAAGAACACTTTTTACACAATTACAAATTTAAAATACAAGTACTTCAATTGTTTTTCGCGAGGGCTAGGAAGACAATTATTTTGTAGTTATTTGTGATGCATTCCTGGGATGATTAAAAAGCGTGTATAGCATGGGGGGAAAGGGTTTTTATTTACAGAAAGGATCTTGATTTCGCAGCCATCTTGATCGGCGATGAATTTGAGATAATGTGAATACTAAATCCAATAGCCCTAAAAGAAAAGGTTAGGGAAGTTATAGGTCTTATGACTCCTTCGTTTGCCTACATTATATCACTCATTTGATATTCTCATAATCTTCTTTCTCTATTATGATTTTCTAAGTCTCTTTGTCTCTTCACGCTCTCTCTTTCAATCTCTTCAATTTCTCTCCTGACGAGAATTTCATGAGGATACCAACTAATTTGTATTTTACCTGTTTATATGCTTGTGTATTTATCTAGTTTGTTTGTTTTATTCTGACCAAAACAGGGCCTCACGGAAGACCACCAAATTGGTGATAATTATGTGCCACCCTGTATAACTATCAGAAATAGAATAAATAAATGTAGGGCGGATCTAAGCGGAGAGGGGGAACTTTTTTGTCGGAAATTTTAGGGAATTGACCCCCTTTTTAAGTTAAATAAACTTTCCATTTTTTTAATTTCTATTTTTGTCCTCTCTCTTTAAGATTTTGTTGACAATTTTACTCCCACTTTTACATAATCCTGCATGAATCCGCCCCTACCCCCGCTTAGAATATTAGTGTACGTCATCAGTCATAAAGCATAAAAATCCAGTAAAACATACGTTACAGTTTATTCATATCACAATGACGATGTGCATTATTTAATAATGATGGAGATAAATAGAAGAAGAATCAGAAGAAAAAGAAAAAGGAAAAGGAAGAAGAAGAAGGAAGAGGAGGATGAGACGAAGGAGGAAGAGGTAGAGGAGGATGAGAAGAAGATTAAGAGAAAATAAATAAAGAAAGAAAGAAGAGAAAGAAGAAGAAGAAGAAGAAGAAGAAGAAGAAGAGGAGAACAAGAAAACTGAAGCAAAATAAGAAGCTGAAGGCAATGAAGAAAAAGAAGAAGAGAAAAAAGATTAAGAGGAGGAGGAGGAGAAGGAGGAGAAGGAGGGGAGGAGGAAGAGGAGGAAGAGAACATTTGACTGTTATCACATAACATGTGACAGGTTGGTTGATTCATGAAAATTGTCACCGTCATGCGAAAACTGACGTTCCGGATGTCAAGACCTTTTAAGTTCCTTGAACTGATAAACGTGCAGTACGAGATGGTATTAATGGTTTTTAAAGAAATTTAATCAACACCCTGATCAGCGCCAGGCTGGCATAATTATGTTGCCCAAATATCACATTTCTATATGTTCCTAATGTCGCGAACTTGCGAAGCGAGCTGGCGTACAACAATATTGCGACCCTTTTATAATGCCATCCAATTAGGTTGGCCTATTTTTATATCAGTTGATAACTTTTTATTTGATTCGTCATTATAATGATAATATTAAAGATAAAAAAACAATACAGAGACAAGAAAAAGTGTCGATGCCTGAATATCAGGTGACTCATGACTGCATAGTGGTAAATTGGATAATTTAAGGGGGGGCTGCAGTTTTTCCTGCTCCACCTCGTTTGCACAGTCATATTGTAAAAGCTTTCGTGTACGCATAAACGGTATAAATGCAACATATAAATAAAGGCCTAGGCAAGTGTATTCGTGACGTGAATTTATTCAAACCTACTGTGAAAACGTACATAAATACAAATCATTACATCAACAATTCATCATAATGTGTATAGGCCTATTACGAGAAAATGACGTACGCAATAATATTTTAGTAAAAAGTAAATTGTTCGAAATTGCGTAGACAATTAGAAGAATACCTATATAACACTCGTATAAAAGTCCAACAAACTTTTCAAACCCGCAATTTCGATTTAGTTTTAATACAGAGCAGTAGCCTCGATTGGTAAAATGTTTGCTGTCATTTTGCAAACTGGACGTCCTTACTGGTCAGAAATGGTGTAAGTTTTAACAGAACATGTGAACATGATAACCCAGTATCTATTTTTGTCAAAAACTCCACGATACATCAACACAATAAATATCTTCTTACCATAATGGTTTTGGAATAATAGTATATTTGGGGGTAAGATAGGTATGACATTGTGACCATAATAATTCTGTGAAACAAACACATCGCATTATTTCCTTTTAACTTTCAGTTTGTTCTTTGTGTAACACTTAATAATAATGATAAAAAAAATAATAGAATATACGGTGTCTTGTGAAATGTAATCCTTTTTACGAGTGAGGGTGATTTTATATGTTTAAATAGACACAGTCACAAAGGAGACATTTATTCGGACGAGAGGATGTCAACGATTTGAACAGTACGAACATTGCGTTGAATAAGTGGAGCACTGCCGCATTGTATTTAGCGCATTCGGAATGACGCATCGTGACTAGGCAACGGCAATTGAATTATGAAGAGATAAAGTGCATGCGCCAGTATTTCAACACAACGTTTGCACTGCATTCAATATCGTAGGATGTCAATCTCACTTGGTGCGTCAAAGACTGCATGCGCCAGGTGTTGACGCAATCCTATATTATATGTCAGCAGTTGACGCCTTGTATCCAACGGGTATACCACAACGTGTCATCTGGATTGCGTTATACCTACATTTATTAAGTCTAATGTGAAGGAAATAAGTGCATGCGCTAGTTCTTCAAAACAATTTTTGCATTATTCATTTTGGATTTCTCTTTTTTTTGTGCGATGTAACTCTCATACTGGTGCGAGAAATGACCTAGAAAATAGTGCCATGCAGCGTACGTTACACAGTCCTCCTAAGATCCGATTTTTAAAGAAATGGCAATAACATTAGACATGAAAACAAATATAACCTTCCAGATTTAGTTTCTGATTGATGAGAAGAGTACTAAGAACCGGAATTTCAGTGCCTTAAAGCCTTATAATCAGAATTTAAATCGTAAGCCATCACATACATTGTCTGACGTCACTTCAATTCTGAGAAGAATTAGCTTCAATTACCATCTCAAAAGAAGCTTGAAATCCCTTGAATTTTAGACATTATAAATTAGACTATTCAGATCCTCGATCATTCTGATTTTAAAATTTGACTATTCATATTATATGCTGTTGCAAAATTCTTCCAGGATCGCAACGTAGTCGGATCGTATAGTGTGCGATGGGCTATACACAGACTGTTCACCAGACATGTGCATTTGTCATAATTTTGGTATATTCGTTCTGAAATGCAATTATTTTTGGATTCGTTCGATGAGGGTGTACAGAAAGGGATTAAGAGAAGAATTGATTGGGAGCACAAAGACAACTAGCCAGGCATAAACGTCAGAGCTGAGGATGATGATGTCAGCTTGGACCAGGATGCCCAGGACAATGATTGGCATCCAACAGAAGAAATCCGTCCCGACGACCAGCAACATCTTGAAAGCCATCCTGACGTCGTCCGAGGAGCCAGCGGCCTTGCGTCCGACCTCCTGACGGGTGAGACGCACCTTGAAGAAGATAGCGATGTAGCTGACGAGAATGACCAAGAAGCTGATCAGGTTCAGGCCAAGAAACACGGCGATGGAGAACTGCCAGGTCGAGATGGAGGATGAAGCGACGATGTTGTATCGGGTGTGACCGAACTGGGAATACGTGTAGGCATCGATCTCGGAATTGAGGTCGGTGAGCTTGCGGATGAGAGGCAGGCCGACGCAGACATCGCTCAAGCTATACGCGTCTGGGTTGAGTTTGTTGACGAGGATGGAGCCGACGGCGAGGAGAATGGATGCGATCCAGATCATAAAGACAGCCAGACGGGCCGATCCTACGGTCAAACGTCGAAGGGTGAAGGGAAAGATGATGCAAATGAAGCGATCAACGCTGATCAGGGTTACCAAGAAGACGGATGCCTCGCTGCTGAGGAAGGACATGAAGCCTGCTATCTGACAAGAAAGGCTAGACCGCCACTCCTGGGCCCTGCCTTCCCAGAAATACGTATCACCAATCACCAGATCCATGACAGCCAATATAACCATGTACACTCCCATGAGGAAGTCCGCCGCGGCCAAGTTGGTGATCAACGTGGATTGGATGGACGCGATGGCCGACGACTTGGATTTTCCGGTGAGTCGCATGTAGATGACTATAGCGTTCCCGATGAGGGCACTGATCCCTAATATCCAAATGAAGACTTTGACGGTGTTGTTTTGGAGGAATGTTTTACGGCAGGTGAAGAGAGGATGGGGTGGCTCAATGATGGTACAGGTTACACCATCAGGCATGATACAGCACATCCGAGGGTCAAAGACAAGTCTATATAAAAAAAAACATATTAATGTCATTAGCCTGTGGCTGTGAAACATGCATTTTCGAACGGGCATGTGATGTTCTCTATTTTACCAGTAGCACAGGGGGTGTACATTCCATTGCGCCATTATTCTAATGCCACTAATTTACGGGAAATATCTAGGCGCAACCTATAGCCTCACAAAAACTTTGGATTCGATTTAAATCGACATCGACGAAACAACCAACGAGGATGGGCGCGGCAATGTGTGTGCAGCCGTCATTATCTGTACATGGCCTAAACTGTCAACTGTTCACAGAGGCACCACTGAATTTGAAAATGATTATAAGCGTAGTGGAATAACGCCTCGTGTGCTAGGATCGAACCCAAGACTTAGAGCTCTTACCTAAAACCACAGTGCTACCACATCAAAAAGAAATATGAAATGGTACTATAAGAAAACAAAGTGACGTCATTTTCCGTATTTTTTGCATTATTTTACTGCAGTGAGCAAGGTCAATCTGACGTAATTGAAAAACAAACAAACCAGTTACGTCCAGGGCCCTCGGGTTGATGCGAAAAAGCATCTATAATGATGCCTGAACTGTAAGCAATTTGCTCACTTTAAGCGTCATTCAAGACACGGTATTGGCTGATGCGTTGACCAGGGTCCAGGGGAGTGTTTCACAAAGACTAAGATTGACTTTAAGTTCGACTTATCTATAGTAGGCCATTCATTCCACGGGTTGCTCTCCCCATTGCTCTCTCAATTCTGATCTTTAGATAATATTTTTCCCTTCAATAATGAACTATCAAAAAAGGTAAATTCTGTAGAAATGTGACCACGATTTATACATTCCTTGAGAGACCAACACCAGTAAATGGTGAGAGCAAACAGTGGCATGAACAACGTGCCATAGTTAACTCCAACTTAACGTCGATCTTAGTCTTTGTGAAACACACACCAGGAATGGAAACCGTCATTTTCATGGACATTCCATTGAAACGCGTGCTAAACCTGTAACACATGTTTGTATGAGGTATCCGAAAAACTAAGAGGTATGATGGCTTAGAGAAACTAGGCCTTGAGTTGAGTCAGAATGCTTTCGCCATTGAAATGGACGGAATAACGCTTTAGCAAACTTCAAGTGTTTCCGAAGAGGTTTTTCCATTTCATTATCATGTTTTCCGTAGCAAAAATATTTTGTATTGAACTTACACTGTTTGAAAACTCGGGCCGAATTTGAAAATTTCCGGATAAAGACTGATGGATTTCGCCGAAAGAAGGTGTCTGCGACGGAAAGGAAAAGAAGAAAAGATAACAAAGTAAACTCGGTGCGAACACAATTTTAATGATTCGTTTAAGGTATTGACTAACTGGGCCCCGTCTTACAAGACTTACGATTGATCCAAATCAATCGCAAGCTTGCAGTCTCATATCTCTAATATGTACATAGTTGCGATTGATATCAACTCTTTGTAAGACGGGGCCCTGATCTTTAGAAAGGAACACAAAACAAGCCATGATGAATTGGATGCAAGAACCGTGCGTCACTGACACGTCAAAGTCGTTAAGACCGTTGGACAGGAGGCGCCATTTTCATTATGTTATTAGTACGCTAATCATACCTATGAAGGCAATTTGCCTATGTGCCAGTAATGAAACGCAATATTCCCTCTATTCATTTAGCATTCAGTTTTTGTTTGATATCACTTTACATGGCAAAGCAAATTTTCCGTATTAGTCACAGCCTCGTAATGTAGCAGGCATAACATCTTTAAAGTTTTAACTATTCTATTAGCCTTTTATGTTATCATACATAATTACAGTTAAAATCCAATATAAATTTTAGGCAGGAGGATTATCTGCAAAAATGATTGATATCAACTCGAGAACAATTATTTTGGTTTAATCGGTCATAATCCGTACTCCATGTGGATCGGTAGGCTAACAAAATTCGACTTTTTCTCATTCGCTTTTAAGCCGGATACTTTGTGAATGTTTTGCTCGTATCACCCAAGGTTATTCATTCATACCTTTCCATTTTTTTACTGCTATGATTTCATTTTGGAGAATAATGGCAATATCAAATGAATATAATGTAGTCTTAAAAATTCTAGTTTCAGGAAAACCAACTTACATGTCCTCGAGGGCTTGCATTTGCGTAAAGCTTTCCGGGGCGATTTCCACGATCGGATTCCCTTGAAAATTCCTGGTTAAAAGAAGTGTATGCAAGAACGTCGTTTTTAAAACATAGTTTTAATTTTTTTTAAAGTTAAGTCATTAAAAGTATGTATTGTCTAATATGTCAATTTAAAAAAAAAAATGCTGAGGATAATATCGAGGGGTCGTGACACAAGACGTAACTTCATTTTGGCCATTTTGAGAAAAAATAGTTTATGTGTCACTGAGCACTTGGGCCTTTAGGAGTTAAGTCTATGTTTCACTACCCATTGACTTCAATCGGGTGTCGAATGGGGTTCAGTTTTTGTAATTCCTGGAAAGCCCACATTTTTATGAACATTTTGATATCAAATACTCATTTTGGCAAAATATGGGGTTACGTCTTTGTGTCATTGAACCCTCGATATAATATTAGCTGATTTCATTCTTGTAAATTCTATTCTATTACAATGTTGTGGTAAATTCATCCTTGAACGAAATACAAAACAAACTGATTAAAATGAAACGTATTTTCTTTTAAGCTACACAAAACTCATAGTATTTCAAGTTCTCCTTTCTAATGTTAGGGTGACAAGCACTGTTTATGGATATCGCAAACTATGTTTATCAATAATAATTCAATAATACGAAACATATCTATAGCGCTTGTGACATATAGAAGTTTCAAAGTGCTGTATACAAATAAAGATTACTTCAAGAAAAATCAATATTACTAATGGAATTAACATTACTTAAATTACAAGAAAATGAAATATTACTAACATAACTGAACAAATAAGCATTACTTAAATTACCAATAAGATTACACATTTATCAACTGAAAAACGAAGTTTATCGAGAAAAAAAATCTGCTCATCGGGGGATAATCATCGTTTGTCAGAATTATTAGGCAGCAAACGTATCACGGGCAGCTAACGACCATATTGCGCTGAAACAATACTTCATTTCAACATGCTAGAATGATTCGCAAGCATGCCCTGTACTGTTCTTAAAACGCCGTCTTGCAACTGTCACGATGTGTGTTGAGCTCATCACGTACTTGGTACTTTCCAATATTGCAGGAACTTCAAATTTGTTAGAAATCATATCTGAGAGCGTAGAAACTACTTACACAACCTGCAGTACATTTTCGAGTCCTGCCAGCAGAGAGGAGTTGATGGATCTGATCAAGTTGGCCTCTAAAGCTCTAAAAACATTCACGAATACAAATGTCTTAATATTATTCAAAAATGGCCCGTTTCCATTTGCCGTATGTTCATTAAAGTTCCTTTTTTGAGTCGGTAAAAACTTTTAACAGGATCAATGATAAATCATATTAACATATTTATGAATGAGGAAGCACGAACTATTCTTTTCTTCTCGGCTGACAACCTTCACCTAAGCAATAAAAAAGTTGTTCAGAGGTTTGGCTTAGATAGGCCTAAATACCTTTGAACCCTATTTTGTCTGTTCCTTAAATAAACAATTATCTATCCACTTTTCAAAAGAAGAATAAAAATGCATTATTAAACAATGACGAAAGATTTTATAGCTGTTTTGATTTAATTTAAATGCCTCTTTATATTTCTTAAGTTGGAAACCCAAATGGAACTCCATCAGAACAACGCAAATAGAGCCAACAAAGGCTAATTCGAACAGGATGTCAATGAACAGACAATTTCTGAAAGAGGGATAATGATTATGGATATCTAGCCATGCTGCAGCCTATTTCACAAAAACATAAACAATCTAGCTTATACTTAAAAATTGAGAATATGAAAATAAGTAAATAACACTGTCTTTGTTATCATGTTTGCGTGAGACAACCACAATCAATTCATGTCATCATTCGTAGGTCAGTCCCAGGTGGAGGGGGGGGGAGGGGGGAAGGGGGGGGGGTGAAAAGGCCGCCCCATTAAGAAAAAAGTGAGACAACAAAAATCGTATTCTGAGAAAGAAAAAAATTCGGGATCTTGTTTCTTTATTTTATTGCTCCTTTTTTTGGTCCTAGCCTTTTCTCCCCCATAAAGAAAGCTTAGAGATAGATATAAATCATACATTATAATGGCTGGGAAAAATTTATGTCAGGAAATCTTCACCACTCCCCCTTTTCCTGATAACCATGGATTTGCCCCTGCAGTAACGATATTTACAGACGTTCCAAGGAGCCACCCAAATCCTCAAAGGTTCCATGTCTCAAATCGCTCAGTTTGTTGCTCTCCAAATCACTGAAAAGATGGAAAAAAGTGAAAACATAAAAGAAAAACGATACTTAAAAAGGAAAGAAGATAATGTACCACCGTAATTGAATATCACTCCCTAATTTTGGACTCAACGATTTTTTTTTCTCTCACAGAAACCAAGTTACAAAATTTTCTGCGAATATTCAGTACTGAATAAAGATGTATGGAAACCCCTATATATTAATGTAGAAGAGCTGTTTTGAAGGAGCAAGGTGAGAATATCTAGATGGCTTTCCCGACCAAAAGAAACAATTTCATAAAGGGCTACGCGCTCGACATTACGTGTCTAATTCAATCTGCTCCAATATATGTTTACCATATTATGATTACAGACAGTGGAAAGACATGATTTAATTGAAAATATATGACAACTTCTTGTAGTTTTATCCAGCGTCATATTCTCCGTATTTTACTAAATCAATTCAGTTGAACCCGACTGCGGGTCTAAGTCGTGCGCGTTTAAAGTAGTCATCCGAAGAATCAAAAGTGTTTTGAATTGATGCAAAATTCATATCATTGCGAAGGGGAAGCCTTACTGATCAAATATACTAACTTCCCTCTTCAAAATCCGTTTGGGGCTTGCAGTAATCATCTCTCAAAAATGCTAATTTTGAGATCCAGATTTTCTGCCTTCAGTGGTCGTCCGTAGAGCTTCAAGATTCGTGACGTCACATGCGAGACACAGCATTATACGACTTTCCATGATATTTATATGATTTTCAAGCAAATTATTCGTGCTTTTCAAGAGAAAATCTGTCCATCCATATATAATTTGTCCATAACTATCAGTTGTCGTGAATTTTCTTCGGGTGACTACTTTCAGAGAGAAAATCTTAGACCTCATTCAAATTTCCCTTACTAAACTAAGACCGAGTTTAGACCCATCATGGAGGTGAAATGCTATATAGGAGAACACCGGCACATGAGTATAACTACTTCACTGTATTGACTTGCTTGTTCGAGTGTGTGTGTGTGTGTGTGTGTTGGGTTTTTGGACCTTTAACGTCACCATCCGAAAGACGTGACTCGGTTTCGAACCTGCGTCCTAGGCTGCGTCCGATGACTTGTTGATAATAAATAGCCTCTTTAAATGGCTTTGAAATCAGTCAGTATTCTTGCTATATGAACAAAATAAAACGATATTCACGGGACGAGTGAAAGAAAGTTTCTTACAAAATGAAGACACTATGGAGACCTCGGAAGCAGCCTTCATCCAATCTTGATATAAGGTTATGCTCCATATACCTAGGAAGTAAATTAAATGCAGTGTTTTGATAATTTACGGAGTTCGATCGAATACCTACCAAGGCACTTACATGTACGTCCAAATTGCCACCATCACCATCATCATTATTAACACTATTACCATATAAAGGCCCTACCATGAAAACACGGCCCTACTATGAAGAAGAAAAAAATATGCGTGAAAATATTGAAACTTGGTATGGAGTCTAGCAAAAATCACAATATAAAATTTCAAAAATTATGTAAACCGCACAGAAAATATAAATCATATCATATTTGAAAACAAGATGAATGCGACTTCGTCTCTAATATTATGCATCCGTCTGTATGATCACTGATTGGTTTGAATTGCTTCAATACTTTCCAAGCTATCGCGGTAACGAAATATTTTTCTGGCATTCTTCAACACTTTTATGACCCTGTGACCTATGAACTTTCCCGCCCAAAACCTAACCTTCTTTCTCAGAGCCCACCAAATCATGACTCCTCTACCAACATGACCAAGGAGCTAACACTCCTTTCCTTTTCATTCTAACTCAAAAAGAATTCAAACTATGTTAGAATGGCCAAATAACAATGAAGCCTTACACTAGTTGCAGACCTACACCTGTATGGTACATGTATACACATATTCAATTCAACCACTGCAACTTGTGTAAGCCATGACTTAAACAATGGTCAACACTTAAATGAGCATGCATGGGCATGGATAAAAGGACATGGACAGTGTATACAGAGAAGGTATGCATTAACCTGCCTAAACACCTGTAGTCATTTCATTACATTTACACAAAACGCAATAACAATATCTCTTAAGAGTTTGCTGTACATGTATATAACTGAGAAGAATTTGAGTATCTTACAAGGCACGAAGATTTGTGAGTCCTTCAAATGTCCCGTTTTCGAGGTAAGTCAGACTATTATTGAAAAGTGCCCTGGATGAAAAAAAGAAAGAAAGAACGATTAAAATGGTGAAGAAAGAAGAAGAAAAGTACTGCCTCCACCACAATCACCAACAACAGCAGGTTCTCCAAACAACACAGCGCTGATTAGATACAGTATCGTATATTTCATTTTATCTGTTACCTTTTACTGTGCCATCCTTTTGTGCGGCTTAATTCGAATCATCGGTTCATCGCGACGGGTCGGGTGATCACGTTACCCGACTTTTAGGCTCGTTTATTCAATAAATGTCGGGAATAATTATTGTGAAATAAACTCCACCTCGGCTACTAATTGTCTGGTATTATTTCCCCGATACTTTGTGAAAACCCTACGGCAAATCTATGAAAGGTCGTGTCCTTAATGCGGTGGTCACATCCCGCCGTACTTGCAAGTGCATGCTGTCTACGTGCAAAAACGTGGGCAAAATGTGGGTATCCGTACGCGATGAGTACCGCCTCCGTACGGATTTGGGAGCACGCAGACACACGGTAGCACTTTTAGTGCACGAGGAACTTTCGCTGCGTTCGGGCTGCTTTCGGGCTACCGATTCACCCCAGTGCGTGTGACGTGCGTGCCCGGTACTGCCAACGAGCGCACAACGAACGCACAGCGCACTGACTCCGTGCGTCTTTTAAAGGCGCACGTGATTAGTGCGTGGTCCGTGCTTACTCGCCACTTCCCCAGTTCAGCTATCCAGTGAGCACGCAGAACTCACGTGGACCGCACCGAGTAAGCACTTACAACGCACGTTGTTCGCACTGATTTATGCAGTATATAGTCTCTTCGGTGGAATGGGCGGCATCTTGAGGCAGCAACAGCTGGGACTTCTGGAGAACATCGGAATGTCGTCATATATAAACACCGAGTTCATCGCACGTGCACGCACTTACAACATGTGAGTGAGTAAGTTTTTCTGAAAACGTAGGGAGGGAGTAGCAAAGGCAGGGAGGGAGTACCGGCGACGCGCGTCACCCGCACTGTGTAAGTACGTGGCCCGCACGACACGCCTGGCCGTGAACAGTTGCGTGCATCGTACGTTGCGCACGTGGTAAGTGCGTTGTACGTGCTTACAACGTGCTTACAACGTACGGACTCCGTGCGGTTGCCACGTTATCGTATGGAGGCCGTACTTACAAGTGCTGCTCACGTACGGTGTCCTTACTCACTCGCATGTTGTAAGTGCGTGCACGTGCAATGAACTCGTGTTCATATAGGACGACATTCCGATGTTCTCCAGAAGTCCAGGCTGTTGCTGCCTCAAGATGCCGCCCATTCCACTGAAGAGGCTATCTACTGCATAAATCAGTGCGACCAACGTGCGTTGTAAGTGCTTACTCGGTACGGTCCACGTGAGTTCTGCGTGCTCATTGGATAGCTAAACTGGGGAAGTGGCGAGTAAGCACGGACCACGCACTTATCACGTGCGCCTTTAAAAGACGCACGGAGTCAGTGCGTTGTGCGCTCGTTGGCAGTACCGGGCACGCACGTCACACGCACTGGGGTGAATCGGTAGCCCGAACGCAGCCCGAACGCAGCGAAAGTTCCTCATGCACTAAAAGTGCTACGGTGTGTCTGCGTGCTCCCAAATCCGTACGGAGGCGGTACTCATCACGTACGGATACCCAAATTTTGCCCACGTTTTTGCGCGTAGACAGCACGCACTTGCAAGTACGGCGGGATGTGACCACCGCATTACGTGCATCTTCACACGATATTCTGCTTTCGTTTTACAAAAGGTTGTGCAACGCGATCACCCTACTAGACGCAATAACCCGATTACTCAAATTAAGCCCTTTTGTGCCATCAACTCTTCAAAAAAGGTCTAAAAATATCATTTAATGAGAGAAGATTTCACTCATAATGTTGTCGTTTTTATTGTTAACTTTCATAAAATATTGCAGATTATCCACAATAGCTGTACAAATAATTAAGAATTATTCTTTGTTAACAAAATATTTGAAACGATACCAAATGGCTTCAATGCAAAAATTGGTTACAGTATAGTGACAAGGTTGATGTTCCTCATGAGCTAAGCATACTTCAATGTCTAAATACTTTTTTGTTGTTGAAAATCTATGGATTAATGAATGAATGCATGAATGAATGAACTAATGAATGAACGAATGAATATTCGACTTCAATGGAAATGAAAGGACAAATTTTTGGGAGAAGAAGAAGGAGAGCTTACATTCGCCAAACTCGATTCTGATCTCGGAATACCCCTGGGGGTAAATACTCCAACTGACAGGAATCCAAGTAGCTGAAATAGATTGAATGATATTAATACATTATGATTGTCTTTCACTATTTTTCACTACGTTGTGTGTTCACGTCGCTTACGTTGTTCTCCACAATTTTTTTGATCACAGACACTTTTTAGTAGATAGTGGTCTAATAGATACGTCAACAGATTATGCATCACACGGTTTGCGGTTCGCCCCTGCAGTAATGTCCTGTAACAAGACATTAAATCTACATTTGCCTCACTCAACCCAAGCGTAGTAAGTGGGTACATGTTAAGAAGAAATTCCGCCGGGAAATTCCTTATGGTAGATCGGCTAAAGTCGGTGTAATAATATCATGACAGGGCCTTCTGGAAGAATAGTATTCAAGTGACTCGGTAACATTATTATAGGTTGAAGAAAAAACTGTGTCATTTTTGTATAAAATGTTACTAATTATATTCCTTCTACTGTACTTACCCTCTAACAGAAAAAAATCCTGAGAAAATTCTCAAACCACAAAGATATTTATGGCTTTCTTTGAAAGCATCACTGTGCAACACCCTGATAAACAGTAAATTTTTGCAACCATTTTTGAATTTTCCCAACCGTTTACCTTGAAAATAAGAAAAAGACAGGCTTTTCAAAAACGTTCAACACTTAAATGTCTGGGATGGTATATAGAGCCAATTCATTGCTTTGTGATGATTTACAGTCACCTAAAATATAATGAAATTGTAATGATATAGTTGGGAGAGTTAAGGAGCCGATCAGATCAGTTTTTTCAAATTTTTATCATTAATCATGGCCCGTTTTCACTCAAACTTTCAGATTATCTTTAATTGTACATCTAGCATTGAAGTCACTACCTTAGCACCAGATTATCTCATCTGAATAATGTTACAAAGTCCCTTTAAAGTTGATGAGGCGACAACAAGACATATCAACACATTCAAGAATTACCATAAATCCTGTACGTAGTAGTTTTAGAATGTGTTGTACAGGATTTTTTTGTAATTCTTTGTGAATGGATTTCAAACAGAGAAAAACAGTAGCACTTCGGGCCGTATGGAGTATCGTCAAAAGGAGGAGAAAAAGGAAGAGAGTTTGAAATGTTTTAAACTTGGAGGGTAGAAGCTTTTGACCTTAACATAATCGGCTTTCTAAGAGTATGAATTTATTCTTCAAAGGGTGGGGTCGGCCCTTACCCCCCCTGCATATAATATGCAGAAGATGGATGGTACCAATTTGATCATCTGCACAAAGTCTGTAAATAGTTTATGACCAGTTTAACCTGAGGACACAAAAAACATACCAAACATAAGATGCTTAATATTCAAGTATCAGCGGGTAATGATTGCGATATTGATTCACGCACAAAAAAAGTGATGGGAAATAGTTCAGCTTCACCTTGAATGTGTGATATATTTCTTATGATCAATGGCGCCACTTATCCGTATCTTAGTAACAAATTACGGTGGTGTCCGCTTTTTAGCAACACAAAACAATCTCTCTCTATTCTTTGGAATTTTATTTATTTTATTTATTTATTCTAATCTTTTGACAGGGTAGCCCATTCACCTACAAGTAGTGCTCTTCCATGGGGCCCTGCATAAACATGAACATATTTACATCGTTTATAACGTTTATTTCAAGTGAATTAAATATCATTCTTAAAAATTCACACTTATTCGTATTTACTACAAGATCAATCATTCAGAATGACTTCTAGCCAGCTTTTTTAACTCTAAAAAAGCATGGGCTGTACTCAAAATTTTGTTCCGGTAGAAGTAGAAAAGACTTCGACTTACAAGGCATGGAGCTGATGGAGACCGTAGAATGATGATACCTCAAGGTTCTCGTATAACGGCGTGCCACTCAGATTTCTAGAAGGTGTAAGATTGGATCACATTATGCCCTTGAGGTTCTAGAAGAATCCCCCAGGCTTGGGCTACCACTTGGACATCTCCCAAACGGTTTGATATTATATCATTTACCTCATATTTCGTTTGATACAACAATCATATGTATATACACATACAGTTAACAACTAAATAAGTGAACGTGATGTATGTGAACAATTGATTTGTCCCGATTTATGTTTCTAGAGAATGTGACATATTAAAGCTTACATGTAAAGGTATTCAACGGAGGTCATATGTCAAACAGTCCACCTTTCCTTTTTTAGTTTGGAAAATTACCCCCATATTTACAAGGGGTAGGATGATTTACTTGTTTGCTGTTTATCGATTGAAATAGAAATAGAAATACATTTACTAATATAATTTTCATGTTGTCGGGAACGTATTGGACAAAAAAGATCTGGGCGAGCTACATTTTATATTGAACATGTTGTAAAAATGTAACAAATGACAGGAAGAAAATAAATCCTACTTTGAAGGAATGAATTAAAGTAAAGAGGCAAATGAAATAAACAAGCTCGAAGTTAGCTCATAATGTTAAACATGAATCAAAATATCCACAGATCCTTTGAACATTATGGAGAGGTCTCTCTTTGTGCCTTTCAGAATGATAACTCTCAAGTTGCTGAAGGTGCTTCATAAAGGAAGCCTTTGTTTCACTTGAAATAATTTTCTATCAATATACCATACACGAATGAATGATTCCCTACGTAGCTTTAATAAGCACACATTAAGTAATTGCATGGATATTCTATACTTTGATTCAACAGACACATCACTGAAATCGACGCAGACCCGTTTCACACGAGGCGTTGGTACCTACGCTAAACAACCCTCTGGAAGCAATCATCTCATACTTCGGCAACTTCAACGCAATTTTGGTCATTTTCGAATTTTACAATTAGTGTTGTGACTTCAGTCTCCAGGATCACAATGCTGTAGCTCACGTAGGCCTTTTCGGTCAGAGATTCGCTGGGCCCAAGTTTCTGGGTCATTCTATGTTAAAACTTCGTCGGTTGTCGAGTGGTGACAAATCTGAGAATAATGACTTATATTCTATAATATTCTTTCATTTCTTGTGTTCCATTCTTTGTCAATTTGTGTACATTTCTTTTTGATTAAGCACTATGGTCGTAATGAACGTTAATTCAGTCGTATGAATGCGATAATGGATATGTAGTTTTCAATCAAATCTTTCAATAACAGAACCATTGTTTGTGGGCCTACAGTGTTACCCTCACATGGTGCTGGAGTGTCTCTGACGCAGTCCTTCGCCAGGTAGAATAATGACGCTTCGTGCGCAACCGGCACTGTTACCAACTAAAAACATTTTAATTTAGCCGATAGTACTAACATTTGACCTGACATTTATTTCCCTTATTTTTTAAAAAGATTTATAAACTCACATGACAGTCGATTTAATCGCAGTATTCTTGGCATAATCTCCGTTCCAGGTGTTGCTACAATTAACCCAGAACGACAGCCATGTTGGTTTGCTACAGGGTTGCGACTGGGGCCCATGGCCTTCATTGAAAGGAGACTCGCCACAGGAGCAACCAGCGGGACATTTTAACGTTTCTGCAGAGACACCGTAGCAAAAAGAAAGTACGACAATATGATAGAATATCTATCCCAGTTAAGACTTACGTACAAAAAGACTTTATCAAGACTAGATACGCCAATATTTTAAAAAAAAAGTATTGTATCGTAATCCTGGTACGGTCAGTATTTGGTTATTCAAGAAATGCAGTGGATGAGTGCAAAGTGATAGTACGCAAACTGTGGCTGATAGTGCTAATTTTATTTTGTGAATACAACATTTATAATACACCAACGGCCTTTAGAGAGTATATTTTTGATGGATGACGGAGAGAGAGAGAGAGAGAGATAGACAGAGAGAAAGAAAACGGGAGAAAGACCCCGTTTTAATTGACAGATCTAGGAAACAAAAGAAATGGTGAGACACAGATAGAAGCGAGATGACACACACACACACGCAAATAGAAAGAGAGAGAGAGAGAGAGAGAGTAAGAAAGAGAGAGAGAGAGAGAGAGAGGATGGAGAGAGATATACAGAGAGGGGGAAATGAAGTTAGGAAAGACTGGGAGAAATAAAATGAGAAAAGGGGGATTGAGAGACAAACAGAGAGAGAGGGGAGAGAAAACGAGGAAGATAAACAAAAAAAAAGAGAAAGAAGGTTTTGGTTGCGAGTTAGAGAGATACATGTAAAAAGCGATATGGAAGGACAGAAGTTCAGAGGTTAATCGGAGCCGCTTAATTACCGCATATCTCCTCGTCATCTCCATGCGGGCAGTCTTGCCATCCATCACATTGAAGTCCAGGTAGGATACAGACATCAGTCTCTCGGCAATGAAAGCTGTCATCCGGGCAAACTGTAATATTCAATACACACTCGGGATTATCATCCTAGCCTGTTCACACCCACACTAACCACCCCACGCTAACACCCAACGCACAAAACACACGCACACATACACACGCGAACACCCACACAGGCGCACACACACACACAGAAAGAAGACAAAAATGTGCACAAATTTTGTCGAAGCAAGGACCTGAAAGATGTTAGAACTAATTTTTGCTTGTCATAAATTTAGCCCCCCGAAATCAAGAGTTGAGAACATTGTAAATCAATTTCATTAACAGTAAATTGCTTGTCTGAGATATTTCGCATAAAAAGGCATTTCAGATTTTTTTTCAATTTTTTTGTCTTATTGCCCTATTATATATTCTCCCCCATCTTTACAAGAGAACCCTGGACCCCCCCCCCCCCCCCACTGAACGTCACTGATTTAATAGTCATCACAGATGAAGAGAATTCCTTACCACCACAACCAACTTCGTCGGAAAAATCATGACAGTCCACAATCATATCACATCGGGAGCTATAGGAAATACTCTGTGTTTCTGATTCACAGATGAAGTCGCCGATATCGCTCTCGTTTGTAGGAATGTCTGCAAGAAAAATCAGAAGTATTCAAATTCAAAATCAAATTTATATTATATTTCAAATTTAGTGCATAGATAAAATTCATACATAAAGGTTCATTCTCAATTTTCAATTTATTAAAGACTCAAAGAACATACAAATTGTACAGTCTAATTGTTGTATTCATACGGTAAAGAGCGTATCTGGACACCTACCCCGTTGACATCCACCCCCGGATAACCACGCCGGTCAATTCCCCCTAGGACATCGACCCCCTAGGGTAACCACCCTCTAGGACGATAACCCCCCGGACAACTTCCCCCAGTCAACTACCCCCTAGGACAACTACCACCTAGAACAAGTACCCCCTAGGGCAACCGCCCTCTGGGACGACTACCCCGGGACAACTACAATCCGGACAACTATCCCAGGACAACTACCCCCTAGGATAGTAGTCCGGGGGGTAGGTGTCCTAGAGGATGGTTGTCGTAGGGGGTAGTTGCCTGGGGGGGGGGGTACTTGACCTGGAGTATAGTTGTCCTAGTGGTAGTTGTCGGGGGGGGGGTAGTTGTCCGGGGGTTGTCATCCTAGAGGGTGGTTACCCTAGGGGGTAGATGTCCTAGGGGACAGTTTACTGGGGTGGTTATCCGGGGGTGGATGTTCACGGGGTCGGTGTCCTAGAACCGGTAAAGAGACAAACAATTAGATACACATCAGTATATACAATATACATATTAATAATGATAGAGTTGAATGAATTGTAGACCTGGTACCCATTTGCCACACCCGTTTTGCAATTTCGATTTCATCTTACAATGACTTACAATATGTATTTTAGTTTTGTATATGTTTATATCTCTCTATATTTTTAATTTGTTTGTTAATTGAACATTTTCAGCCTGCGAGCTGCTTGTTTAATGTGATTTCTTAATAAACCAAACCAATTCAATTCAATTCAACATATCATATAGAGATAACAAAATTCTTTCGTTCACTTACGATTATCTGCGGTAAAGATATTCAAGGCAAAACCATTCAAATCCAGGACTCGGTCACTACAAAAATGCACGCTGAGGTGGCCACTCGCCAAGGACAGTGATGTCACTGCGTTCGTGCCCAGTCGATATGATGTAACAATATTGTCTTGGTGTGAAATGTGGGTAAAACTGAGCATGTCCCAAAACCGTTCGAGCTCGAGTGAATATAGTAGAACGGTCATCTGATTAAGATACCAAAACAAAAACACCTTTGAGGTAAGGTATTTGCCACTCAACGATCGTCGGGTTAATAGATTTAGCTCTTTAATCAAAAGTCCTTCACTTTGTTGTATTGTTCTACGAAATATTTGGCTTTTAATCACAATTCTATACACTACTCACTTTTAACATAATAACTTCATAAACTTGAGTACTTATTTCAGGAAAATTGTATAATTGTACACCATTTCAACTTAGATTATACATTTTATTAATGCCATTCATTCTGCTTTATCCAATAAGAGGTTTAAGAATTTCCGCGTTCTATTAAAAAAAAGATCATGAACCTTGCTCGTATTAGGTATGTGATCACCCTTCCATTTTCAAATTCAAAATTAGACTATTAGACTATCTGTATAAAATAGCCACAAATAATGATTCATGGTTTCAATACATTGAGAATATTCCTGATCTAAGAGGTGCATGAAGACCGGGTAACTGACATTCTACCTTTTCATCAGGTGCGGTTTCCAGGATCCATTCTTGGGTTGTGTCGTAGGGATACGGGTCGGGATAGTTGGGTGATACAAGAGTGGTCAGATACTTCATCTCCCCCACGTCAGGGTTTGCCACAGCCCCTGTCCAAAAATAAAATACAAACAGACACATGAACCCAGGGCATTGAGTCTGAGAGCTGAGATGGAAGAGCAGTGGAAGAGTCGATGTGATAGTGCCCTTTGGTAAGGCATCAATCCTCATTACCAAGTCCCTTGGAGAGAACT
The DNA here is from genome assembly GCF_000002235.5 of Strongylocentrotus purpuratus. NCBI lineage: Eukaryota > Metazoa > Echinodermata > Echinoidea > Camarodonta > Strongylocentrotidae > Strongylocentrotus > Strongylocentrotus purpuratus. The sequence goes on along the minus strand of NW_022145609.1, from coordinate 34,017,333 downwards.
CAAATCGTCAGTTCCTGGTTGCCTACTTAAACCTACTTTTTACCTGTAAAGAAAATCAACGCAAGTGTCAGTAGTAATTCAACGTTATGTGTGAGCTGTCCAGTTCACATTCTCCTTCATTTAGGGCTTAATATTAAACAGGGGCGAGAAAAGAAAAAGATCCGACATTAACTTAACCGATGATTTCGGGAATCCATTAGGCCCTCTTAAAGTAGCTGTTCTAAGATTTAAAAAACAAATTTTATTTTCATTATTGCTAAGGTGAAACTTTGATTGGACAATTTTATCAAAATTCAATGTTTGAAACATTCAAAGTAATGATTATTATCAACTACAATACGATTAAATACAACCCTGGCATAGCACCCGAAGAGCTCTACGAACACTGATGGTATATGTGTGACATCACAGGTTGGGCATGATTTGCACAAGTAGACGCTGTCCCATGACACCTCACACATTTCCAGTGCCTGTTTTGATTTGATTTGATTTGATTTGATTTATTGGTTTCTGCATCTTCTTTTTTTCTTCTTTTTTCATCATACATTTTCATGAACATAACATGGCTTGATACAATATTTCAAGTGTATATAATTTTATACAGATAATAAACGATATTAAACAAATATATTGAATTCAAACAAATATATTAAATGCATAATTAAATTCTCTTACTTCACTACCGTCAGGCTAAATGTTTAATCTATTGCTCTAAATCCCTCGGATGGTATTATTTTGATGATAAATGCAGCGATGAAAAATTTAGGAATCCGTCGCTTGTGAACAAAATAAGACGCCATTGTATTTTGGCTGCATACACCGCGGTTTGTTCGGCATTTTGAGAGGGAACATGCTATCATTCCGGGTTTTTTTTTCAATTTGAAAGTGTAGTTTCTTTGATTGTTCATTAACCCTATCCTGTGTATTTACAAACAAAATATTTTAGTTATCAGAATCGGTTTCATATCCCTTTTTGAATTATGTGAAATGCCATCACATTTATATATACTAAATTCATTATAATTTGAGAAATAATAGCATTGCAACTACACTGTTGGTCATAACGGTGGAATAATTATTTTTACCCCAATTTATGGAATGATTTTGACAATGATTTATACCTAGTAGATCTAGATAATAGTATACATTCTCAAATTTTATTGAATATTAATTTGTGAGTGTTTGTTTCGCGTAAATGCTAAATCATGTGTGTGCTAAAATGCTAATCTAGGGGACTTATGTCCTTTAGTCATAACTGACAGTCTCTCTCTCTCTCTAAGTGCCATATCGTTTGACTTTGGCGATCATGCTGTTCCACAACCCTCGGCTCGGCTAGCCATCTGTATTAGTGCCACTCCCAGTTCTTTCACTCCTCTCTCTTCCAACAATTTCTGCAGACTGTCCTTCCAAAGTATCCTCCTTCTTCCCCTACTCCTTCTTTCCACAGTTTTCCCTGTCAAAGCAAGATTCTCTAGGCCTTCTTTACGTGTAATGTGACCAATTAACTTCAACTGCCTAATCAACATCTCACGTATCATTTTCCTTTGCACTCCAGCTCGTGTAAGAACTTCCCCATAACTGACTTTGTCAGTCCAGGGGAGTTTCATCATTTTTCTTAAAAACCACATTTCGCAACTTTCCAAACGCTTTTTAGTATCAGAGGCTAAAGTCCATGTTTCACTACCATACATAAGTACTGGGTAGATGTAACAATTCAATACTCTTATTCTGTTCCTCATACTCATTGTTCGATTTGTCAGAATTTTGCCTAACTTTGAAAATGCAGATTTAGCGAGAGCTATCCTTCTCTTAATCTCTGTCTCACATCTGGCATCCTCGGTGATCATGCTGCCGTTAAATGAGGAGACTTGTTTAATAATCTGTTCTTTCAGTTTCAAGTTACATTTTGGACTGCTCTTCTTGGATACCACTAGGCACTTTGTCTTGGTATAGTTGATCTCTAGTCCCATTCTCTCACTTTCTTTTACAACTACATTCAGGAGTCTCTGGAGATCTCTCTCCAGTGACAGCAATGAGAGTAATGACAGTAATGAGCATTAATGCCTCATAAAAGGGCACTAATAAAGCACATCGACACGGTTTTGATTCTGGGGGCTCACAGTAACGACGCCATTGCTTAGCCACATCAAATCTACAGACCATTTTCGTTATGTAATCGTTATGTAAGTGCCTCGGTACAAATTATTTCATTTCATTTACCGGCTACGAATAATTGTATTAATTCAATGGCCAGAATGGGAATAGCTTACATTCCGTGTTGTTAGGTAGGACGAGCCATACATGTAATTGTCCTACCTAGGAAATATTAATGTATGCAATTCGCATTCCGACGATTTAAATATTTTTCTTGTAACTGGTGAATGATATAATTTATAACATAGCACTTGACAAGATTAATGAATTACATTTGATTGGATAACGAATATCGTATATAGCTTCATTGGCTTCAACATCAGTCGCAAGGCCGATTTTGCAAACAAAACCGTTTGGTAGAGGTTGATTTTTTTCTTTCTAAATTCAAGAATCATTCAGTTTGTTTCAGATCGCGTGTGTTACATGTAACGCTCGTATTTTGAACTTAAAGCCTATTTGCACTACTTTGGCCTGGAGGGATTGGACCTCCCTGCGTGGCCACTGACAGGTGGTTATCTCATCAAATTAGCTCTCAATTTACATAAGAAAAAGGGAATCATGAGGGACCAACGGGTACCGCTTAGGCATTGATTGCTAGAGGGTGCAAGTAGCTACAAGTAGTGCAGTCCCGCTTTAAAGGGCCACTCTTACCCAACTAACAAAGCCTTTCAAAACATGAATACACCTCTACTTATTAATATTCCAGCCTCTGATTTTTCAGAAAATCTCTAAATTGACCAAAATATTAAAATAACCATCCATTTTGCCAGAAATGTACTGGGATTATCAAGTACATATTTCTTTTCCGGTAAATGTCTTTTTTCCAATTAATATCATAGCTTGCCCTTTTAAAGATATTTTAATGTCTAAATCACCCTCCTTTTCACCGGAGAGGTGCCTGCAGTGACGTCATATTCATTTTCACAGTTCTCACGCTTGTTGGGCTACGCCCCTCGAAAAAAGGTTAATACGGTCTCGTGGCCTTCATGACGCATTTGACGTCATTGTGGGCATGTCCGATTTGTCCTGCAACTAAGGATCTTACGTTAGGAATGACGAAATTGCCAGAAATGTACTGGGATTATCAAGTACATATTTCTTTTCCGTTAAATGTCTTTTTCCAATTAATATCATAGTTTGCCATTTTAAAGACATTTTAATGTCTAAATTACCATCCTTTTCACCGGAGAGGTGCCTGCAGTGACGTCATATGCTATTGCGCAATACAGCTCTGAAACACTTTTAAAGCTACATTCAAGAATTATTGCAGATTTCTAAGAAAAATCATTGTCATGTTCGGAATCTCCGTCAAAAATTTTCTACACGTCTTTTTTTTCCTCATTTTTTTTTTTTTTAGCCCGTTTTGGTTAGAGTGGCCCTTTAAGAGGAGCGCTCGATTATTTCATTAAAATTTGTGACTCAGTTCCTATATTCGGAGGGGGATCTTAAAACAACATTTCTTTTTCTATAGAACGTTGTATTGATACACTTTTATGTTTTTAGCCTGCAATAGAGATGCAGTACGTTTAACGTTACTTCACAGTAGTACAACGGAGAATAGTATAATCAAATGATTTATATTTTTTCATGAACCACGTCAACATCCTAATTTAGATGTTTTATTTCTAAGTGTAACAACGCAAAAACGATAAAAACAAACAAATTCTGCAGTCCTCGTAAACCTTAAACATTACCACAAAAATATTGTACCATCGTATACAATGATGATGAGTTGAAATCCGTAATCGCTCGGTAATTTCGAATCATTTTAGTATTTAATATTTATTGTCCATTTCTGGATATTTGATTTTCACTGGTGTAACATATACAGATTAACATTTACTAATAAATTTACAATTTTGTTTAGACATTAACAATAAATAAACAAAGTTTAACATATGATTAAGCACATTTTATAAACACAAATTTAGGACAATAGTTAACATAGTGATTAAAGCAGAGCAAGAGGAGGTGTCAGGTGATCAAACGAATCAACACGTGAGATAGATATACTGAGGAGGTCAGGTATACATGCATTTACGTCTGAAACCAATTAGGGAATTATTAATTGAATATTATATTAAAGAACAACACTGGGTCTTCGAGACATTCCGTTGTACATGTGGATGGAGTTTGGTATGAATGGTTGCCGAGTTCTCACTTGAGCAGACCTGGGCACACACAAACGAAAGCATGACTTATTGTAAATGTATAGTATGAAGCGGGTGGGTGGGGGTCGATCGTTCATGATTCGTTTAAATTTAGCAACTACTCTTTCTTCATATGGTGTGGATACTGCGTGTAGGCTACTGCCAATTATCCGTTGTGCCACTCTCCTCGTACTGTCTAACTTCTTCGTATCTTTTTGAGTTGCATTCCCAAACTAGCATATTATGTTGTATATAGCTATAGTCTCTACCGAGTCTATATCAATGATCTGTAAAAAAAGAATCAGAATTGTTTTTGTCTCCATGCATCTTTCTCATCATTCTCAAGAAGTACTGATTACGTTTTTTTCTAAGCAAGGTAACATTAGATGACCAATCAAGTAAATCAGATACCGTTGTTCCCAAGTACTTATAACTGTGAACTCTTTCCACAGCCGACCCCTGAATAGTAAGCGGTGGTCTTGCTTAAGGACTTCTCCGAAAATCTATAATCATTTCCTTTGTCTTCGAGACGTTTAACTTGAGATAATGCCGTTCACACCACTCAACATACCTTTGAACACTAGTGACACAATCTTGTTCACTTGTGATGTCTGACATAAAGCCTGAGATTATAGTATTATCTGCATACTTAATCATTTGACAGTTTGAGAATGTGCTTACACAATTACTTGTATAAATAGAAAATAATACTGGAGAGAGAACACAGCCATGAGGGGCTCCTTTGTTGATGAATTTAACTTTAGAGTTTGCATTTCTCAAGTGAACATATCGTTGCCTTTCATTTAGAAAATCCTGTATCCATAGAATGAGGGTAGGGTGTGCTTTCATTTCAAGTAGTTTATTAATTAGTATGTGCGGTACAATTGTGTTGAATGCACTTGAGACATCGACAAACATCTTACATAATTACCAACGTGGTCGATGTTATAATAGATATTATGTAGGAATGTCTAGATTGTTTTTCTATCACTTCGAGTCTTAATAATTTCTCTATTACTTTTTTGACGCAAAAAGTTATGGTTCTCTGAGAATAATCTGAATATAATATCTTTCCTGGATTATAAGGATTGTCGTATGAAACTGTCATTTCCTGTTTTGTCAGAATGCTTTTACTGTTGTACATATTGTCTGCTAGCACGTAAATGCAAGGTTCATAGCTTGAGTCCTATTTAATGATAATCCTCAAATACTAACTACTACTGAAATGAGGTTGAGTCTATCTTTATAGAGCAAAGCCCAGCAACTGTTGGAAAAAAAAAAAAAAAAGGCAGATGATTCCCAATACCTAATAGTTACTAGTTTGAATAGAAATATAGAGCCAGACAAGACCGTACAGGTGGAGGAGTTGCCTTATACGCTAAGCATGCATTCAAACCAAGACAGCTCCCCGTTAACGTCCCAGATGATATTGAAGCTTTATGGATCCTCATGAGACCATGTAGACTATACCTCGTCAAGTCTCATGCCTGATTATTTGTGTTTTGTACTATCCACCATGTCATCCAAGTGCTGAAGCTTATATCGATCACATTGTTTCCACAATAGATTCCCTACTTTTGCAGTATCCGGTAGCAGGAATATCCTTAGTCGGTGATTTAAATGACTTATGCTATGGTCACATTACCCAAAAGTAGCCTGCTCGGCGGCCGAGCGGCGGCCGCCCAGACACAGCTTGTTTTTTAGGCATCGCTCGGTCGCTACTGAAGTTTTAAGTGACTCTCACACTCTGCCGTGTAGGCCTACCGTGTGCCACCGTGCGCGAAAATGTCTGCGGACGGTGGAGAACGGCGAGGGCACACGGTGGTTCGTTATCAAAGCGGGCAACACGTTAATAGGGCGTTGGCGCTTATTTACACCCGGTGGGACCCGGCGAAAGTTTTGGGCATGTTCAAAACTTTGGCCGGCTGGCACCGGCCGCAAGTAAGCGGCAAGAGGACGGTGTTGAACGGTATGAGGACGGTATGAATACGTTATGAAAACGGTCACACTGTATGAACACGTTCACAACACGCTCATAACCCGTTGCAGAACGGTGATGGAAAATGGAGAGCGGACTGACCGTTGCCGTTCAAATCGGGGTATTTATGGCAGTCGTGTCATGACGTCAACAGTCCGGGGACTCGCTCACAGGACGCTCCGAGCGGTGAGGGGACGCTAAGTGACTGGTAGGTGGCTGCTACAAACCCGGTGCACACGTTCGAGACCCGGTATGGGCCCGGTATGGAAACGGCCAAAATTTTCAACTAAAGTCAATCTGGGCGGTGAAGACGGTAAAAGCACGTTCAACACCCGGTATGCGCCCTGTGAGAACGGTCAGAAGATGGCAACGAAACGGTGAAAAGATTAATTTTTATGAATTTTTTTTTGCGGCCGGGGACAAGTTCGCTCAAAACCCAACGTTCTGGACTGTTTTTTTTTTAATAGCCCGGCAGGCGGACGGTAGGCCTACACGGCAGAGTATGAGAGCTCCAATAGCGCGGATTTAAAATTCGGGCGGCGCCTGCTCACTTTCACTCGCCACCCAAACTACGCTCGGTGACCGGGCGCCGACCTAATCGAGCGTTCACTTTCGAGCGATTGAGGTCAAAAATCGAAGCCGCTAGGTCAAAGGCTGTCGAGCAGTCGCTGCCCGGTCTCCGCCAGGTCGCCGCTGGGAGATCAGTCGGTCGGCAGCCTTTGACCTAGCGGCTTCGATTTTTGACCTAAATCGCTCGGCGGCGAACGCCCGATTAGTTCGGTGCCGGGGGGCGAACGGCCGGGCACCGACCGTATTTTGGAGCCCCGCCGATTATTGGCCGGCCGCTGTGCAATATCTTTAAAATCATCCGGCGGCCGGTGGGAGACTGCTCGGGAATCGATGGGTCAGCGGTCGGTCTCTGCCGGGACACCGCGCGGAAAAGCTCCGCGATTTCGCTCAGTTTTTACCTAAAAACGACCGGCGACCGACGGGAAATCGACAGGGCACCGCCTGGTCATCGCTGGGGCTCTACACCCTGCTCGACTTCTCCAAAAATCGCTGGGCGATGCCTAAATTTCAGCGGCGACCGAGCAGGTTACTAATCGGTCGGTCGCCGCTCTGATTTGTGACCATAGCTTTAGACGTACAACAAATTCTCAACAACCAACAATTTACGCAGGTAGTCACCCAACCTACGAGAGGCCATAGGACAAAATTATCACGAATTATTCTAGGGTCTGTGCAAGCACAATAATTCTACCACCCATCGCCTCTAGTGACTATGATTGTGTAATGTGGATGCCTGTGAAAAATACAGAAATTCGCAATACTATTCGGAAAAAAATTGTAAGACCCTTAGCAGATAGCGGCCTCCGGGCATTCGGTAGTTGGATAACTAATCATACTTGGGAGGATGTCCTGCAAGCTGACAATCCATCTACAAAGTGTAATATGTTCCTGAAGGAGATCCAATCCCATCTTGAATTACATCTCCCACCCAAGATTATCCGTTTCCACGAAAGCGACAAACCGTGGATTAATGGTGAGATTAAGTCACTTAAACGTCAAAGACAACGGGCTTTTACAGATAAGAAAGAAAATAATTGGCGTTATCTGAGGAACAAGATTATCCAATCCATAGCTGCAGCCAAGAAGCACTATTACAATACAAGAGTTCGCAACCTCAAGGCTAACGATCCCGCAGCTTGGTATAGGAGAATCAAGATACTTACCAACAGTTGCAAAAATTATGTCCCAAGTACGAAACCGGGAGTAAAAGATAACAATTTAAGTTCATGTGAAATTGCAAACCTCATTAATGAACATTTCTGTACTATAGCTGCAGACTTACCAAAGCTTCAGAGATCACACTTACCTGCATTTTCCCTGCCCAATACAACTGTCCCCTATTACAACCATGGCAAATGTATAAATACCTACGTTCTCTTAGTCAAGGTAAAGCCGGAATTACTGGGGATATTCCTGTTCGGATCATTCGCGAATTTGCCTATGAATTGTCAGTCCCACTTACAGATATTCTTAATGTATCATTCCAACAAGCTGAGGTTCCATTACAATGGAAACAAGCAGAAGTAGTTTCTGTTCCTAAGGTGCACCCACCGAAACTTTTGGACCTTAGACCAATAGCCCTGACAAGCTATTTTGCTAAGATAGCCGAATCGTTTATTGCCAAGTGGCTGTTAGAAGATTTAACCAAAAATCTTGATCCTAATCAGTTTGGAAATCGTAAAGGCTTACCGCAACACATTACCTCATTGGTTTGATACACCAGATATTGTAGAATGCAGAAAAGGTGAAATATACATCAACGATATTGACTACATATTATTCGAAAGCCTTCGATAGAAAAAAAACCACAATGTTTTAGTTAAAAAAATCCTCAATCTCGATGTCAGATCATGCCTTATTAACTGAATAATGAGCTTTTTGGATAATCGATTGCAGTGTGTGAATGTAATGGAACAAAATCAAACCGGAATGTCATAAATACAGGAGTTCCACAAGGAACAAAACTTGGACCTTTATTATTTTTTATACTAATGAATGATGCTTGCCAAGATTCCATTATATCGTATTTCAAATACGTAGACGATTTGTTAATGGTAGAAAGCAGGAGTTTATGTAAAGCTTCAACATTACAAGATGAACTTCGCAAACTACAGGAATGGTCTGATAGGAATGATATGAAACTAAATGCCTCTAAATTTTCAGTTATGCAGATCTCCTTTTGTAGGCATGTTCAGTTATGCAGATCTCCTTTTGTAGGCAACCTGTACAACAGGCGGCCTTGTTTATTGATGATACCCAACTATGTAATGTAGAATCTCCCAAAATATTGGGTTTAATCGTACAGAGTGACCTAAAATGGAATAAACACGTGACTGACCTCTGGAAGAGAAGTTATAAGAAGTTATACATACTCAGGAGACTGAAATCATTTAAACTATCCATTGTAGATCTGATCACCATATTTAGAGGATATACAGTGCGTCCTAGATAAAACGAAACCGAGAAGTATCGATGTTCTATCATAACTTAATCACAACTATAATTAATGAATGGTACATATTTGGAAAGCTTAGAGTCTCCTCTTTCATTTGATGCTACTCAGATAATGCATATTTTACGCATGAGGGATTAAAAGCAATTTGAAGGAAGGAAACCAAAAAGACATTTGGCGGGCGGTATCTGAATTTCGAAGAAAAATTCACATTTCTAGAAAGTTGAGTTTCTGCCCTTTTATATGACACCTCAATCAAGAAAAATGAGCTAGGAATGACAAAGTTCTGTTTGTTTAAAGTGGTGCTTGCATTTCCATAATTTATTAAACGAATTCGTTTTCACTGGCTGCCTCCCGTATCAATAAACGAAATTAACAAAAGACTTAACTCCGTTTCGTTGACAATCAGCCGTAGACGAGAGTCTTCATACATGGCTGATTGTCAACGAAACGGAGTTAAGTCTTTTGTCAAATCTGCTTTTTGTTACGGCAGGCACCCAGTGAAAACGAATTCGTTTGTTAAAATTATGAAAATGTAAGGGCTACTTTAAACAAATAGAACTTTGTTATTCCAGGCTTATTTTTCTTGATTGAGGTATCATATGAAAGAACAGAAGGTGAAATATGCATCACGTGAGTAGCATCATCTAAAAGAGGAGACTATAAGCTTTCCAAATATGTATCATTCATTAATTATGGTTTTGATTAAGTTATGATAAAACATCAATACTTCTCGGTTTCGTTTTTTCTGGGACGCACTGTATAAGACCGATTGTAGAGTACTGTGCCCCTGTTTTCAACGGAGCTCTTACAAAACATGCACTTGAATCAATTCAGAAGAGAGCATGTAGAATAATTCTGGGTAGTAGTTATACTTCATACAATGTCGCATTAGAAACATGTAACTTAGTGACTCTTGAGGAAAGAAGAAAACAATTATGTCTTACGTTTGCTCATAATCTGGAAGAAAGTCCCTTTTCATCGAATTGGCTACTTAAAGTCGCTACTGCCTGAGGACAACAACAAAGTACACCCAGTACCATACCTTATAGATCTTCTAAATAATGAATAATTGAAATGCATTTTTACATAATGTATATATTAACAATGTTTGATAAATATTTTTATAATTATCTAATGTTTTAATATGTACCCAGGTATAATTTAGTTTTAACGTAGGAAACTAAATGTTTTACAACCTACTCTGGAATATGTTTATCATTTAACACAGACATAAATTTATAATTATGTACTTACCGTTGATGAACTAGCAACATTTTAATTTTCAATAAATATGAATTGTCAAGGACACAGGTGCAATAATTTCAGTATTAGTATGTTAACTTATTTGTATGTTATGTTTTTAATCACTCATGCGTGATATATACATCATATGAGTTGCATCAAATGAAAGAGGGGAATGTAAGCTTTACAAAAATGTGTCATTTATTTATTATAATTGTGATTAAGTTATGATAAAACATCGATAATTCTCGGTTTTTTTTTTTTTGGGGGGGGGGGGGGTCGCACTGTATAACTACATATTCAATCATAATTTGTTCATAATTCTTTCTTCTAAAAGATAACTCTTTTCATTAAAGGAAATTAATAACCAATTTAATTAAACAAATATATACATGAACTTTAAGATTTAAACCATATTTAAAGTTGAAATGAATTTTATTATATTTATATTTTACACTCAAAAATATTTATATGCAATTTGAATTTTCATTATTTCTGTGCTTTTATCAGTATTGTAAATCAATCGAAATTCAGTCACTACCTGTGGTGAAATGATAATGAACCTTTCAATTCAACTTAAAAATTGTTCTTCTTTATAATAATCAATCATACCTGTTAACAGAGCCGCAAAAATCAGACTTAGCAGTGTCACAGGCATCTTTGTGTGATCTTGAAACCGGCATCAGATCGGATGTAACACTATCCGGATGTTTGCTCCTGCTTCTCGGGATTCGATTGTTTCATCTGTCCTCAATCACGTGAGACAGAGAGAACCGGACTACCGTCAATGGGGAAGAAGAAAAGAGAAACAGACACTCCGAAATGTCTACAAATAAATGGTTAAGTACGCACAAAACACGAAGATATAAGTCTCAATTCATGGTGCTCTCATGACTGGCCGAAGCATGCATCAAGAATAATAACGCCTACGTACGCCTACCCACGATTGGCTGCTGAATATACGTCACGGTCGTTGAATAATAATTTTAATTTCACTTTTAATTTCCATTATTTTATTAAACGAATCCGTTTTACCAAGGAGTTTTAAGAGCTGGCGGCCCAACTGGCAACAATTTATTCCAAGCAGCTGCTGTTTTCTATGGTTGCACAATAGAATCTACTAGTGTGCCGTACCTTTGATGTCCGAGGTTCGAAGCCTCCAATATAATTGGAAAGCTTGAGTAGTGATTTTTGTTCACAAAGAAATATCCTTAATATTTCACTTTTTATTTGAACTAAAAAGGGGAAAATCGAACAGATGATAAAATATGAATAGAAAAGCCTAATTGTGTCAAGAAATTTGCTTACATTGTATGATAACAGTTTTATTTGTGAAAAATAGTAAAATGTTACAGTCCTAAAACCTGTAATTTGACATTTTCCCGATTACTTTCGGCTCACAAAAATAATTAGTAAATTTGTTCATGTACAGTTCTTTATGATGTTATATGTCAGATTAGTGCCCAACACATGCCCAGTCGAGTAATTTTGATTAATATTATAGGAAATTTTCTCCATTTCCTTTAGCTTGCCTCCTGTAAAGGTAAACACTGTGTACAGCTCGTATTATCAGACCAGTGGTAGCGAAAAGTAGTTGTCATTACAAAAGCATATTTCCCTTTGAAAGTGGCGGTTAGTTTGCAGCTAAGCAATATTTTTTTTATCTATGTATCTGCAAGGAAGATTCAGTTAAGCACATGCCTGACATATTTTTTTCCTGGCGGCATCGAAGATGTTAAAAAAGGAACGAGCTAGATATGACTCCATCTCTTAAAACTTCTTGGTTTTACTGGCTGTCTGCCCTAACAACAAAGAAAACGAAAGACTTCACGCAAGGCTGATCGTCAATGAAACGGAGTTTGTTGTTTGTTGCTACGGCAGACAGTCAGCGAAAACGAATTCGTTTAATGAAATAATGGACATGCAATCATTACTTTAAACAAACAAAACTTTGTTATTCCTGGCTCATTTTCCTGATTGAGGTGTCATACGAAAGGGCAGAAAATGAACTTTCAGGAAATGTGATTTTCGCTTTGAAAATGAGATACAGTTCGTTTAATGACTTTCTGGTACCCTTTCTTCAAATTGTTCTTAATACCTCATGTGTAAAAAATGCATCACATGAGTTGCATCGATTGAAAGAAGAGGATCTAAGCTTTACAAATATGTGTCACTTATCAATTAAAATTATGATTAAGTTATGGTAAAATATCGATAATTCTCGGTTTCGTTTTTTCTGGGACGCACGGTAGATACAATTGTATATACTCAGCGAAAAAAGAAAGTGGAAACTCTTTATTGTTCATAATCTGTATCATGATACAGTAATGTTTAGTATTATATCACTCAGATCAAGGCACACGTTAGTGTAAATAGTACAAAGAAAAATACACTGTATTCCTTCTGTTGATTTGCATACAGATCGACAGTTCACCAATAGATTTCATGACGTGCGACTGCCAAAGCGCCGTCATACACTGTTGCCAATATAGATGGTATCATATTTTCCATATCCACTCTTTTAACGGGCGTAATGACAATATATTATTCATCATTGATAGATAAAGTTTGTATCTTCTCAGAAACTTTACTGCTCAATCTCTATGATCCTATAGATTGATAAATTAAGTTTTGAGATCTGGTGTAAAATTCATCTATCAAGAACAATTCATATTTTCAAAATCAATTCATAAAGAGATGTTAAAGAACTTTATTTAAACTTTATGGGCAACAGCATAGATACGACATTTGAAAATTTGCTGCGCTTACTTAATATTCACTGTCTTATATCTGAAGACTATTATCATGAAAGCAAGTAATTCTGTTAGTTCACTCAAAACAGGAATTAAAACAAACAACAAAATGAGAAAGAAACAAAGATGTTGTTAGGAAACATTATTTTTTGAATAATATTTTTGAAGAAAAACTTGAATAAAAAACAAACAGGGAAAAATATGTACAATTATGATATATAACATTCTTTGTCACAACAAGAGCTACAGAAAAATGCAAGTTGTATGCCAGTTGACATGTAACTGCCATGCAATTGCTCTTCGGCGTGAAAAATAACCCCTTGAAATAACCCACTATGTACACAAAACAATAAGAAAAACATAGTGTGGTATGCCGTCTATTAACTTCAACAAGTTTGGCAAGACGTCTTCAGACAAAATAACATTATTTGAGCTCATGCTTATTAACTTTTAAAGCACACTTGAAGCTCGAGATAATTTCAATATCCGATAATCATGAGAAGTTTCGTGATTAGCTGTTTGATTGTCTTCTGAAATGGTTATGATTCACGTAGATTAGAGAGAGCTAAGTTACGAAAGTTTGCTGGAAGTCACGTTGGCCATGCGTGATGTAACCATTATCAAAGCCATATATACACACAGATCGGGCAACTTTGTTACAGTTGGTCACAAAATATGGCATCTATTCTTTTGTTTTGTGCTTGCCCAACAAAGCAGAATTTGCCATATTGTGCCCAACTCGAACCGGTAAGTTGGCCAAACTCTCCTCCATTGTTTTGTACTCAAATCGCAAAAAGTTTTCTGCATTCTCGAAGTGGACCCAGTATTACTTTCGCGGAGGATATGTAAAACTACATATGTTAAGCAGAAGGTCTACTTCACATCTAATCGTATTGAATGCAAAATTTCGTCGAAAACATTATTCGTTACTCGGAAATCCCATGACACTTCTGGTCAGTTTTACCCAAGAACTTCTTAAAAGAATGACCATATATTTCATGAAGTTAAAAAGAGACCGAATATTACATCGAGAAAGGGTTTCCAGACCCCCTAACATCAAAGAGTACTTTGAATAAACTTTGGCTGCCCCCAATATTGGTGTAAAGAAAATACCTTTTCAGGGTCTCGCTCGTCAAGAGGGTCTGTCCTTGCCTTACGTAACGGCAACACAAGGGCATGCGTGCGGCCTTCAACTTACGAAGAGTGGAGTCCCTGGTTTGAGGACAGACTCTGCCCTTCCCTCACGGTCGGGTTGTACCCTTGCTCGGAGGTCGGGCTGCTCGAAAACGGTATAGATATATAGCTCCGTAGACAAGCCGGGATCAAGAAAGCGGGAAAACTTCTTCTCGAGTCTTTGCTGTCGCCATCAAAATGCTAGCGTTCTAATCAAACATCTTATTTATACCAAGTATTAAAGAGCACGATTACTCGACACCAAATATTGAGCTGCCCTTCTTCCTAATATCTGAGTTAATGAATGGAACGAAAATATTTTAAATTCTCTCTTCTGTTACCAATAATTTGTGTGTATGGTTAAGCCGCAATACAGCTTGCATGATATACAGTATATTGAGTGATTAGAGACGAGAGCAATGATATCGACAGTGTCCGTAACATTTTAATGAATTTGTAACAATAATATAGGATTTCCCGGCCAAATTCGCGATTTTGTCATTAATATGAATTTTGTCTTGCGTTCAAATTCGACGGTTTTTAGTGCTGTCATGTATATCTCGGGCTTGTATTCCTTTGTCTAGTTTTCAAATCTATGAAGTTTTCGTTAATATCCATGTATGTTTCATTCAAATTAATGAACAATGTGCTTCTTTCGCTATTTGGTCATTCGATTTGGCGCAACACGATTTTTTTGACATCGCGACGATGTACCTCTAGCATTCTAATTTATTTGTAGCATTCAAATTAGCGTTTTGTGCACTTAAATTGATGTTCAATATATATTTCTAGTTTATTACACACTTTTTATATCTCATTCTTTTTCTTTCAAGATTGTTTTGTTCATGTGTATTTCATCACATTTTATTTTCTTGCATTTATACACTTCATATACTTTTAGATTTATCTGATATTCTTCATCCTTTAAGTTTGATTGTTAAAGGGAAAAAAAAACTTACTTCTACGGACTTGATGGTCAATGTTCATGTAAGGAAGTTGTTTGTCTTGTGTATCATCATAATTTATCACAATTAGTTAATCTGAGAACATTAATATTTACAGTTTTCTTAGCCTATTTCCAGAGATCATATAGTTATATGATACCTTGTAAAAGCTGGAAAATCTTATGAAAATCTTCAAATTTTCGGAGCAAATTCGACCCGTGCAGCTCTCATGAAGCGCACACTCTCAATCTCGCACACTCTCAATGTGGCACACTGTGTCAAATATGTACGACTATGTGGAAGACCAAATGATCTGAAACCCACACTTTGACAATACTGTAATCACAGAGTTAGCACATAGTTAAATACATACCACACTGTGGTAAATATGTGTCACTCTGTGTGAAATATGACCGATTATGTGGTAAACCAAACCCCACAGTGTGACAATACTGTGAGCACATAGTTTTCACATAGTTCAGTACATATCACACTATGTTAAATATGTGTCATTTTGTGTTAAATATGTACGACTATGTGGTAAACCACATGATCTGAACCCCACAGTGTGACAAAACTGTGGCCACAGAGTTAACACATAGTTCAATTCATACCACACTGTGGTAAATATGTGTCACTCTGTGTTAAATATGTACGACTATGTGGTAAACCACATGATCTGAACCCCACACTGTGATAATTCTGTGAACTCAGAGCTAACAGATAGTTCAATACATATACTACAGTGGTAAATATGTGGTACTCTGTGTTTAGTATGTCGGTTTATGTGGATAATATGTGGTAAATCCTATGGTCTGAAACTCCACACTGTGACAACAATGTGAACACATACTGTCCACACAGTTTACACATAGTCGACTATGTGAATATAGTGTGGCAACACTGTGATTGTTCCATAATGGTACTACTGCTACTACTATTACTACTACTACTTATATTGCTGCTACTGCTACTACTTATACTACTACTACTACTACTACTACTACTGCCAATAATTATAAGCCTAATATAGGATTTCCCGGCCAAATTCGCGTGTTTGTCATTCGAATTCATTTACTTTGCATTTAAGTTAGCGCAGATCGGCTTTGCCATGCCAATCATCATTCAATTTTCCAGCTTTTGTATTTAATTTAGGATTTTGGTCGAAGGGTTTCATAGATCTGTCATTCAATTTAGAAACTGCTCAACTAGCATTCAAATTAATATTCACTTGTCGAAGCGTAATTTTTATCATTCAAATTAACACCTGTCATTCGTATTCGTAATATTTTTTATTCAAATTAGGAATGTAAGGGGGAAGAATTGCAACAAACTTTTACAGTATTTAAATAATGCAGCTAAAATGCATGATTTGCCATTAGGGTCTAAACTGTTATTCCATTTAGTTATTTTCAAGACAATGCAGATGGGTGTAGTCAGACATAAAGTAGAGAAGGAGCGAAATCAAGGGATATGGCATTTCTGCACGGACATGTTAATATACCCGGGAAAGGTGGGGGTACCCTCAATCGCCCCTTTTTTTTTACTTTTTTTTTTTTTTTTACTACAGACTCGGAATTTTACAAAAGTAATTCACATCGTCTCTTATACCCAGCACACCCCTCTGTTTTTCTTAAAGAGTTTCATAGTTTACCTGCCCGCCAGCAGATCGATGGCTAAGACATGGCTAAATAATGAATCATGTTCAAATTGTTGACTCTAGTCCCTCACTACTCCAGTCACAATATTATACCCTTCTTCCATAATAAAATTATGATGAAATTATGATCAATTTATGATAAAACATAAGACAAACAACTTCCTTACATGAACATTTACAAATATACTGAGACCATCAGGTCCGTAGATGCAAGTCGTTTTTTTCTTCTTAACAATCAAACTTAAATGCTGATGAATATCAGATAAATCTAATAATAATAAGTGTATAAATGCAAGAAAATGAAATATGATGAAATACACATCAAAAAACAATCTTGAAAGAAAAAGAATGAGCTATAAAAAGTGTGTAATAAACGAGAAATGTATAATGACCATCAATTTAAGTGCACAAAGTGCTAATTTGAATGCTACAAATGAATTAGAATGCTAGAAGTACACCGTCGCGTTGTCAGAAAATCGTGTTGCGCCAAATCGAATGACCAAATAGCGAAAGAAGCATAATGTTCGTTAATTTGAATGAAACATACGTAGATTCTAACGAAAAGTCCATAGATTTGAAAACTAAAAAAGGGAATATAAACCCGAGATATACCTGACTGCACTAAAACCGTCGAATTTGAACGGAAGACAAACTAATTTGAATGACAAACTCGCGAATTTGGCCGGGAAATCCTATATTATTAATGGTACGAAGGCGATCAGAAAATAATACTATTACTCTGGCTTTAGCCCAGCTTAGTCCAAAATCCTGCAGATATAATTTCAACAATCTGCACTATCACGCGATCACCCGGTTCAAGCCGAAGATGGCGTGAAACAAGAATGTGTAGGCCCGGCGAAACGAATTTGTGGATCATGTCATATTCGGCTTGCAGCAGGTAGGGCCTAGGGAGAGGTCCCGAAATCAAATCGGTAAGATTCTGGACTAGTCTACTCAAGGCTGCTGAAAGAATTTGAGGAATAATTACTACCTGGTAAGTACCCATTTACTATACCTTAAGGGGATTTCACACCGGGCCTTGCGTAGAGTTGCGTAGTGTTGCGTACCGACTACGCCGAGCGTAAGCAACCCTACGCCGGCCTACGCAACTGTACGCTGAGGGACGCAAATGGGTACGCGAGATGGACGCATATGTTTAATACATCCTTCTGTGTACAATGCTTCTTACTTTACCAAGACTGGGCCAAATTTATTATGATTTTGATGACTCCGGAACCTTGCATTGCACACCAATACTTACATGCTACATGATCAACTTTTTTCTGATCCATTCCACACCTTTTCCTTCACAATGCCACCGCATTACCAGAATTCACCTTTATGTTTAAGAAGTTGTTTCTATGCTGTGAGTTTGATCAATGTAAAAGTCACATTGCCATAACATTATTCTAAAAGTATTTAAACATAATTTAAAGCACCTTTATTACTCTAAAAAAAAACAGAAATAGTTTGGGCCACATTGTTTTAAAATCGTTTTACGTTCATTGGCTGCATGTATCTCTTTCAATAAGTGCTTGAACTATAACTATAACAATCCCATTTTCATTCAAATTGTATTTAAGATGTCTTGATTTGTAACTTTCCCTTATCAACTACACATGGAGGTAATGAGAGACCTTTGGTGATGGCGTCATTAATCATTCTTATCTTATTAATCAGTTACATCATGACCACAGTTTTGTTAATTGTTACCAAATACAGAGAAGAAGTTACTAAGGAGAATACAAAGCTCTCTGTATGTGTAACATTTTTCATGTTTATGTAAATTATGCAAATGTGTTTAAGGGTCTCCAATTCCTTACACCTTCCCTACCTACTTGGAAGATATTTATAATTATTTTGAAGGAAAATTATATTTTTGTTTACATGTGTGCGTTCTCACATTTACTCTTTTCATGACGAAAGAGTGTTTCTTTGACTTTATTTTGTATTTTTAATTTAACAAGGTAATTTTGACTGATTAATTATTAAATTATTCAATTTGTGATTTTGACATCTCAGGCTGTAGAAATAAAAAAGAAGAAGATAAGATTCCCAAACTGATGCCTCTTGCGAAATGTTATGACGTTTTGTGGAAATCTGTATGTATTTGTGTGGGTTTATTTGCTTGAGTGTACGTTTGTGGTCTTGTTTTTATGTTTGTAACAGGGCTCAAATTAATTTTTTGTCCACGGGGGCTCTTCCCTCCAAAAAAGAACCCCCGTGAGAAGGCTCACGGGGGCTCTTTTAGTACTGACGGGGGCTCTTTTTTTATTCAAATATCCATTGAATTGGTACCTATGATACTCCTCAATTATTTGCTATTTCATCATTATCATTTCAATCAGCATTTTCTCTCTTACAAATTTACAAGCTACATACCTGTTACTGGCCTGTGTATATAATCTATACGCATACAACACTGATCTATATGATGTCTTTAACGAGACATATCTTCTTCTCCCTTTGCAAACGAGAAAGAAAACAAGGTCATTGAATGGGATTAAGCGACGAATAATGATTGTTATTCAAATTGATGCGACTATTTGTTTGAATAAGTACTGCTATTCACCCGAATCTTCTTTGTAAAAACAACTTTTACAAATCTCAGCCATGCTTACTGAGTTGAGACGTTCCATTCAATGTAAAAAATACTCATTAAAGAATACACTTCATTAAAGAATACACTTCTCCTAATCTGAAAGTGATCTTACAACACAGTGGCAGATTTGCATGGCTGAGATTTGTAAAAGTCGTTTTTACAAAGAAGATTCTGGTAAAAAGCATTGCTTATTCAAAAAAATCCTTGCATCAATTTGAATCACAATGATTATTTGTCGCATGATCCTTTTATTAAATAACCTTGTTTTCGTTTTTGTTTG
Source organism: Strongylocentrotus purpuratus (assembly GCF_000002235.5). Taxonomy (NCBI): domain Eukaryota; kingdom Metazoa; phylum Echinodermata; class Echinoidea; order Camarodonta; family Strongylocentrotidae; genus Strongylocentrotus; species Strongylocentrotus purpuratus. The sequence continues at coordinate 33,997,372 of NW_022145609.1, read as the reverse complement.
CAGGGGGAGAAGAAGCTATGTCACGTTACGAAATCATTAAGATCAGTTGTATAATGCGTATATACATTTATAATACCAGAACAAATGTTGAGTATCAGAATGTCATTTTGGAATACCTCTACACAAATACCACATTGTCTTTAGCCCGTATCAGTATTAGTATGATCCAATATAAAGCTATTATTCTTTATTTATTTCAGTATAATGCTTTTCCTCAAAAATAGTTTTGCTATTTTTTAGGGTTGAGACGCTAAGAAATGGTTTCAAATGTACATCATTACACGAACCCTGCATGAACCATTGCAAAATGATGGTGGTTCTCTCTCTCTCTCCTTATTTTAATAATGCATTATCAACTACATATAAAGCAGCAACCAAAAACTTAGGGTTATCTGAGATAGGTGAAAGTAAGAGTTAAAAAGAAAGTCATGCTAAAACGGCGCTTCACTCCCCCCCCCCTGAAAAAAATAAAATAGATTAGTAGTCCTCTTCTCCAGCATCCCCCCCCCCGCTTTAATATCACATTTTCACTTGGCAGCCCAAGGGGGCCGGGGAGGGGGGGGGGGGTGGGAGGAGGGGGTTAAACCCCTAACCCCCCCCCGTAGATCTGCCCATGTTACCATATCATTCTACGACATCTTGGTCTTCCTCTTCTTCTCAATAGGGACTTTTAGATTTGCGTGGACGTGCACTGGCAGTCACATGTGACGTCCTTTTAAGCACTGGCACTGCCTTAAAAGGAGGTCACACGTTGCAGTCCACGTTCTCATCGTGCAAATCTAAAAGTCCCTAATATTGATTTACTGGTCGAGGTTTATTATTTGCTGGTCATTTGAAATCACCATATTTCAGCGGGTTAACGCTTTCACAACGAAAAACTTCTCCATGACCATGTTTCTGCCCCTGCGCGATCGCCTCCAGCTCCAGCAGACATGGAGCGGCAGCGTGCACACATACCGCTACTAACGGCGCAGTAGGCCTATAACCACTGCTGACGGCGGCACTGCACTGCGAGCTGAATCGGTAATAATAATAATTTTTGAGCGGATGAAATCACAGTGCAGTGGCGGATCCAGGGGGGGGGGCCGAAACGGCCGCGGCCCCCCCTATTGGCGGCGCAAAAAAAAAGAGAAAAAAAAGAAAGGAGAAGAGAAGAAAAAAAGGAGAAGAGAAAAGAAAAGAGAAGAGAAAAGAAAAGAGAAGAGAAAAGAAAGAGAGAGAGAGAGAAAGAAAAAAGAAGAAGATACCCCCCCCCCCCCCCACCTCACTCCCACTCCGGGGTCGGAGGGACCGATTTTGTGTTCCCAAAATTTCCGATAAAGGGTTACTTTTCACGCAACAAAGTCCGGCCCGTAATACACACAAATCCGGCCCGCTCTGACTTTACACACCGAAGATAAAGGGGTGCTTTTAAACTAAGAGAGGGAACATACATGCGCGTACCCTAGATAACACTGAGTGGGTGGGGGGGGGGGGGGGGGGGGGGAGGGGGAAGGTGGGAAGGGGAAGAAAAAAGTCGGGTGAGAAAGGGGGAAAGACAAGGAAATGGCGCTAAGTGACAGTAACGACGAATATTAGGGAAAAACTGTAATCGGGAGATTTGGGGTCATTCCAGAAGGCTTGGAAAACGTTATTGAATAGAGGGGGCCGGGCCGGCCGCATAAAATCTCGAGCCACGGATTCAAAGTTAAACGTTACAAACAGCCCCTGCTTTTTGAAAAAAATTTAAAAGGGCACAATATTTTGGATGTCTTTCAAATAGAAGCTATATACTAAACAGTCAAATTTTAAATTAACGGTAGGGCCGCTTCACAACTCTTATTTTGCCCTTCATTTGGATTCAGCTCATACCAACTCGCTTGTGCTTATATTTGAACTCATGTTGGTAGTGATAATGGACAGCGGCGGCGATCCTGGGCCCGATAGAGGGACACGTCCCCCCGGAAATTTAGATATTTAGCTAGAAAGAAATATACATGTAGCGGAAAGAACGTACATATTGGACTAAAGGATTTTCTAGAATGCATAATTTCAGCATTCTACATTGCAAAATCTCGCTTGGTCGCCACGCCCCGGCCCTCGCCCGATAACACAAAACTAAGATATGACGCTCCCGGTTGCGATTATTTCATGGTTGGTGTATAAATAGATCTTTTTTTTCCCCTTTCATTTCTACTGACCTTATTGTATGCTATCACAATCATGTTTGTTTCATTTTCCCTTTAAAGCATGCGTAGCTAGGGGCGGTAGGGGCAGTAAGAGGACATAGGACGAAAAAAAGGGGCAGACAAAGAAACATTTTTGACAAGTCTAAAACGGTACAACAAATCATCTTCTTTCTCTAATAATTTAATGGAACATTAAGCTTCTGCGCTTTGCGCTGGAGGGGGAAACTGAATTCAGAGAAAGATTAAGAGTCGGGAATGGAACAACGAATTATTTTCTTTCTCTAATAATTATGAAAGGTCTAAGCTTCCGCGCCTCGCGCGGAAGGGGGAAAATGAATTCGAACAAGGATTAAGAATCGAGAATGGGACAACGAATCATCTTCTTTCTCTAATAATTTAATGAAGCGTCAGAAGCTTACGCGCTACGCGCGGGAGGAGGAAAACTGAATTCAGACAAGGATTTAGAGTCGAGAATGGAACAACGAATCATCTTCTTTCTCTAATAATCAGGGCTCAAATTAATTTTTTGTCCACGGGGGCTCTTCCCCCCCAAAAAGAGCCCCCTGATCCTTCTCACGGGGGCTCTTTTAGTGCTGACGGTGGCTCTTATTTTAATACAAATTTACATTGAATTGGTAACCATGAAACTCCTGAATTCCTTGGTATTTAATCATTATCATTTATTTAAGTCGGCATTTTCCCTCTTAGAAATTTACTTGTTACATAGCTGTATACTTTATCCCCGTGATCAGTGGCGGATCCAGGGGGAAAAAAGAAAGGAAAAAAAAGGGGGGAAAGATTTTTTTTTTTTTTGCTGTTGAAAAAAAAGTGTTCCCATCCCACTTGTATCACAGAGAAACAACAGTTTAAGTTAAGTCTAACGTTAACGTTAAATTTGTTATTAAAATGTAGAGTACAGCCCTTGGCCTTAGGCCTAATTTAGGTCGTAACTGTTACTGTTTGAAAATCTAAAGTAAAATTAGACGGTTTTCATGGTTATAGACCTAGTAAGTGAGAAAAAAAAAGTTTACCCGTCACTGAGACCAGGTCAATCAATCTTTTAGATCCATTTTTAGGGTCTAACGTTAGTAGATATAATGTAGATACAGGCGCGGATCCAGCGGGGGTGAGCGGGCCTTGCCCCCCCCCCTTTCCGCAAAAGAGAGAGAGAGAGAGAGAGAGAGAGAAGGAAAAGAAGGGAAAGGGAAAGAGCAGAGAAAGGGAAAGAAAGAAGATGAAGAAGAAAAGAAAAGGGGGAAGAAGGAGATCGGGGGGGGGGGAGTACGAAATGGTCTTGCCTCCCAGGCTGTTGCCTCCCCCCGCCCCTGCTAAAAAAAAAGAGAGAGAAGGAAGGGAAATGAAAAAAGGAGAGCTAAAAGGGACCAAAAAAGAGGAAGAAGAAAAAAAAGGGTGAAAAGAATTTCGATGCGGTGTTCGAGTAGAATTCTGTAAGATGATGATATACTTTCTCGTAGCTTGATGTGACGAGATGTCTCTATCCAGATATCTGTTGATAGTATTATAGAATATAGAAGCCTGAAATGACCTTCTGCTCGTAACCGACAAGTCACCGCATTAAAATTAAATTGCAAATAGTGTTCAACAACACGATGGTGAATGAAACTTTCTAATATTCGAAGATATATGACCTTCAGACCATATTGTTTCATTATTTTTTATTCAATCAATCAACGTCAAAGAATTGATTTATCATCGCTCTTCAATTTATTATTTCACCTTTTAATGTACTTTCATTCTTATGAATCACGAAAGAACACTGAATTGCATTCTTCAATGTTTGTTTTGATTAATTTCCTCCCCTTTCCTTCTCCCTGTTTAATACTGATAAAATTTCAATTTTTCTTAATCAAGGCAAAATATTATTTTCATATTTTCTTTATGCAAGACAGGAAGAGAGAGAGAGAGAGAGAGAGAGAATATGTTAAGTGAGAATTATCGAGTACAACTATGAATTGCATCCTTTTCAATATTATCCAATTCGCTGAAAATATTCAGAATATGAATATGATAAATCCTCAAAATACACCAACGCTGTTCAACGCATCCAACGCTCCAACCATAGCCCATACGCCAATGCACCATATTTCTCAATATGAAAAGATTTTTAAATGAAATTTGAAGAAAAATCAAATTTACAATGCACTGACAGGCATCAGTTGAAATCATGAATTCTCTGTGACTCGCTTAGCACTAGTTTCTGAGGGACCAGTCACTAAAGAGGAAATAAAGGGAAGGAAAATTTAGAAAGAAGTAAATAAAAGAAAGGGGATATCAGTTGCAATTTTCCCGCCAACAAGTTGCGGATCGGGATGGGGGTGGGGCAAAAGGCCTTTGCCTCTCCCCGCCCCCGCTAAAAAAAGAGAGAGAGAGAGAAGGAAGGAAAAGGAAAAAGAGGAGAGCTAAAAGGGACCAAAAAAGAGGAAGAAGAAAAAAAAGGGTGAAAAGAATTTTGATGCGGTGTTCGAGTAGAATTCTGTAAGATGATGATATACTTTCTCGTAGCTTGATGTGACGAGGTGTCTCTATCCAGATATCTGTTGATAGTATTATAGAATATAGAAGCCTGAAATGACCTTCTGCTCGTAACCGACAAGTCACCGCATTAACATTAAATTGCAAATAGTGTTCAACAACACGATGGTGGATGAAACTTTCTAATATTCGAAGATATATGACGTTCAGACCATATTGTTTCATTATTTTTTATTCAATCAATCAACGTCAAAGAATTGATTTATCATCGCTCTTCAATTTATTATTTCACCTTTTAATGTACTTTCATTCTTATGAATCACGAAAGAACACTGAATTGCATTCTTCAATGTTTGTTTTGATTAATTTCCTCCCCTTTCCTTCTCCCTGTTTAATACTGATAAAATTTCAATTTTTCTTAATCAAGGCAAAATATTATTTTCATATTTTCTTTATGCAAGACAGGAAGAGAGAGAGAGAGAGAGAATATGTTAAGTGAGAATTATCGAGTACAACTATGAATTGCATCCTTTTCAATATTATCCAATTCGCTGAAAATATTCAGAATATGAATATGATAAATCCTCAAAATACACCAACGCTGTTCAACGCATCCAACGCTCCAACCATAGCCCATACGCCAATGCACCATATTTCTCAATATGAAAAGATTTTTAAATGAAATTTGAAGAAAAATCAAATTTACAATGCACTGACAGGCATCAGTTGAAATCATGAATTCTCTGTGACTCGCTTAGCACTAGTTTCTGAGGGACCAGTCACTAAAGAGGAAATAAAGGGAAGGAAAATTGAGAAAGAAGTAAATAAAAGAAAGGGGATATCAGTTGCAATTTTCCCGCCAACAAGTTGCGGATCGGGATGGGGGTTGGGCAAAAGGCCTTTGCCTCTCCCCGCCCCCGCTAAAAAAAAAGAGAGAGAGAGAAGGAAGGAAAAGGAAAAAGAGGAGAGCTAAAAGGGACCAAAAAAGAGGAAGAAGAAAAAAAAGGGTGAAAAGAATTTCGATGCGGTGTTCGAGTAGAATTCTGTAAGATAATGATATACTTTCTCGTAGCTTGATGTGACGAGGTGTCTCTATCCAGATATCTGTTGATAGTATTATAGAATATAGAAGCCTGAAATGACCTTCTGCTCGTAACCGACAAGTCACCGCATTAACATTAAATTGCAAATAGTGTTCAACAACACGATGGCGGATGAAACTTTCTAATATTCGAAGATATATGACCTTCAGACCATATTGTTTCATTATTTTTTATTCAATCAATCAACGTCAAAGAATTGATTTATCATCGCTCTTCAATTGATTATTTCACCTTTTAATGTACTTTCATTCTTATGAATCACGAAAGAACACTGAATTGCATTCTTCAATGTTTGTTTTGATTAATTTCCTCCCCTTTCCTTCTCCCTGTTTAATACTGATAAAATTTCAATTTTTCTTAATCAAGGCAAAATATTATTTTCATATTTTCTTTATGCAAGACAGGAAGAGAGAGAGAGAGAGAGAGAGAGAGAATATGTTAAGTGAGAATTATCGAGTACAACTATGAATTGCATCCTTTTCAATATTATCCAATTCGCTGAAAATATTCAGAATATGAATATGATAAATCCTCAAAATACACCAACGCTGTTCAACGCATCCAACGCTCCAACCATAGCCCATACGCCAGTGCACCATATTTCTCAATATGAAAAGATTTTTAAATGAAATTTGAAGAAAAATCAAATTTACAATGCACTGACAGGCATCAGTTGAAATCATGAATTCTCTGTGACTCGCTTAGCACTAGTTTCTGAGGGACCAGTCACTAAAGAGGAAATAAAGGGAAGGAAAATTTAGAAAGAAGTAAATAAAAGAAAGGGGATATCAGTTGCAATTTTCCCGCCAACAAGTTGCGGATCGGGATGGGGGTGGGGCAAAAGGCCTTTGCCTCCCCCCGCCCCCGCTAAAAAAAAAGAGAGAAGGAAGGAAAATGAAAAAATGAGAGCTAAAAGGAACCAGAAGAGAGGAAGAAGAAAAAAGGGTGAAAAGAAGGGGAGATAGAAAACCTAAAAGAGAGAGAGAAGGAAGGGAAAGGAAAGGGAAAGAGGAGAGAAAGGGAAAGAAAAAAAAAAGAGAAAGAAAAAACGTAGGGGAGATCACTTGCCAACAAAGTGTAAATCAGGGGGGGGGGGGCACTGGCGTACTAATTGGGGAGGGGGCTCGGGGAAAATAAAATTCAAACGTGGTTTATTTCTAATTCCATAACGGTGGTTTACACATAATACTGAAATGACATAATTTTCCGAGATTTTTTAGTAAATTATACTTTTTTATGCGTTTGTTGTAAAATGACACATTCCTTAATTTACAGCCAGGCAAGAAATATGCTTCTTGAGATGCCTAGGGGCCTACACGTCAGGGCCCGCGAAACGGCGGGGATCGGGAGCCTTGAGGTCCCTCCCCCCCTCCACTTTTTTTGAAATAGTATATAAAGAGAAATGGAAAGAAAGAGAGCAAGTAAGAAAAAATAGTTAACTGCCAGTGTCACAACAAAATAAGGTATTAACCGTAACTAAACGCCTAAAATCCCTGAGCTTCCGGGGCTCTGGCCCTAGACCCAACCGAGGGCCCTAAGTCGGGCCTCTTGATACCCAGCTGTCCGTAATTTAGTGCCTAAAACCCTTGAGCCGAGTCGAGAACGGTACAGCGAATCGTCTTCTTTCTTTAATAATTTTAATGAAACGTCAAAGCTTTCGCTTCGAGCGGGAGGGGGGGGGGTGGAACCGAATTCAGACAAGAATTAAGAATCGAGAATGGTACAACGAATCGTCTTCTTTCTCTAATACTTTAATGTAACGTCAAAGCTTCCGCGCTTCGTGCAAGAGGAGGGGGGTGGGGCTGGCTTCAGACAAGGATTAAGAGTCGAGAACGGTACAACGAATCGTCTTCTTTCTCTAATGATTTAATGAAATGTCAAAGCTTCCGCGCTTTGCGCGGACGGGGGGGGGGGGTAAAATGAATTCAGACGAGTTTTATTTTCGAGAACGGTACAACGAAACGTCTTATTTCTCTAATAATTCAATGGAACGTCAAAGCTTCCGCATATCGCCCTCGAGGGGGAAACTGAATTCAGACGAAGTTTATGAGTCGAGAATGGGCAACGAATCGCCTTCTTTCTCTAATGATTTAATGAAACGTAAAAACTTCCGCGCTTCGCGCGGCAGGGGGTAAACTGAATTCAGACGAGGATTATTTTCGAGAACGGTACAACGAATCGTCTTCTTTATCTAATACTGTAATGAAACGCCAAAGCTTCCGCGCTTCGTGCAAGAGGGGGGGGGGGGGGTAAACTCAATTCAGACGAGGATTATTTTCGAGAACGGGCAACGAATCGCCTTCTTTCACTAATGATTTAATGAAACGTCAAAGCTTCTGCGCTTTGCGGAGGAGGGAGTGGGAAAATCGCCCCTCCCTGCACCCCCCCCATTACGTCAATGCCGGTCACCATTACGTACCAATATTTGGCTCACATAATTTCAAATTTGCCCCCCCCCCTAAGAAATCCTGGATCCGCGCCTGCCCGTGATGACATTCTCTCCATTTCTTCCCGTTTTGCACATAATGTCCTCTTCATTATTCGGAGCAACCGTATTTACATTCTTTCTTTACTTTTAGTCTTTACCATATCCTTCCAAAACACAGGGGCGGATCTAGCTTTTTGCTAAGGGTGGGGGGGGGGGGTAAACCAAATACGATGTGGAGCATCGTCCACGAGCCGCGAAGCGGCGAGGCGATTTTTTTGGTGCTATTTTGAACACCCGTTAGTGATGTTTTCCTGGCATCTACTGAAATCTACTACTACTGTGTAGGTCTGGACACATGAGAGCATTTTTCTATGCACATCACATTTTCACTTGGCAGCCCAAGGGGGATCGGGGGATTAAACCCCCTAAACCGCATAGATCCACCCCTGCAACATCTTTGCTGATCTTCTTCTCAATATTGATTTATTGGTCGAGTTACATTATTTGCTGGTCTTTTAGAACAACCAGATTTCAGAGGATTCACACTTTTCACGACGAAAAACTTCTCCATGTTTCAGTCCTTGCGCGATCGTCTCCAGCTCCAGCAGATATTGGGCGTCAGCGTGCACACCGGTACGTACTACCGGCGCAGTATGACGGCCGCATTAGCTGTGCACTGCGAGCTTCCGTTGTTTGTATCGGTAATACTCATAGAGATGGGAGAGAAAGCGCCATCTAAGTTCCATTTCATTGGTTTAAGGTTTGAAAATTGATACTCAATATTGTGTTAAAGTTATATAAGAAAAGATAATCTTTTTTTTATAATTCCACGGGGGCGATTTTTTATTTTGCAATCGCCCCCGTGGGCAACCTGACGGGGGCGATTATGGAGCTCACGGGGGCCAATCGCCCATCGCCCCCGTGCATTTTGAGCGCTGCTAATAATTCAATGAAACGTCAAAGCTTCGAAGCGCGGAAGGGGGGAAACTGAATTCAGACAATGATTAACAACCGAGAACGGTACAACGAATCGTCTTCTTTCTCTAATAATTTAATTAAATGTAAAAGCTTCCGCGCTTCGCGCGGGAGAGGGGGGGGGGGGGGGGGGGAGCTCAATTCAGACAAGGATTAAGAGTCGAGAACGGTACTCTTTCTCTAATGATTTAATGAAACGTTAAAGCTTCCGCGCTTTGCGCGGGAGGGGGTATGGAAACCGAATTCAGACAATGATTAAGAATCGAGAACGGTACAACGAATAGTCTTCTTTCTCTAATAATTTAATGAAACGTCAAAGCTTCCGCGCTTCGCGCTGGAGGGGGGGGGGAAACTCAATTCAGACAAGGATTAAGAGTCGAGAACGGTACTCTTTCTCTAATGATTTAATGAAACGTCAAAGCTTCCGCGCTTCGCGCGGGGGGGGGGGGGGGGGGGGTATGGAAACTGAATTCAGACAATGATTAAGAATCGAGAACGGTACAACAAATCCGTCTTCTTTCTCTAATAATTTAATGAAACGTTAAGCTTCTGCGCTTTGCGCTGGAGGGGGGAATCTGAATTCAGAGAAAGATTGAGGGTCGAGAATGGAACAACGAATTATCTTCTTTCTCTAATAATTTCATTAAACTATGAAAGGTCAATGCTTCGCGCGGGAGGGGGAAAACTGAATTCAGACAAAAGGAATAGGAGTCGAGAATGGTACAACAAATCGTCTTCTTTCTCTAATAATTTATATCAATTAATGAAAGGTCAAAACTTCCGCGCTTCGCTGTAACTAGTCAGGTAATAAGAGACTTAGTCAAGAATGATGAATTCACTAACCTCCTGGATGCCATTGTTAGTAAAGCTATTGATAAGAAAATGGGTGAATTTCTTACTTCAATTGAGAAAATCCAGGGAGATATGTTTGATGTCCTGAAGAACCTTGAGGAAGAACCTTGAGGAGAAAGAGAAAGAAGTTATACACCTGAAAGAAACAATTGTTCATCAACAGCATGATATCAACCGAATGGAATCTGCCATCAATGCAATGGAACAGTACTCTAGACGATCAAATATCCGGATATTTGGTCTGCAAGAAAAGAAAGGGGAAAACACAGATGCCCTTGTAGCTGACGTCATCACTCGCAAGCTTGGTGTAACCTTGGATCCAGTGAGAGACCTAGATCGCACTCACCGTACAGGAAGGCTGCATGATAACAGTGAGCCATCAGCACCAGGTACATCGTTGACTGATGCTTCATCAGCTAGGAAGGCCCGATCACGTCCCATAATTGTCAAGTTGACAACCTACAGGAAGAGGAGAGAGGTCATCTACAATAGAAAGAAATTGAAAGGAACAGGGATAGTAATTGTCGAAGACTTGACAGTTGAGAATCAGAAACTTCTGTCTGCAACACGTAAGACTTCAGGTGTCACAGCTGCATGGTCTTCCGACGGTCGAATCATTGCTCTTATCAACGCAACCGGAGGTAAGAGCATCACCAAACTTATTGCAAGTGAAGGAGATCTGAAAAACATTAAAACACATTCATGATGTACTGTATAACACCTTGTTGGAATGTCTCACTTCTACAACTCATGCAGCTTTTTTTATAAAGCAGACTACTAAAATATACCAATCCATTCCTCCGATACCTATATAGGCATTTTATTTATTTTACATATTCCATTTTTATGTCCATTTTTATGTACGGTTTTAAATACATTTTTTAAGTACATTTTTAAGTACATTTTTAAGGTGACTTAGCCTTTGTTCAGTACTGTTTGTTTGTTTTCTTGAACATCAATTTTTTTATTTTTTTTTGTGGCTGTTGTTAAATGTCTACCTGTAACAATTTGAGAGAATGCCTAAGTAAATGCAACCATGACTTAAACACCTTGCATGAATTTTTATCGCTTGATAGTATTGATTTTTGTCCTTGTAAGAAATATTTTACACCTGATGAGTTTAATACATACATTACAAACAAAGCAAAATCTGCAAATCCACTTTCATGTATCCATTTTAATTCAAGAAGTCTTCTTCATAGTTTTGATAATATCACTGAATTCTTAAACAGTGTGAAACTAGAGCCTACAGTACTATGTGTCACAGAAACCTGGTTCCAGGAGCACACCATACACCCTTTGTGTAATATAGATGGTTATGAATTTGAAGGCGTTAGCCGCTTGTCAAGAAGGGGTGGAGGAGTTGGGATTTTTGTAAACAATAATGTGCAATATATAAGACGTCCCGACTTAGAACAGACCGATAGCTGTATTGAAAGTGTATTTGTGGAAATTGTCAATAAGAATTCTGGTATAATTGTTGGGTCAATTTATAGGCCTCCGGATCAGTCTGTTGATGATTTTTTAGAGAGATTCTCAAATGTTTTTAGCGTTGTAAATAGGGAAAATAAAATAATTTATTTATTAGGTGATTACAATATCAATTTATTGAATGTAGGTAAAGTGCAACATGTTGATAATTTCATCAATTTACTATTGTCGCATCATATGTATCCGTTGATAGACCATCCTACCAGAATCACTGACGACACAATTTCTTTGATTGATAATGTAATTACTAATAATGTAGACAATGTTGAATCAGGAATATTTATAACAGACATCAGCGATCATTTACCTGTATATTGTATTAGCTGGAATGATATTCAATCTCAGCCAAATTTGAATAAGCCATTAAGAATAATCAATGATAAAAGTATAAATTGTTTTTTAAGATCCCTTCAGATGGTCCAATGGTCTTGCCATAATAACAATCCAAATGTAAATTATGTGCAATTTTTAGAGAGGTTTTTAAATGTATATAATCTGTGTTTTCCTTTAGAATGTTTGAAAAAAACACCCCAAAAAAATAAACCATGGATCAATCCTGATATTCGTAAGTTGTCAAAGAAAAAATGTCGTTCATATCGACTTTATCTGAGAAACCCAACACCGTATCGAAAAGAAGTGTACAGAAAATGTCGGAATAAAGTCAATAATATGATTAAACAAGCTAAAAAACACTATTTCATGGAAAATTTGGCAACAGCCAAAGGGAATATGAAAAAGACTTGGAACATAGTTAATTGTGCAATGGGTCGTGTAAATAAAAAGTGCAGTATTAATTTTTTGATATCTAATGATCAGGTGTTACATGATACCTCCAAAATTTGTAATGTATTTAATGAATATTTTATTAATATTGTATCTGAATTGAAATATCCTGTTGATCAGGGCAATAATTTAAATTTGAATCCTTGTCGTTATTTGGATAGGAATTCTAGTACGTGTTATTTTAAACCAATCACATGTTACGAGATCATTGATATTGTGTCAAATATAAAGAGAGATTGCAGTCCGGGGTACGATGATATAAGTATCAAGGTTATAAAGAAATCTATACATATTTTATGTCAACCCATCTGTGCAATATTCAATCAATGCTTAGATTTAGGTATATTTCCTGATGAATTAAAGATTGCTCGTGTGGTTCCTGTATATAAAAATGGTTCAAGTGAAAATGTTGCAAATTACAGACCCATATCAGTCTTGCCAATTTTCTCTAAAATTTTAGAAAAATGTATGTACAATAGATTATTTGATTTTATAAGCAAGTACAATATATTATCTTTGAACCAATATGGTTTCCGTCCTGGACATTCGACGTCATCGGCTCTTATTGATTTTGTTCACACTGTTGTTAATGCTCTTGATAACAAGAAATATATGATTGCAATGTTTTTAGATTTGAAGAAGGCTTTTGATACAGTAGATCACGCTATTTTATTACACAAACTTGAATTATATGGCATAAGAGGTATTGTACTTAAATTATTTGAAAGTTATTTATCAAATAGAAAACAATATGTTGAAATTTCTAAATGCAAATCACAGCAAGGGACTATCTCATGTGGGGTACCACAGGGTTCTATCTTAGGACCACTGTTGTTTCTTTTATTTATAAATGACCTTAGTAAAGTATCTAAATTATTACATTGTATTATGTTTGCTGACGACACCAGTCTGTTTTTATCCCATCCTAACTGTCAGGACTTACATAATCTATTCAATTCTGAACTTGAATTAATATCTGAGTGGTTTTACGCAAATAAAATGATAATCAATGTAGCAAAAACCAGTTATATTATTTTTAGTAACTTATTGATACCAGATTATCTTTCAATTAGAGTGTGCAATACAGATATTAAGTGTGTAACGTCAGTAAAATTTTTAGGCATTACAATAGATCATAAACTTACATGGAAAAATCACATTGATAGTCTGTGCAATAAGCTGGCAAAAAATATAGGAATAATGTATTGTTTAAGATCATTTCCAAAGGAGATTTTAAAAATGATTTATTATGCAATTGTATATCCGTATCTTAATTATGGTATTCTTGTCTGGGGTAATGCAAGTAATAATCTCATTGATAGATTGTTTATTTTACAAAAACGTGCAATACGAAATATGTCTCATGCACCTTACCTTGCCCATACCAACCCTTTATTTATTGAATCAGGTGTTTTGAAATTTCATGATATATATGTATTTCAGGTGCTTATATTTATGTACTTATGTAACAATCACCTCTTGCCAGACTATATTAAAACATTCTTTCAGTTCAATAATGAATATCATGGATACAATACAAGAAATGCTAATGATTTTCATTTACCCAAACCGAGGCTCTCATCTTTTAAAAACTCAATATTATTTCAAGGACCCCAAATCTGGAACTCTCTTTCTTCAGATATTAAACAAGCAATTTCGTTAAATGTTTTTAAGTCAAAATCTAGGCACTTTATTTTAGACAGGTATTCACCAAGTTTGTTTGTTTAAATGTATAGGTATACCCCCCCCCTTATGTTGTTGTAAGTGATTTGTTATTTTTTGTAGCGTCCTTAATGTATTATGTTACAGGGTCAGCTAATCACAAGGCTTGTTCCTTTCTTGCTGTCCCTCTCATACTTAATCCAAATGTATACTTTGTTATCAATTTTTCTTGTGAATTTTATCCTTTGTATCATGTTGATTTATGAATGTTTGCACGTGTTTTCTGGATTTTTATGAGCAAATAAATTGAAATTGAAAAAAAAATTAATGGGGGGGGGGGGGGGAGGGGGAGGGGAACAGCGAGCTGCCCGAATATGAATTTGTTATATCTTTTCTCGTATATTTTGCTAATAAATAACACTTTCACAAAATACATATTATCCTCAAATTTTTGCTCGCTCGCTTCGCTCACTAGCCAAATCGTGAAACTAGAAAATTACTTTTCGGGCGAGAGGCTTCAGCCCCCCCCCCGATGAAAATGTCAAAAAAATTACATATGGTGCTTCTAATATGACATTGTCAGTTTTGGTATGTTGAGTTGAAAAACGGTCTGCGCAATTTTCAAATTTCCGGCCCCCCCTATTGGAAAATCCTGGATCCGCGCCTGCAGTGGACGGATGCTCGATGGATAGAGCGTATGTGTCACAACTGGGTAAAATCAGGTGACTTTAATTCGTGATCTAGTTAAACTCTCTAATCGTCTCACAGGAAGATTAACACAATAAACAAAGACTTCAAATTCTGTTAAGTGTATCAAAGAATATCATTTTCTTCTTATCTTTATTACTTTACTTCTTATCACAATAGAAATACATATAAAGATATAAAGAATATATCGAACCCAACCCTGAGGTTGTAGTCTTAGCTGTCGTAAAAAAACACATTTGTACAGAGTATCGACACTAAAAATGGTCGTAGGTTTATCGTACGTTTGGAGATATAAATAAAATAACCCACTTTAGTGATGCAATCACTCTCAAGATGTGATATTTAAATATTGTTCATGGGAATAAAGAAACCATAGCTGTTACTGTTGCTGGAACTTGTCCACCGTAACGAAGGGGTTCCTCTAGCTGTAATGAAACCTTCATCTCTCCTTAGTCGTTACAGGTAGAGATCCACCCATTGTGGCATGAAACTTGGATACAGGACTTGCTCTGTACGTCCTAGCCGGAACACCATCTAAAAATTAACATTAACCCAGGCTATTAATAGTCTACGGAATAATACTAAATTATTCATCATCTACTTAATATCTTTTAACGAGACTATAATCATCATCAGGCAATACAATAAAATACATTACAGAAAAGGCTTCTATCATAATGATTTACATTGCATTACAAATATCCTTTCAACATTCGAAAGAGCCTGAATTACTGAGTGCAAATCCTGCGAACATGTACTTTCATTTATTATTCAAAAATGAACAAAATAATGTATAAAGAGTTACATTATTACTTTAGAGAAATGATTTGCAGTCTTCATTACTAATCCCTAATTCAAAGGTTCACTTGTGACCTTGACTGTCTCAATGACAAATGAACACGCCCAATGTATCATTATAAAAAGGAATACAAATATGGATTAAACTTGGATTAAACTTACAGTTTGACTGGTTGACTGAAATGCAGAAAATCGGGGCAGGCCTCAATGTCGGTTCTGGTGATCTTGACCCTCCATGAAAATTGGACTTGCAGCGCAAAATGCTATAAACAACTTTCATTCACCTCCAACCCATAGGTCCTATGAAACAACTTTCATTCACCTCCAACCCATAGGTCCTATGAAACAACTTTCATTCACCTCCAACCCATAGGTCCTGCCTGTATGACTTGTGTGCAGATAGTGACACTACACTGCTAGGTAAGGCAACCCACCCACCATAGCTATGCATCACCTGTTGGAGCTACAATGTATGTAGAGTGCAGTGGAGCTTAACTACCCAATGCATTCAACCCAATTCTGTAATCTACATAACAAATATAAAGCGGGTAGCATTGAGGGGAAAGGTTGAATCCTAACAGTATGAAACACGTATGAAATGAGTACACAACGGATGCATAGCGTTTTCCGACGGATGGCAAGATTTGTTTACGTTTTACATCCTCTTTGAATCAGTAGGGTGCTTTAGTAACGAGACGGAAGGCAAAGAGGACGGGAGAAATCACTCAACCGAGATCAAATAATGTATGCAGTTAAGATTCTGTCTATTGAAATACTATTATTCGTATCAGGTGAATGAAATAATTTGTATTGAGGCACTTCACAGAGACGTATGCATTTAATTTGGTTACATTACGAAAATGGTCTATTGTACGGCGATACAACTCTTCCGTCGAGTTTAGGGAACGAACGCTATTATGGCTGAGACAGGTCGTGAAAATCAACAAGACGGAGACAATTCTGGTTCGCACATGCGCAGATTGATTATTTTGCTCGGTTACCCTCGTCTTTGCCTTCCGTCATTTTCGTAATGTAACCAAATTTAATGCATAAGTCTTTGTGAAGTGCCTCAATACAAATTATTTCATTCACCTGATAAGAATAATAGTATTTCAATAGACAGAATCCGAACTGCATACATTATTTGATCTCGGTTGAGTGAATTCTCCCGTCCTCTTTGCCTTCCGTCTCGTTACTAAAGCGCCCTAGTAAGTGCAGTGGGACCGGGCCTTAAGCGCAAAAAGTTTTGTGCTGCACAAAACTTTTAGAACGGATGAACTTCCGCCGTGTACGATGTAAATCCGCGACAAATACGAGCAACAAACGTTCTATGTCCGTTATCATCCGTTAAACGTCCGCTGTATCCTCTCTGCATCCTCTGGGCATCCTCGCAACTCATATCCGCTGGAGCTGAAAACGGAAAGAGAGAGGAAAGATAAGGTACATGGAACGTCTATACATCGTTAGTAGCACGGAAATAGAAAGGATGTAAGCGTATGCATCTCTTATATAAAGTATTCAAAGTTGTCATCCACTTCCATCCGCTTTCATCCGCTAGGCTTCCGATGAACATCCGTTTAACATCCCCGCTACATACTACCCACGTCCGTTATTTTCCGTTCTGTTTTCGCAAGTTTTCGCCAATTTTGTCCATTTCTGGAGCGGATGAAAACGGATGGAGCCACCCTCGAAATTTTGCTCGTCCGCTGTGTTCCTTTATGCATACGTTTTGTGTCCATCGGCCAGTGGGACCGGGCCATTATGTAGACTTCACGGAATCGTCGTTTTCGTCGATAAGCATTTATTGGTCCTAAACTCATTCCAACCTTTAAATACTTCTTTGTGTTTACCTTGTTCTGCGGTTAATCGTACTTTGCTCGTGATTAACCTTATTTGACCGTTTATAAAAATGTTTTATCTACATGTTATAGTGACTATCAAGCATTTTTACACACAAGCGGGACAATAACCGGAGGTAATAAAGAACTCTGATGATATGTTAGTCGTTATCTACGTTCATAATTCTTAATCAAGTCACATGATTCTCATCTCCCTTGCTGTGTCACTGAAGGTACACCAAGTCGCAGAGCGAAGATTCAGTTACTATAGTCGATGAGGAATAATTCACAGGTAAATCGCCAAAGGAATTTTAGTTAAATTACCTTTAACTGGATATACACTTGTGTGTTCTAGTTTTGATCGCTCTTTGACCCATCACTGAACACCATCAGTCTCCAGAGTCATGAGCTAGTGCTACAAATAGGCCGTGAAACAGTAGGATTTACTTAGTAGGTTCGGTCGATTAGATTTGATGATTTTTTAAAATATTTTTTACTATCCTACCTGACTGACAGGTATTAAGTGATGTGGTCTAGGGGATGCGTCATCGGACTGCGGATCAAATGGTTCGCATCCCAACTGCGCAGTTCTAATGTCTTTGGCAAAGCATTAATCTGCATTTTCCCACTTTCAACCCAGGTGTACAAAGTGGGTACCTGTAATTCACTGAATACTTTCAACACCTTAGGGCAATTTAGCTAACGGAAATGACGCAGTGGCGCTCTGTAGGAGCCGTGACATACACAAGGGTAGATATTTGCCCAATAATATTTAGCTATTTTTTTATCATCATGTCTTTTATACAGAGTTATCTAACATCCAGTCCTCATTGCCATGGAAACGGTCACCTACACCGGTGATGATGATGACACCATCATCGTTGTGGAGGAGCAGAAGGAAGGCGACCATCTCGCGGAGGTTCAGAGAGAAGCCAGAAAGAGAGCAGACTCCATCTTAGGAAAGTTGACGAGTTCGATGACGTATAAGCTAGCTGATAGACCTCCCTGGTATTCAACAATAGTCCTCGCGTTCCAAGTGAGAACAAGTGTTATTTAAAGAGAAAGTTGAGTTCTGGGAAAAGTCAAAAATATTTTGCGAGCTTGTCCATTCTTTTTTACGTAAATGTGGAAGAGTATCATTTAAAAAAAAACTGTTCAAAAGCCCTCATATTCGAAATATCACAGGTAACAGGTGAATGTTTGTGCAATCCCATAGTGCCTGTGACTTTTAGCAGGACTGGGCGAATTTTTAAAATCATTTTGATGATTTCAAAACCTCAAAGTATACACCAATACTTCTGTGCTACATAATCACATTCCCATCGCTTCCACACAGTTTCTTTCATAATGAAATCGCTTTATGGTATACACTACATTGTAAAATAAACCGTCTGGAAGCAATTGAGCATGTTGGGAGAGATTAATGTACTACATAGGAAGTGACTTATACAGTGAGACGAGTTCTAGCATAATCAAAGTGAAAAGAAACCGATTAAATCTTACTGAATATCAAACGTTCTACATGCAACAAAAGGGTATAAGGGAAAACACCAAAGTGTGGCATCGACACACTATTTTTCCCAGACTTGGGGATTATCGAAGCAGACTGATATAGCAAAGATGCTGAAACATTACCATACGTAAACATTATTATGAGTGAAACACAACAGGTAAGATATTTGTCAGTTATTCTTTTTCAAAGTTACATCGAATTGTGGAGTAATATATTTACTAACCTCAAAGTTCGAATGGAAAGTAAACAATGGGCGATAAAAAAGTAAATCCACAAAAATAATGTTTGCAGTGAACGCTGGCATAAGCATACATGAACCGTTTCGCCGGAGGGGGAGGTGGAGGGGGCAGGACTGATGTCTCTTGCCCTAATATAAACTTTCCATTTAAGGGGGAGGGGGGGGGGCAGGATTGATGTCTGTTGCTCGAATATCAATTTTCCAAATATTAATTTCCAAATATTGCGATCTAGTGAAGCGAGCGAGCAAAATATTGAAAATTAGGCAAAGACAATGTATACTAATGTTCGGCGGTCAAAATCCTACACCAACTGAACTCCTAACTTCGACCCTAGACCCAACTCTTTACCTGTTAGTAAGTCACTGATCACCTTCTTGTCCTGATGCCTGTAGGCCCGTCAATTGAAAACGTCTGAATTAGATCCCGCCTCTCTGCTCTGTCAAGGGCCAAGTACCTCATTTTCTCGTGAGCTTTCTCTTCTCTTTGGGTGATATCTTTAATTTGGTCTTCCTATCTCTTTCGCGGTCTTCAAATATCAGTGGCGGATCCAGGGGGGGGGGGGGGGCCCGGGGGGCCCGGCCCCCCCCCCCTTGAGAAAAAAATCATGTAAAATCACGTGATTTTTACCTTTTTTTTTTGGGGGGGGGGGTGCAAATTGAAATTTTTTTGAGGATAAAAAAAAAAAAAAAATGTGCTCACTCCCCCCCCCCCCCCCCCCCCCCCACTGAGCGAATTTTCGGCCGGCGCGATTTTCAAATTTTCGGGAGCAAAAAAAAAAAAAAGTTGGGCCCCCTCCCCTAAGAAATCCTGGATCCGCGCCTGTCAAATATGTCTTTCCTTTTCGGTTCCTAACCCTAACCCTAACTAAAACACAACTGCAAACAATACCCGAACCCTATTCCTATGTATGAAATATAGCCTTGACCAATTGCAGCCGGAGCAAATACCATATTTTAACAAAAGATATCGCTTGCTCTAATTCTTGATGTTTCATTAATATGATACCTCTAGCATTTTCTAACAATGTTCGGTGGATGCCTTGCCATACCCTTTGTGTTGGGACCAGCTCTATGCATCGAGGGGAAAGTTATTCTCCTCTCCAAACTCCTCGCCACTATCTGCTTTCTATCTGGAATCCAGACATTCATCATGACGACCTTTGGTGTACGGTAAGCACACCTATGTCCTTTCCTGCAAAACAACAACACGACAATTACTAGTACTATGGTACCAGTACTACTACTACTACTACTACTACTACTACTACTACTACTACTATAATACTATTAGTACTATACTATTTTTCTACTTCTACTATTTCCACTACTACTACATGTACTTATAATAATAATACTTATACTAATACTACTGCCGATGATAATAATGTTATTCTTGATGATAATAACAGTGATATATCTATTTACATAATGCAAGCTGCCATACCAATATAGTCTATCGAGTTTTACAAAGTATCCTATTATTACATCGGCTCTATCAGAGATACCATGATTCGGCGCTGACTCCCAGCCTTAATAATTAAAAGAATATCATTCTACCGAGTACCATTTACTTCACATAAGTGGAGAGCGGCAAATTTAGATTTAAGTATAGCAAAACGACACAAACGCCATTCTAGGGAGTGGACGAACCATGCATCATGCGTTCCATATCACCTCTATACATTACGTTGTATATATTATTTTGCTTTGAACGTTCCCGAATTGACCGAAATATTTTTAGAAATAGTGTTTTTTCAATTTTTGTGAAAATTTCCGACCTCATGATACGGATGTACTTTTTCCAAGAGAGTGAAAGTGATACATGCAAAATGTACGTGTTTGAATTCCATGACCACGATGACTGGGGTAATATATTTATAATGTTTTGTTTCGTATCAAGCTCACTCAATTTCTCAATGTAATTTATGATGAAACCATTTCTTTCTTATCCTACTGAGAAAATGGTCAATTATTATTTCGTAAATGCAAACTGCACTCCGACCCCAGGGAAGTATGGACTTAAGCATCCCGCAGCTCATGCTGTTGAAAATTACTTTTAATACATTTCCCCTTTCTCTACCATTTTTTCCATGACGTAGACTTCCCATTGTCCAGGGACCCTCGTTTGCTTTTGTTGTTCCGTTAATCTCTATGATGAATGTGCGAGAGGCCTGTCCAGCTGGAGGCGGTAAGTCATCCTAAAAGAGCATAGTAGTGTTTCCCCCTGTCCCATGATTGTGATTAGTAAGGTATAGCAACAGTGTTAACAGTACAATGTGTTAAAACAGTTCAAACTCTGGGTGGAGACAGTGGTGATCACACTGAGGGAACAGTGGGAATATAGTGTGGAAATCGTGTGAAACCTCTAGATGACAGCTTAGAGAAAACTTAGTGAAGAAACGGTGTGACAACAATCGGGACAAAGAACACAAAATGTGAACCCAGTAACGAGAAATAGTGAAAACAACGAGGAAAAGGCTGAACAGTGTGAAGACTTTGACGAAACGCAGTGAGCTCAGTAGGAAAGTGTGTTAAGAGTAGGAAACAGTGTATAAATAGTGTGAGCACAAAGTGGAAAGTTTCAAAACTTCCCACAGTTTTTGCACCCTCTGTAACTTTTGTTGTTATTTTACTTTCTATGGTTAATATGCGAGCGGCTCGTCAGCTAGAGATGGTAAGCAGTCTTGAACTAAGTGCCCCTCACTGTCACACAGTTAAATCTGAAAGCAGTCGTTATGATGAAATTGTGGCAATACAGCGTGGCACCAGTGTGGAAACATAATGAAAGTGGTATCAGCATTGGGAAACACGTCTGAATATTGTATGGAAAAAGAATGAATGAAGTATTAATTTGTCCGAACTCTAGGCCGAAATTGTGCGGAAACAGTTTAAAATAAGTGTGGAAACGTTTTGAACATAGCGTAAACAGGGTGAAAATAAGTCCTAGTGTGTGAGCACACATTCTGTTTACACTGTGGTCCCCGATAAAATCATGTACGTGTGGATAGTTCATCTACGAAGTGCGTAAAGGTTAGCATGTATTGTGATGTTTTAATAGCATCACAGTAATTACCTGTTAAATATTGCTAAATAATCACAAGAATAAAAATAGATGAACACAGGCATGGATACATTGGACTACATAAATGTTTTATATGAGAATTTGGTGCAGAGTTTAAGACTTATTTGTAGCCATTTGTTAAATAAGAGAGCTCTCTAAAGCAACTTGTTCCATGGGACATAGCTACTACGAGGTTCTTCTAAATAGGAACAGAATAAATGATGAAGCTCTTAATTGATTGATTAAATCTCTTAAAGAACTCGAGCTTGTCCTCGATACCAAGAACCATATTTTCGCGTCCGTGACATACATGTACGTTTGATATAACATTTGAATGTTAACATCGAACGTGAACAAAACACACATCGCTCTGAACGGCTGTAATTGTCTATTTCTTGTAAATTAATTCAATGAGCAGCAATAAAATGAGAACGATGATTCGATGAATCGATGATTTTCCGTGAATCTAGAAAAACATTGCTTTTGCATAAGTGATAAAATCTTGAAAGGGTGCATTATGAGTAAATAACATTTAAAAAACCCTTATATATCAATTTTTTAGAAGGATAAAAGCTAAGTATCAGTAGTACTATTTCACTAGCAATCAATACACTTTTTCCTTCAGTTTTTCTAATGGATTTTGTCTATTTCTCTCATTCAGATAACTCAACGAATGTTGAGGATAATGCAGAGTTTTATAGTCGCATGCAAGAGGTAAGATAAACTACTATATTCGGAATCATCCCTTTATTTCACGTGCCAATATTCTAGAATAGAGATAATCAATATAATTAGAAACACCAGAAACATATCTCGTCAGCATTATACAATGAATAAAAAAACCGTTATATTTCATGAAAATCATAACTCATCCTTACAGATTATTTCCAGTAATTGATTTATAATTAATATCATGACTAATGCAATAAATAAGTTTGATATTTTAGATTTCAAACAATATGCTATTCCCTGTTTTAAATCTAGAAGGGTCGAGTTTGTTTTAATTCACATGGTTTGTGATGGGAGTATGTTTGCAAGAATCGTAACGTAAACATGTAATCTAACAATACAAGGATATCTGTAATTGCTTTACATAAATAAAAGAAAAGGAAAAACAATGCATAATGGAGCGAGGTCTATGCAGCGTCCGCATTAAGCAAATACGTTTATCTAAGCGAAGGCTCG
Source organism: Strongylocentrotus purpuratus (assembly GCF_000002235.5). Taxonomy (NCBI): domain Eukaryota; kingdom Metazoa; phylum Echinodermata; class Echinoidea; order Camarodonta; family Strongylocentrotidae; genus Strongylocentrotus; species Strongylocentrotus purpuratus. Next base: position 33,974,076 of record NW_022145609.1, on the reverse strand, counting down.
TCTTCGTTAAAGGTAGACCAACTTAAGCCAGACCACTGATTTTTGGAGCGCCGAGTGTGAAACTCTTCATGTTATACACATTAATGTCATTCTGTTAGGACAAAATAAAATCGATCTTTTTCCTATACTTGCAGACTCAAGGGGCCCTTATAGTGTCTTCTTTTTTCGAGATTGTTCTTGGTTTTACTGGAATCATCAGTATCCTGATGAAATACATCGGGCCTCTAACCATAGCACCAACGGTTACTCTAATAGGTCTGTCCCTCACACCCGTTGCAACAGAGAAGTGCAGTGTCCACTGGGGAATTGCAACGTTGTAAGTATTCCATATACAAATTCGCTCTGTTGACTTTCAAGTTTGCTCAGTCGGTAAATTTGGCTTCCTGTCGAACCAACGATCGTGGGTTCAAATCCAACCTCAGTGGATTACTGAAACCTGTGTTGTGTGCTAACGTGCCCATCCCCCGTTTCATAGACACAAGCAGGTTTCCCAGGAACACACTCCGTCCCTCGGACAGGATGTTAAGAAACAATTGCACTTTTCGTATAAGAGTAGGGGAAACCCCGGTGTGGTGGTGCACCTGCACATCCAAATCAGTTATAGAGGGAGGAGAGACAATTCACAGTCATTCAATTTGCTCTCCGCCTCCTCGGCACAGGTGACGCCAAATACTTAATAATATGATAGTAATATTAATGATGATAATGATAACAATAATAATGATAATTATAATAATAGATAACAATAATAATAGTAATGATAGAAACAATAATGATAATAATAATGCCAGTGGGTTGTACAACAAATACTTATTCTAACTCCAACCAAATTCCTAACTTAAACCCAATCCCAATTATGTACATAACCCTAAGCCCAAATACAATATAAAGCCCTCCATATTTCACTCTATCCTAAAGAGATAAAAGTCCAAGTCCATGTTCAAGTCTAATACAGTTAAACCTGTATACAACACAAAAACACCCATTGGGAGGTAAAACAGAGGCCTTTACGAGTGAGAGATCATTGGAAACAGATGCCTTTTTTCCACATGAGAAAACATTGAATTTTATTGTTTATTGTTCCTTGTTCAAACAAAACAGTTGTTGGTACTTATTTCTTTTATAATACATTTTACAAGAGATCAAACGATATACAGTATTCTTTTATGTAAGGTGTCTAGAACATTGATAAAAGAGAACAGCACGTGTAGAGGATTACGTCTAAATAAATATCACTTTGGTTGTAAATCGTAAAACTGTTTCTTTACTTAAATTTGTTTTAAGGTTTGTGCACTCGTTAAGGACGATTTGAGAGGAGAGAATATAACACGGACAGTTCGCCCTTTTTACTTTTTAGTAACGATGTTGTGAGTTTGAATCCCAGCCTAAGTATAGAGCCCCAGAACAGATAGCCATGGCCGATAGAACATATAAAAAATACATATATATTTCTTTGCACAGGGAAGGGTACAACTATTAAACAATTATTGGTAACGGTATTACACGGAGAAGTGGTAATTGTCATGATCGTGGGCGTAGAAAATGAGAGAATAGGGCGGGGGGGGGGGATTATGTTTCCTCCCCATAATTTTAGGTGGGGAGAAAGAGTGTACAGTATTTCCCCAGGTTGCAGTGCCTCTTTTATATGTGGTGATGTGAGAATAGTTCGCGCTTGACCTAAGTTCGCTATCTCAAAAATCGGAAGGATTTCGAAAATCTGATATCACCAATGGAAATAGTAACATAAGATTACTCAGAGACGAATTTTCCTTGGAATTGGGTATGGAATTGTGGAAATATTTACAAAAGATCGGCAAATTTTGCAGTCATGTGCGTCCGTTCCGAAAAATTATGAACTTACTGATAAGGGTCTGGTAATCTTCATTTTGAGAGCAGATATCCTCAAAATTGTAAGTAAAAAGTGGTAAAAACTGATTGTATGCTATTTCGCATTGAAAGTTATGATATAACCTTATTTTTGATGGATCACATTTTATGATAAATCAGTTGTAAACTATAAACACTCGTGCGCTAAGTATTAAAGGTCTCGTTGTTTTGATGACTTTTTGTTAGTTGCAGCGCGCACGCCGATCCGAAATTGAATTTTCTCGATCGCAATATCTCCTGAATCCTTTGACGATGAATGTTCTAGTTATTTTTTTTTTTTTTACATGTTTACACTTTATTGTTTTTTCATTAATCATCCCTCAAAACTGAGGACCTGTCTTCGGCACTGGCCATAATGAATTAACATTTTCAATTTGAAAGGAAAAAAGACGATCTGAGTTCTTACCACTTCAGCCAATTTAATTTCTTTGAAAATGCTGCTCTGCTCTTTCTGATTCTTTGTGAGGAAGACATTTATTTTTGCAAAAAAGAAGAATGTTGATATATTTTAGATTTGTGTTGCGTTTCGTCCATATGGAATTGCCATATCATGTGATTTTCTTAACCCCTTTGTTCCCTCTGTCTGTTTCACAGCACGATGGCGTTAATCATTCTCTGCTCTCAATACATTGACCGTCTCAAGGTTCCCTGTCTAGGGTTCAGCAAAAGCAATGGATGCCATGTCTTTAGATACCCCCTATTCCGCCTTTTCCCGGTAAGTACGAACCATTCTACCTCAAAGCAAAAGAAAACATTTAAACATTATGTACTGATTTTTTGCAGTTTCGGATTGGAATTTTTTTTTCGGGGAGCGGGGCATTTAAATGATGATAATAATAAAATATAATATTGTTATTTATATGGTGCCGGTATCCGTCAGGTTCTGACGCCCATGGCGCTTTACACATATTACACTCGTTAGATCTTCACGGAAGTCTTATGCCACCTAAAATTGTCTAAAGTCTTTTACGAGTGGTCCAGATTAGCAAAGTTCTCCTGCTTCGAAATGATTGAACTACAATACTGAATTTTCGATTGCGTAGAAGAAGTTTCTAGTAGGCCCAAGGCTCGTGAAAATTCCTGGTTTTACAATAACCAATTGACACATATTAAAGATAAAGGTGAGTTCTGGTAAATGCGATTACATTGTGAAATAAAAGGTGTGGAATGGATTAGAATCAGTTGATCGTGTAGCATGTAAATATTGGTGTGCACTGCAAGGTTATGGAGTCATCAAAATCAAAATAAATTTGGCCCAGTCTTGGTAAAGTAACAAGCACTGTACATAGAAAATGCATATGGGACTACACAAATAGTGCCGGTGCTAGTACTACCTTGATTTCCTTATCTTTCTTTGCTCATTACTCAGCCAGTACACATTTTCTTCCAAAATTGTTTAGCACATGTCATTTATTTGTAATTTTGCACACTCAGTGTAAGTTTCGTTTGATTCTGTGAGAATTATTATTATTATTTTTTTTTACCAGAACTCAAGTTTATCTTTAATACATGGGGCAAATGTGGTACAGGGAAGGTTTCAAGGAATCGCCCTATATTTTTAGCAGTCACATTTTTATGGTTGTTAAGTTTCGTCTTGCATAACAAATCCTTTAATTTGTTACACATTGATTGCAGATCTTCATCGCCGCAGTCCTTTCGTGGCTACTCTGTTTTATCCTGACTATCACTGATGTGTTCCCAAATGATCCTAGCTCACCTAACTACAGGGTTCGTACCGATGCAAACAGTGAAGGCGTGGCTAATACACCTTGGTTCTATTTCCCTTACCCAGGTGAGAAATTTTTTTTTAAAAGTAAACGAGGCAATTGACCACTTCGAATAGGGGGGGGGGGAGAGGGTGTGGAAACAAAAATGCAATTAGTTTCTTACCTATGCTAGCAGTGATGTCGTGACTAAAGCACCTTGATTTTTTCCCTTACCCAGTGGTAAATCAGGAATTGTAAGAGGGGAAGGTCCAGAACTTTGTCTTAAAAATGGGCGAAAGGCCTAAAAATATTGTACAAGCAAGACAAGCGAACAATCATGCAACAAAAACAAACAACAAGAACAATACTTATGATAACCCTTAAAGACTGAATATCAGGTCGAAAATATGAAGGTATGGCGTACACCTAAGACTTATAATTACAAAAAGGTAGGGGGGGGGGGGCAAACAGCTTGTGAGCGTCAAGTAACGCCCGGCTGGAATGCTCCCCAGGGAGTGGAGATTGTGCACACAGTGTGTGCGGGCAAGCACTGAATCCAATGACCGGGGTAATAGTATATTTGTAAAGCGGGCAAGCACTGAATCCAATGACCGGGGTAATAGTATATTTGTAAGCGGGCAAGCACTGAATCCAATGAACGGGGTAATAGTATATTTGTAAGCGGGCAGGCACTGAATCCAATGACCGCGGTAATAGTATATTTGTAAAGCGGGCAAGCATTGAATCCAATGACCGGGGTAATAGTATATTTGTAAAGCGGGCAAGCACTGAATCCAATGAACGGGGTAATAGTATATTTATAAAGCGCTAATAGAGAAATTTGTATTAAGCGCTATATAAAAATGTAATATTATTATATAATAGAAAATTAGAACAAACAACAAACCCCACAAATCTGAAGAGGTGGCATATATGTTTTGGTTAGGTACTCATTTCATTTGGCCATCGGGTTTTAAAAGTGGATGGTATGGGCAGGTTCTAATCCCTTTACCTGCCAGCGGTTTTACGAGAAAAGATGAAACAAAATGGCGTAGTCTGAGGGAACTAGTAAGACCTATGGATTAAAAAATGCAGTGCTTTTCAACCTCACACTTCCGACTGCATTACAAGTATAACTTATTACCTAATACTTTGTATGTTTGGTCTCAATAAGTACAAGGTCAAAATAGCTGAGTTTTAGGCATGGCCCTGGCCTCTGATGCGTAACTCAATAACAAGCAGTGCATTTACCTTTCAGAAGCGGCATCCAACACCCTCTTCTTCATAAACCCTGAAATTGTAAAGGTTTTTTGTTGACAATATTGATTGTCGTTCAGTCTCGGAAGATTTTGATTTCACCAACATGATTTAATCTTGCCAAAAATTAAAAAATCACACCCTAAAGTGATGTGCATATAATTATGTGATTGCATTGACCTTTACCGTCAAAATGTGGTCCATAGATGTGAACAGTTTCTTGCAAGATGAAGGATTAGGATAATATAATATTAATACCATGCTTTTCTATTTAGGAATGACATTAAATATTTAACCAACAGAAATTAAATCTTGGTTTGTTATGACAGGTCTGTTACTGGCATTCGATCTTGTGAGGCACAGATATGGGTGTATTTGACTACATTAGATGAACAAGTTAAAATCTATTTTCATTCTTCTCTTTAATCTTGGAAAGGACAATGGGGAGCGCCCTCTTTTTCTGCAGGAGGTGTGTTTGGGATGAGCGCCGCCGTTCTTGCCTCCATCGTTGAGTCCATTGGGGACTACTACGCATGTGCCAAACTATCCGGAGCACCTAATCCACCCGATCACGCCTTGAATAGAGGGATCGGCATAGAGGGCATTGGCGGTTTCCTCGCAGGGCTTTGGGGCGCATGCGTCAGCGCCACATCGTACTCGACCAACATAGGGATGATCGGATTGACAAAAGTAGGCATATCAAAACGTTTTTTTTTTTACATCCATCTCCATTCTGCTAAAAATACCACATATTTGGCAAAGATTGACTAGTGTAATATGGAAAAGACTATGTTCTTTCTACTATAGTAAAGCAAACAAATTACACTTTCATTTTGATTTACTAGTGTTGTTTTATTTGTTAAAGTAGTCAATTTATTGTTATTTTCAGCTCGTTTTCTGTGTAGAATCAAATGAGTCGGGCGACAGAGCTTTATTACCATGTCACAATTTGGCATACCGCCCTCTGCTACCGTTTATGATAATGATAGGCCTAAATTACCTAATCTGCACAACTGCTGCTGCCGTACCACGGTAACTGATGGCGACATAGAACAGAGGTGTCATGGTCCCGTGGAAACGTCGCCGGATGGTGGATCATTTGGTTCGCGGTTCGAGTCCCACCGCAGCACTAGTGTCCTTTGGCAAGACATGTATCTACATCTGACCCTCACTATGCAAGTGAAGTTAATGGGTATCCAGTAGGAGAAAAAAAATCCTTGAATTCTTTAGCGCATTATTTTGGCGGCTCAGCTACAGCTGTGGTAATAATATGATACTTCATATTAAGTGCAGTAGAGTTTATTCATATAGTTGCCGCGCTATATAAACAGACCGATCATTATTATTATTAACAGAGAATTCATTCAACATTAGTCATCTCTGATTGCAAGCTTAAAGACCGAAGCCCGTATTTTTGTAATGAGATAGATTTGTCGCAGCGCAAAAGAAAGGCCTAGGTTACGTATAAATACATATAGATCCCTGGTATAAGGTCACAATGTCTTTTGTTGATGTGGGCAAAGATCCATCTCTTATACAGCCAAATTAAGGAATAAGGCATGGTGGCTCAATGGTTAGAGCGCCCGCCTCATGAACGGGAGGTCGTGGGTTCGAACCCCGGTCGAGTCAAACCAAAGACTTATAACAATGGGACCTTCTGCCTTCTAGCTAGGCGCTCAGCATATTAGATTGGAGAAGGGTAATAATAACAAGTGGCTACCCGGGGTAAATAAAACGTTATTATTATTATTATTATTATTATTATTATTATTATTATTATTATCATTATTATTATTATTATTATTATTATTATTATTTATTATTATTATTATTATTATTATTATTATTATTATTATTATTATCTTTTATCTTTGGTGTCCTACCGTTTGTAGGTGAGCAGTCTCTTGGTAATTCAAGTGATGTCCACTTTTCTTGTAATGATGGGAATACTTCTCAAGTTTGGTGCTGTATTTGCGACTATTCCCGAACCAATCATCGGTGGCATCATCGCTGTATCTGTAGGTAAGAAAACACTGCTCCCTACCATTTCTTTTGGCTTCTTCCGTTGTACTATTTAACTCGGGGGCGGAACAAGATTTTGTTTATAAAAAATAAGGGAGGGATGTGATGCAATTCCGACGACAGTAGCAACGTAGTTCCCCATACGAACTTCAGTCTCAGTCCGCCCCTACGGGTTCCCCCAAGTTCCCCCAAGTGTCCTCTTGTACTCACATTTTATGAGAGGGATTTGTGCGTAACCATAAACAGCGTCATCTACGACAAGGAGAGCTTAAAGTCGACGAACGCTAACCAATATTGTACCACTTATAGAAAAAGAACAGTTGTTCAGCTTCAGATTGAGATAAATTTGATTGGTCCATTTGGAAATTCAGTTGTTGACATTACATAAATCACATGAACAATATACAATGAAAAATAATATACACAAATAGATAATACACATTAGCAAAGTTACAATGACATAGTCATATGGAAACACGGATATCAAACGTTTTTACATAGTGGAAATATTCATATTGTTGTGGTCGTTGTTATTATTATTACTACAGTGCACTTATTTTAAACGTTTCTTTTTTTGGATACAGTTCTTAGATACTGATTCTTACTGATACTCAGGAACTGATTTTTTTTAATTGTATTTGTGGAATGTTAGTTTTTAAAGGGGTGAGAAATAAATGGAATTAAAAGAAAATGTATGGGAAACGAAAATCACAAGAAATTCTTTCTGTTTTTCAGGGATGGTGACGTCAGTCGGTATCTCGAATCTTCAGTATGTGGACATCAACTCTCCAAGAAATCTGTTCATTGTTGGCTTTTCTCTGCTGCTTGGAACAAGCCTTCCAGATTACATGTCGAAAAATCCGCATGCTATCCAGACAGGTGTAATATATTCAGTACAGATTTTACGTCAACCACGATCGCAACTAATTTCGAAAATAATCAACCTAGGTGACTTTAATAGCCTCGTTCGTCGCCTTTTGTAATGAACAAACTTGAAGTTCACCTTCTACGCATTCCGTACATGGATTTAAAGCCCCACTGTCCTACTTGTAGCTACTTGCTCCCTCTATATAGAAATCTTCCCCAATCGGTGCCTGTTGGTCCCTCATGATCCTCTTTTTCTGATGTTGAGAGCTGAGTTGATGAGATTAGCCACCTGCCAGTGACCTGGCTGGGTGGTCTATTCCATGTTGGCCCATTAGTAATGACGGTCTTTAAAGGTACTTAAAATAAGGTTTAAATTAAAATTGCCCGTGAATTGATTCTTTTTCGGAAGTAGTTGCAATCGGGTTTTCACAATAATCAGCGGATTAGCGTGAGTCCACCCACTGGGCTAGGTATTGCACAGAACACTAGCCCCTGTTTTGAAGACGTATTAGATATTAGTGTTAATTTATAAGGGTCCAAAGGCCTGCAGGCTCACTGAACGCGAAAAAACTAAACTTATAATATTATTTGGCTTAATACATGTCTTTAAGCCCTTCACAAGTATTATTTTTTTACCCTGTTATCATTTCACATTCCCCACTCCCTATGGAGTATTCCAGCCAGTCGCCATTTTACAGAGGCTCACATTGCTGAGAAAAATACAACGACTTCCGCATTATACCAAATACCCATTTAACAACTTGGTGGAGAGTGAATTAGTGTCTAAAAGAGTGTTAGTGCCAAGGTTGGATTCGAACCTTCAACCCTAGGATTGAGAGTAAAATGAAGAATATACTATGACACGACATCTCCAGATCACGAAATGAAAAAAAAAAAAAAAAAACTTAAAGGGATCCGTTAACTTTGTCTCAGATTTTGAAACACGATCCTGGATTTAGCTCATGCTGCAATGATAATTATAAACCTTTAGGTCAGTCAGGAACCCTATGACTTTTACAAGTCGATCGCTTGGCCTATTATCAAGATATTTATGATTTGAATTACAAAATTTTCATAACACTACCGTCTATTGGGGAAAACGAGTATGGTAAAACCGGTCACCCAAAGATTTTTACTTTTTTGAGGCACTTCTTGATCAATTTTTTAGGGCTTCAATATTACACCAAATCACAGACACTGACAACACGTAGGACCGTGCATCTCAGATTTAACATTGTTAAACGATCCTTTTAGCGTATTCACTTATTTGTGTGTCAGTTCAATGTCGATAACGCACTTACCCTGAGGGCGCGTGCATTTTCGCTATGGGCACTGATTAACTAACTTGGTGCACTGGCCCTGCCCTAGCATACTCGCAATATTGCATTATTTGTTTTATAAGATGGGTCGCGATCGGTAATATATTCTTACAATACGTTATTACACTCAGACTAAGGCAAATGTTAAGTGAATCTGAAAATGTAATTTGCATCTCTGAACGTGATGTTAGGCGATGTTTTGGGGCACTTCAGACTAATAAAGCCCCGGGGCCTGACGGTGCTGTACAAAGTACTCAAGCTTTGTAGGGATCAGTTAGCCGGGTTATTTAGTGAACTTTTCAACCATTCACTGGAAAGGGAATACATCCCGACTCTTTAGAAAACATCCTTGATAAGAACAATTCCTAAAGGGAAAAAAGTGAAGGAGCTTAGTAATCTTCGACCCTTTCACTCACTTGTAGTGTCATGAAATGTTTCGAAAATATCATAATGAAGTACCTTCTTGAGTACACTTCCCTTTATATTGACCCCATGTAGTTTGCATACAGATGTAAGCGAGGAGTTAATGATGCAGTATTAACAGACCTACATATGGTATACGCCCACTTAGACAATGCTAAGACCTATGTAAGATCCACTTTCGTGGATTTTTCCGGTGCTTTCAACACTATTATCCCCACCTTCTGATAAACAAACTCTTTTATATTGGACTCCCACCCAGTTAAGTCTGTGGATACAGAGTTTTTAAGTGACAGACCACACTAAGGTAACGCCTAATCCTGTCCAAGAATTGTGAATACAGTGGCGCCCCAGGGCTGTGTCATCTCCCTTGCGCTCTTCTCCTTCTACACAAGTGACTGTCAATGTAATGTAAGAGAGTGTAGCATCATCAAATATGCAGATGATACTGTTATCACAGGTTTTCTTTCTAAAGATGTAGACCTATCAGTTAAGGTTATAGATGAGTTTGTAAAATAGTGCAATGACCACTTCATAATACTAAACGTAACTAAAACAAAAGAGATCATAGCGCAGTGGGTTTTTAACCTCTTTCTAACATATTTATTGCCGCTGTTCTGTCCGTAGGATCAGCGACGGTTGATCAAATTTTTGCAGTCCTTCTTGGTACTAGCATGTTCATTGGTGGATTAACAGGCTTCATCCTCGACAACACAATACCAGGTATGCAAACAAACTATAGAACACAAAGTCATATTGAGTGTCTAATATCATCGTCATTTAATTTTCACGGACATGGACGTATATATATATATATAATATATATATATATAAAAGTGCGTATAAAAAAGTGTATCCAACTTAGGTAGCTCTTAATTAAGCAGTCATAACCATTATGACTTTAATATTGGTTTCATGATAAAGAATAACTTATTTTCTGTCCAATGATACCGTATTCATAATATTTCTGCCACGGGTAAATGAGCACGAGAGTCTTTAAAAAGTGTTGTCAAAATGGCCTTGTTCCAAGTTTGGGTTTAAGGAACTAATGTTTTAAATCCTTTTAAAAGTCACATTTTGCCTCGTGCTTCAGTGCTTCACTGTTTAAACTGATGCAATGTACCGATGCTTTCTAGGAGCCTTGTTTCAATCCACAGGGTAACCTCTAAATATTTTAAACAGTCTACTAACTTCTTTAACTTGTTTCATGATATCTATATAAGGCCGTTCTGCTCACTTGTCCACTGCGCTATTTCACGCGCGTAAGGAGCATAAGGTGTTTATCCCGAATGGCGTAAGAAAACTCAACGCTTGCAAGATAGAGGAAATATCAGTCCAGTTCAGATCTGTTCAGTTCAGTTTATTAAGTTTTCCCAAGCATACAAACAATATTATAGTATTTACAAAAAAGGCAAATACACATAGTAGGAGAAAAAACGGTAACTACAAAAAAGTTTAAAAATACTTGTATGGATTAGTTCCTCGTAAAGGGACAATTTACATGGTATAAACAATTGCAATAACAAAATACAAATTATGCAGATTGATCAGTAACAAACTTTACCAAAAAACATCAACAATCATACAAGAAGGGTGGGGGGGGGGGGAGGGGTAATGGTAATTGTAAATTTAATGAAGATTTATTTTTATTTTTTATAATAATCATCAATGTATAACCTTTTCAACTTTGGTTTAAATTAAGTTATATATGTTGAACTCTTTATTTCCTCTGAGAGATGATTCCACAAGCGTGGACCACTGTGTCTTAATGAATTAACTAAACACTGTGTATTAACTTTAGGATAATGAAATTTATTACTTGAACGAGTATTGTGATAGTGGACTAAGGTTCAGTGACACAAAGAGGTGTACTCACATTTTGCCTAAACGAGTTTTGATATCAAAATGTTCAGAAAATGTGGGCCTTCCAGGAAACACAAAGACTTAACTCCACACAACACCCCATTGACGTCAATGGCTAGTAAAACATAGTCGCCTTAACTCCTTAAGACCTAAGTGCTCAGTGACACATTAACCACTTTGTCTCAAAATGTCCAAAATGGAATTACGTCTTTGTGTCACTGACCCCTCGATATGATGATAAATATCAATTAAATTGACAACAGACTTTCATTTTAAAAAGATCACATCCCAATTAAACACTATCCATTTTGTATCACTTAATGAGAACATTACCTTAAACAGGGGAAGCGAGGGAAGCGAATGAAGTGAAGATTGTAATCATCATAAACAAAGAGAATGTAATATTTGTGCTAGATTTGGCACAGTTGAAGCGAGGTTCGTTATGCAGTGTTTAAAATGATAATAAAAGAGGAAAAATTGATAAAAACAAATAGAAACTAATTGGTTGTGGTTTCCAATATAAGCTTTAATACAATTGTGTATAAGCGTAATTTTAGTAATTTTGTTGCCATTCTTCAATGATAACGATGAAATAGATGTTGATGTTGATTATAATAATAATCATCAACGTTATTATTATCTGAATAATGTCAAGTACACAATGGCAAATATCAGAAGACAGATGCTTGGTATATGTGAGAAAGGTCTAGCAATCACAATAATCATAAATCATTCATGTCCGATCGAAAATAAACTGTATTATTGCCACGATGCCTAAAGCATATCTATCCTCTGAATGATAGTGTTTAACAAAATATTTAAGCGAAAAACGCTTACTTATGAGGTCGTGCTAGATGGTGAGTTACGACCGCTACATTGTGAAAAATTCATTATTTTCTGAAAGAGCTGAAGAAATCATACACACACGCAAATATGGCAAAGTTCAAGCAAAGTTATGTGATACACAGTTTACAGCACTTAGCATGCGTGGTAAGAGAAGGAACACGGTCATCCATACAATAGATAATGATAATGATAATGATGAAACAATTTTGATCATACTGATGATAATAATGGTGATGGTGATAATGTTAATAAATAATGGTCACATTATCACCATCAATCTATTAGCATTTCGTTCCAATATTTGCATGATTTTAAGAGAATATACTTAAACCTTATTCCTCTGTATACCATTGCAGTCATTAATTAAAAAAACAGTTTACATGCAAAAGGGATACTACATTCAATACTGAATTCACCCAGTCATTTATTTTACTACACGGGACACACTACATGTGTTACATACACAGTACATCTAATGAAGAGAAGTGCATGAGAGCGGAACATGACGTCTGGAGTATTTAACGACGATGTTATTGTTATCTGATTAATGTCATATTATGCGTTCAACCAAGTAACAATGCAATCAAGCCTGTTGTGTGAGAAGTTTAAAAGTAACTATTAATAGATGAGGAAATTTGAACCAAGTTGCTTTCTAGGGCATCCTAGGTCACTGCATGAGCTACCTCACGCGGATCATGACGGCTCATTACCCTTGATGAAAAGAACTATACATGATCAAAACAATTTCCGGGGAAGAGAGAAGGGTCATACGAGGTAGTCTAGCTGGGGGTTACTTTTCCAAGCTGCATTGTCCTGGGGGTAATACGCGAGTTCGTAAATACATGTTCGATATTCAATTTCTACCTAGCAACAACTGCCTTTGAAGGTGTCTACATAGCTTGACTTTAAAACCTCAATAAAGTTTGAGTTATCCTCAGTTTGGAGGTCATAGGCTTAGGAGTGATGTAGTGACATTTGACCTTTGTTTTGTTTTACTGCCAGCCTCATCAAGTGTTATCTTTAGGGAACCAATTCCCTGGATTTGCACATGGCCACTTTCAACTGTACCACCCATTAACTTTTGTGTTAGTGCATACCACGTGCAGCTCACTGTGGTAATACGTATATGCAGCCATGCACTGTACTCACACTGATTTTTTGTTTGACCTAATTGACTCCTGTGCTGTGTTGTGATGTTTTGATGCTGTATATTCACTAGCCTAGCCACAGTTTATTTCCGTCATCTTTATCACCTTATTCTTGGAATTGGGAAACCCGTTACCATGCCTCCTGCTAAAAAATACCCCCCGCAGAGATTGCTCGCCATGTAATGACCGAGCTTGGAAATAGTGATTTGTTGACTAATATCGTGGAAAAGGCAGTGAAAAAAGCAGTATCAGAAGCGGTCGCTGGCCTAGTCGTCCGTCTCGAGGAGCAGGAGGGGAGAGTTCTGGAGCTGGAGGGGCAGGTTCGGGCTCATGCGGAGGAAATTAAGCGCCTCACGAAATCTGAGGAAAGCTGCAGGGATGCTGTTTCCCGTCTCGAGCGGAAGGCTGACATCCAGGAGCAACACTCCCGGCGCAACAACCTCCGTATCCATGGCATTAAGGAGCGCCCACAGGAGTCTACGGATGATGCCATCTGTCGGTTGGCTGATCAGCTGGGGTTTGCGATCACTCCAGCTGACATTGACCGCTCCTACCGCACATCACCTGGAGGCGGCAACGGTGCAGCAGTGGACCGGTCGAAGGATCGGCCCATAGTTACAGTTCGGCGCCTACCGCACAAAAGTCAACTTTACTCAAGCCCGTTCCAAGCTCAAGGGAACGGGTATATATATAAATGAGGATTTGATTGCAACAAATCAGAAACTTTTTCACAAGGTGCGTCACTCGGAGAAAGTCTTGAGGGCGTGGAGCATCGATGGCCGCATATTTGCTGGCATCAAGGACTCACATGGTGGTTTCATCAAGAAACTAGTTACATGTGAGGCAGATATTGCCAAACTATGAACTCGTTTTTCCTATTGCTCTGTCTTTTACGCACTTCTCTTTTCTCTCCTTTCGATCCAACATTGTTCCATACCACATTTCTCATGGCAAATTCTGGCTGGCAGTAAACATGTTCCAGTGTTCTACTGCTTGTTTCATTTATGTTTATCTTTTCCGCTCTCTATCCCTCTTCCGCTGTTTTTCTTTCTCTTGCCAATTTTTCTCTCACCTTTTCCATGTTTTATCCTGTTCTTCCTATGCCTATAATGCATATTTTTGAGTATACTCAACCGTTTTTGTTGTACATATTTATGTCCTTTTCTTTTGTACGTAGTAGGCTGCCTTTCTATGTCAATCATTGTCAATTATATTGCACTCTATACATGTATGAATCTTTAAATGATGATCACAAATGATGATGATATACGCAACTATTTTGAATCTAGCGCAGACTCGTTAGAGTATGATCTTGGTGAAGGCAATGACGCTGTCATGAGTCACTGTAGTTATTGTACAGAAAGCCAATTCTCTCAAAAGATTGGTAATTCTGGTGATAACGAGCTTTCTTTTCTTTATTTTAATGTTCGTAGTATGCAAGCAAACTTTGATAAATTAAATGTATTTTTGCGGAACATGTGCTACAGTTCTATGGTTATAGGAATTTCTGAAACTTGGTTATCAAGTGAAATTGAAGGAAATGTATTTTCTCTTCCAGGAAGTAATATGATTATGAATAATCGACAAGATAGGAGGGGAGGAGGTGTCGCATTGTATGTCCCCACACAGTTGAATTACCGAGTTTTAAATGAAGTTAATGTAATGAATGATTTAATGGAAAGTGTTTTTGTAGAATTTTTTTTTCCGGGCAGACGAAATGTTATAATTTGGGTCGTTTATAGACCACCCCAAGGTAGTGTGAATTTGTTTATAAATGAAATGCAAACTGTGTTATCAAATTCAATATTTTTACATAAAACAGTCTTTGTCATGGGTGATTATAATGTTAATCTTCTTCAGCACGATGTGAATGCATACGTTTGTGACTTTTTAAACATGTTTATATCTTTCTCTTTATTGCCCTTAATTACTAAACCTACCAGAGTTAAAGACACGTCTTCTACTCTCATTGATAACATTTTTTAGTAATGTACGACCTTTACCAGATGCGGGTATTATAATTTCTGATTTGTCAGACCACTTTCCAGTATATGCGAGGATGTCTTTTGGTAGGAATATCCGTAATATTTCTAGTAATAGATATGTTCGAAAAAGTAATCCTACCAGTATTGCTAAATTTAGAGATGAGTTGTTAGCAAGTGATTGGAGAGAAGTATTACGTGATTATGATGTTGATAGCTCATATGATAAATTCTTAAATACATTCTTTTTGCTGTATGATAAAAATTTACCTTTACGTAAATGTAATAGTAGAAATCGTAGAACAACCCCTCGATTGCCATGGATTACTAATTCTATATTGAGGTCTATAAACAGGAAAAATAAGTTGTACTATAAGTATAAGATAAGTAAATCTCAGTCTTCTCATAGGAAATATACTATTTATCGGAATACTCTTACTTCAATCCTACGTGCTGCTAAGAAGCAGTATTACTGTGCTCAATTTCAGGCGACTCATAATGATATAAAAGGGACATGGAAAGTGATTAGGAATGTTTTTAAGCCAAAGCAGAAAGCGTCTGATGTAAGTAAATTAAACATTGATGGGAATGTAGTTGATGATCCAGAAGTTATTGTAGATAAATTCAATGAATATTTTTGTAATATTGGCCAGAATTTGTCGCGTGTCATTCCAGAGTCTCAAAAAACATTTCGATCCTTTTTAGAAAACCCTAATCATAATAGTTTATTTTTATTGCCAACGAATGTAGAAGAATTATGTGATATTGTACATTCTTTAAAGAATAAGAAAAGTCCAGGTTGTGACTATATAACAAATGAGTTGATAAAAAATGTAATTATTGGTATTGTAGAACCCCTCGTACATATATTTAATATATCAATGACCACTGGTGTTGTACCCATGAAAATGAAGATTGCAAAGGTTGTGCCCATTTTTAATAAGGGGGATGCCCTTATCTTGAATAATTATCGTCCTATTTCTTTGTTGAATTCCTTTTCTAAAATTCTTGAGAAGCTAATGTATACTCGGACGATAAAATTTCTGATGAATGCTAACATTTTGTCAAATTTTCAGTTTGGTTTCCGTGAAAAACACACTACAACTCATGCTATTCTACACTTGGTGGATAAGATATCCAGTGCCTTAGATGCACGCATGCATACAGTTGGTGTCTTCTTAGACTACTCTAAAGCATTTGATACTGTAAATCATTATATTTTAATAAATAAACTGTGCCATTATGGTGTAAGGGGAATAGCATTAGATTGGTTTAGAAGCTACTTAACAAATAGGAAACAGTTTGTTACTTTAAATGGAATTGATTCAGATATGCGGGACGTCACTTGTGGGGTCCCTCAGGGATCCCTTCTAGGCCCGCTTTTGTTTATTGTGTATATTAACGATTTTCAACTTTCCGCAAAGATGTTATCATTCATTTTATTTGCAGATGACTCAAGTGTATTTTTCTCTCACAGAAATCCACAAACTCTTTTGCAGACTGTAAACTCCGAGTTGACTTATGCGACTTTGTGGATTCATGCAAACAAGTTGTCTTTAAATCTAAAAAAAACTAATTATATGCTCTTTAGTAATTCTTTGAGTATATTGCCTGGCAATGTAATGTTTGATGGTGTTGAGATTGAAAGGGTATCTACAATTAAATTTCTTGGCTTGCATATTGATGAACATTTAAATTGGAAGTACCATATTAGTAAGCTTTGTAAATTATTGTCACGAAATACTGGTGTAATTTATAAATTGAAATCTGTGTTCCCGCTGAATATTTTACGTATGTTGTACGCAACTTTAATTTTGCCATATTTGCACTATGGTGTGCTAGCTTGGGGCAACTCATTCAAATCTCAAATGGATAAATTACTACTGGTACAGAAAAGAGTAATACGAATTGTTTGTAATACTCACTATCTTGCGCATACAGATGTTCTTTTTTGTACTAGTGGTGTTTTGAAAGTTGAAGATATTTATCATTTACAACTAGGAGCTCTAATGTATGAATTGAATGCAGGTCTACTGCCCGTAGCCTTGGCTGGAATATTTAAGAAAAATAACCAAGTTCATAGTTATTCCACACGACAGGCGCAAGCATATCACTTACCTCTTGTTAGAACGCAATTTGCCCTTACTACTTTGGGGTCCACTGGACCTAGGTTTTGGAATTCCCTTGAACCAAGAATAGCGCAATCGGTCAGTATTTATGTATTTAAGCGCAAACTGAAGTTACTGTATTTGAGTCGATATCGTCTAGATTTATAGTTGTGATCAATATTTAAGAAAATTATTTGCTATATAGGTCAGCATAATTCTACTCCCGTTTCTAACATCCATTCATCTGTCTGTCTTGTTTAGTTTTTGTCTGTATTTCATTCCTGTTGCTCGTAGTATATTCCTGTTCCAGTTGTTTATAGCCATTATTTAGTACTCAGTAGATTTTATTGTACTTATTTATACTTTATCAGTTGTTTAGTTAGTATTAGTTTTGTAAGCATTTAAACGTACACATTATTCTTATCTGACGAGTTTGTTCTTTTAGGACATACTCATGAACTACTCATGAGGGACCTTAAATCCACAAGCCTTGCTTTCAACCAAGGTCACCTCATCTTTCTATTGTAACGCCATATTCTGTTCACTCTTTTATATTTATGTCATATTTGTAATGTGTGTTATGAAAGAAAGATAAATAAACTTGAAACTTGAAACTTGAAACATGTAGCTCTGGAACGCATGACCCCAAAATATCCACAGATCTTTTACACGATGGATACGTCCCACATGTGCATTTTAGAATAATCACTGCCAAAGGGATGGAGGTGCTTCATGAATACCTTTTGTTTGCCTCTTGAGAAGAATACTTCCACATGTGTATCAGATAAATGTACTGTTGGTGCATAAATGAATACTGATTACATACATTTCATGTGCACGATCCGAGTATTCGTCTCAATGGTTTTACAATTTGGGTACGAATGACCTTTAGCTGCCCATGCGCAAATCCTAGTCACGAACTCGCTTATTGACCGGGGATAATAGTCAAGGGGATGGTCCTCCAAGAATCAAATAAAACATCAGATTAGATTATATAGGTTGCACACCAGTATACAAAAGAGAAATTCTGGGTATTTTTGGAAATTTACTTCGACGTTTTAAATCCCGGTACTATACTCTCCAAACTCTCTTTACAGGTACACCTGCTGAACGCGGTATAGGAAAGATGCTAAGCATGTACAGCTCTTCCAAAAACGACGACGACAACGATGACGCAATCGGAGACGATAACGAGCTCAAGACCGAAGTCTCTCGCCTCGTCAATCAATGTTATGAATTACCCTACGGAATGTCTTACATCAGAACCTGGGCGTGGACATCGAGGCTTCCATTTTGTCCGACATTTTCTGGTCTTGACTGCAACTGTAAACCCAAGGATCAACTCTGGAGGCGGAAACCAAGGGAAACCGACGGAACCGACACCAAAGAGAAATAAGAACACACGACAGATATGTGCGAAGATATTCCGTCGTCTTTCTGTCGTGCGCGTTTGCATACGCGGCGTCATTCCGATTGCATTATCACCTGCGCTAATTGAGTCTGTAAATGAGAGGTGTGTATCCTCTCTAATTCACTTAAGTATTCCCTCAATGGTCATTTTGCATTCCCTTGTTGTACGGGGTCACTTTCTCAAGGCGCGTCAAGTACTGACGCAGTCCTATACGTCAGGCAACTGAAGCCTCATGTGTAGATTATAGGTTCCCATAAATAAAACTAACATTTGATTGAAGTGGTTGTAATGGTGAAGGACGTAACAATAATATTGGGGCAAGAAGGCCTTGACATGAGATGATATACAACGTGAAACAAGCAAAAATAGCAAAAATAGCAAATACAGCAAACAAATTAATTTGTTACAAAATAAATGACACGATAGTCACTTTAAAATATCGAGGTCATGGAACGAGGTCACTCGAGCGAGGCAGTAGACATGCAAAATCATGAGACAGTAATGTATACAATAATATATAGGCCGTCGTAGCCCAGACACAATCCAGTTTCCAACATGCATTCAAACCCATGCACGTCTATGGCGCGCCATTTGACCAATAATTCAGATAAACACTGTTTATCGCCGAAAAACAGTGTTTATCGAGCGATAAACAGTGTTTATCTGAATTATTGGTCAAACGACGCGACGATAAACTCTGTTTATCGATAAACATTGTTTATCGAAAAGCAGATTTATTTGTATTTCGTCGGGAGTGGGCGCTTTTCCAAGTTGCACTCAAAGAGATTCGATCACACGTAGTATGTCCTCCGGAAGAGGACTAGAGGGGCAGCTTAATTGTTAGCTTTGACATTCTATAGCTTTGCATGGGATGCATTATTATTTGAACGATTTTGGACGGCCAATGTTTATGAGCAAGGCCTTACAAAAGACGCCAATTGCTGTTTGTTGATTCGTTATCAACAAAATGTTTTACAATACTAATAACGATAATTATAATGATAATATCTGATGAACAACAATAATAATGGTACAAAGTAATAGTAGTAATAACAACAATAATGTTATGTTAAAAAGTACTCGTAAAACTCAGTAAATACCTGTGCTTTCCATAGGATGTTGATAATTGAATGAATCATATGAATTTCATTTAAAAATATTCACATTTCTAAATTTATTAAAGAGAAACAGCCCATTCTTGGGTTAATTTTCTCATTCGATGTAATATAATGTTATGTTGCATTTATAAAGATCATTATATAAATAAATATGTCGATAAATGAGTTCATAAATGTTGATAAAAAGACTTAGTACTGATGCTTATTTCGTGTCTTTTCATTTTCTTATTTTGTGAAAGATATGTGATGATGGTGGTGATTATGATGGCACTCTGTAATCATAATGCTGTATGACTGAGGTGTGCAGGCGCGCCGGAAGCAGTTTGGGGATGGGTGGGGGGGGGGGGGGGGCAAATATTCCAGGGGGCTCACCTTCCAGGGGCAGTGGCGTAATGAGCAAAAACGTTTGGAAGGGGGGTGGCAGATGAAAAATCTGCATCACCACCACTCTTACACGTTACATGCAGGCCCCGCGGAACGTTTTTCAAAGTGGAGTATTAACGATCAGGTAGAGCATAAAGTGGCGTGGGGTCCAGGGCCTGAGCCCCGGCAGGGGGTCAAGGGGCTAAGCCCCCGGAAGCTTAGGGTTTTTAGGCATTAAATTACAGTCAGATAAGCATATTTAGATACCTTATTTGTGACACTGGCAGTTCACTAATTGGGGACTCTGCCCCATGGACTCCCCGGAAGCTCAGGGGTTTTAGGTATTTAATTACGGTTAGATGAGCATCCAGGGGCCTGCCTTAGGGCCGTTGGTGGGGTCCAGGGGGCAGATCCCCCGGAATCTCGGGGGTTTTAGGTATTCAATTACAGTCAGATGAGCATATTTTGATACCTCATTTGTGACATTGGCAGGTCACTTTATTTGTTCTCTCTTTCTTTCTTTTTCTCTGTAACATACTTTTTCAAAAAGTGAGGGCGGCTCTAGCCCCCCGAGCCCAGCCGTTGTGCAGGCCCCGACGTGAAGGCTTCCTAAAAAAGCATATTTTTCGTCCGACTGTAAATTTGGGAATTTCTAATTTTAACAAACGCATAACAACATATACCTATGGGCGGTGATTGATACTACATTCCAGTCTAGACTTGTTCATTATGTTGCGTATGTAGTGCGTCGAAATATCAGTTCAATGATTGGTAGGCTCTGCAATCAGGCGAAAATTTGAGCTTGTTTAGTAAATTAATAGTTTAAACATATAACAATTGTCTATCGTATACCTGAAGGGGGCGCTATTCCACTTTTAATCATTGTCATCGTCATTTAAAACCAACAAATCATCATCATCATCAATATCGTCATTATCGTATTTATGAATATTATCATTAGATCATCATCGGCACACTTTCATGATACAAAAATAGCATACGTATCACCTAATTCGTCAAAGTTACGAATTTAAGTCTAGTATTTATTTTGTTTCTGTATGGAAGAATTTATTATTATTCTTCCGTAAACTTGTTCACAGGATATCTCAATAATGGAACCAGCCATTGTCATGAAACTTGGCCTGAAGATAGATCTTAGTCCAACTTAGAACTGCCTGACTTTACAGCGACGCCAGGTCATCGTGAGGTCATCATGACGTCAGTATGTGAAATGTCATTAATGGTCGTACCTCAGCCATGCAATATCAATTTCAATTCAAATTTGACATAAAATCATGCTCAGGTCATGCGTCAGAATTTTAGCCCACGCACATGCGCCTTCCATTTCAAACGTGCGCTTACGCGCGCGTCAAAAAGAAATAAGAATTTAAAGTGCTTAAAACCCCAAACCAAGTTATCTTTTATACGTTTCAGACAATTGTAAGCGTTTCAAAAATTTCCGCGCGTGCGGATCTGTCCGCGTATTTGCGCGCATAACGTACGTGGAACGGAGAAATTCCCTTTTTTGCATTTTTTGGATTCCTGATACTTTCCTCAACAAATCCTGTAAATTTCAGTCAGTTTTGACACATAATGATGGAATAAGCGGGCGTCAAAGATAACAACACGCGCGCGCACATATTTGCAATTTTAAAACAAAAACATGCCTATGTTTAATTGGTCATAACTTCTATAAGTGCCCGGATAATCCAATTTCTTTTAATAACTGGATTAAGTATGAGTTGTATATATTATTTCATACATCTTTTTGGCTTATCGGATTTTCCGATATCATCATATTGCTCGTTCAAGTCAAAACTTTTAATTTTAATAGATTTTAATTGATTAAGTAATTAATGACAATGCACGTTGGACCATATATTGTTCATCTTTATTCGAATTTCTCCAAAAAAAAAAAAATTATTGTGTTGTTGCTGAGGTTTTTTAAATTACTTGTGACATTTATTTTCCATTTGAATGACGGGATCATGACGAAATTTGTGGTCAAAGACGACGAGTCCAAATCAAACTTCAGTTTTTACACGCACTTGTGATGACGATCGAACTCAAATGATCGCAGTAAAATTGTAAACGTCCCACAGAAGTCTGCCATCACTATAAACGCGTCTTAGATTGGTCTTCACTTGTGCTCGTCATTAATTGTCTTACCGCTGGAGACTTGGAGATGTCTTTTCTCTAACTGCTTTTGATTCTTTTTTTTATGCTTCAAATTTGTCAGATCAAAATGGGATAAAATGACCCTTCGCAAGTCTGATCTTAAATTTATCGACCGTTGATACTCCAGACCTACAGGCAAACGATTTAGATGACATATTTTATGATCCCACGGGCAGTGGAAACTACCTCGCACTTTTGGTCATCTTAACGTGTATTCTTTGTTCAAGCCCCCAATTCAATTCCAAATTTCCAACGTTATTTAAATTACACGAGGGTTTGTATCTTTCTACAAAATACACGATAAACAATTAGCCGAAATAACCTCGTGTCAAGTTTAGCTGAATGAATGCGGGTATTATTCGATGGTAAAAAGTTTGTAAAACGAATTTGAATTAAAGGGAGACAAAAATCTTTTCTCAAAGTTTGTTTGTTGATTCAGGGAAGCAGGGTGGGATCCAGCCGGGGGCGATTCTCAATAACATGAAGCAAATAGTAAGCATCTAAAAACTTCAGATGCCTGTTTGATTATGATTTAAATTTGACTGTATGCCTCAATCATATATAGAGAATATAACCACTAATTTCGCTGAAACGATTCTCCTCCTCCCCGTTCTTCTTCATCTTCTACTTCCTAGTTGTAGTAGTTGGAGTAGTAATAGCAGCAGTATCATAATAATCATTGCTATATTTATAATTATAGTAAATATCGTAATTATAATCATTATTATAGTAAGTGTGTGTTATTGTTATTATTCTTATAGTTATTTGTATGCTTTTTCTTCTGATCATAATTATCGTATACACAATACGTCATGTGCCAATAATTTATTGCTATGATACATCCAAGATGTCTACCAAAACTGTCAATTCGTTGCTGAAATAATCAAGCCAAAAGAAGGAACATTAGAATTTCTACTTTAAATTGAAATAAATTATATAGGAGAAATAAATAGAAAATACAATCATGATTTTGGAACTAGGGGATTAACATGGACATAATGCACTTGTTTACATGACCACAATATCTCTTATTCATTCTACCTCCAATTTTTCAGACTGTTTTCAAAACAATATCATGTTTGTCGATCATAGTTCTATGTAGCTTGATGTCTCATGGTAATTTAAGCAATCTAAGCAACAATTTCTGAATTTTAGCGACAATCGTTCGCCTTTGCTGCTCTTTAAAGGTGAAATTCAAAGAAAATCACAAATATGTCAACTAATGTATCACTAGAAACTGGTAAGCTAACAGATTGCCATCGTACAAGTTTTAGGTCAACTACATATCGGGTGATTTACAAAAATACAAATACAACCACCTCCATAGCAGCTGGAATATACGAGAGATTCGCCGGAAAAATAATGATGTTTTAATGACGTCACTATATGGACCAATACTGCCCAAGCAGACGACATCCCAAAAAAGAATGAACATAATTGCAAAGCTATTATTTGTCAAATTATAATGAGTTTAGTGTATATAAATGAAATGGCATGTCAAACCATTCAAAAGGGATATGACCCGATTCTGATAACTAAAATCTTTTGCTTGTAAATACACAGGATAGGGGTTAATTAACAATCAAAGAAACCAGATTTTCAAATTGAAAACCCCCCGGAATGATATTAAGGACGGCATTTTGTTCCCTCTTGAAACGCCGAACATACCGCGTAGTGTGCAGCTGAATATACAATGGCGTCTTATTTTGCTTACAAGCAACAGATTCCTTTATTTTTGTATCGCTGCATTTGTCATCAAAATAAACCATGCGCGGGGTTTAGAGTGAGGCAATAGATTATATATTTAGCCTGACGGTAGTGAAGTAAGAGAAAGAACTCAAGAGAAGATGAAAACACAGGCACTGAAAATGTGTGAGATGTCATGGGACATCGTCTGCTTGTGCAAATCATGTCCATACTGTGATCTCACACATCTCAGCAGCGTTCGGAGAGCTCTTCAGGTGCTATGCCGGGGCTGTATTTAAGCGTTTTGTAATTTATAATAATCATTACTTCGAATGTGTCCACGCATTGAATTTTGATAACCTTGTCGAATCAAAGCTTCAACTTTGCAATAATGAAAATAAAGTTAGTTTTTAAAATCAATGAATATCTACTTTAATACTATTATGACGTGCAGTAAGAAATTGAAATGTCAGAACTCATGATAAATTCATTTAATAGTTGATTCCACTTGGTTGATTCTATTGTTCGGGTTATTTAGCAGAACGAGATAGAAATTGACATTCTCATGGCTAACGTTTTATCGTTAGTAGTTGTTTATCGTCTCTACAATGCTATTTGAACAATATTTGGTGACAAAAGACGGCATTTCTTTGTAGCGTCAAAAGACGGCATTTCTTTGTAGCGTCAAAAGCCGTCAAATAACAAAACATGGCACATAAAAAGATCCTCAGTACTGGGTCTGATTTAAAGGAAACTTAATTTGAACCCGGCCATATTCTGTCTCTCTCTCTCTCTGTCGCTCGCGTTTGTCATTGCCTTCATTTTCCCTCGCTTACTTCATTCTTACCACGGAATATGTAATGTGTATGCACGTGTATGCCTCAATCATTGAGAATATACTCACTAATATCGCTGAAATGATTCTTCTCCTACCCCTTTTTGTTCATTTACTTCTTCTTAGTAGTTGTAGTTGTAGTAGTAGTAATAGCAGCAGTATCATAATAATTATTATTATTATCATTGTTATATTTATTATTATAGTAAATATCGTAATTATAATCATTATTATAGTAAGTATGTGTTATTGTTATTATTCTTATAGTTATTTGAATGCTTCTTCTTCTTATCATTATTATCGTATACACAATAAGTCATGTGCCAAGAATGCATTGCTATGACACATCCAAAATATCTACCAAAACTGTCAATTCGTTGCTGAAATATTATCAAGCCAAAAGAAGGAACATTAGAATTTCTATTTTAAATTGAAATAAATTATATAGGAGAAATAAAGAGAGAATACAGTCATGATTTTGGAACTAGGGGATTAACATGGACATAATGCACTTGTTTACATGACCACATTATCTCTTATTCATTCTACCTCCAATTTTTCAGACTGTTTTCAAAACAATATCATGTGTGTCGATCATAGTTCTATGTAGCTTGATGTCTCATGGTAATTTAATCAATCTAAGCAACAATTTCTGAATTGTAGCGACAATCGTTCGCCTTTGCGGCTCAATACTATTATGACGTGCAGTAACAAATTGAAATTTCAGAACTCACGATAAATTTTGTTAACAGTTGATTAATAATAATAATACATATAATTTATAAGGCGCCAAATCCACTTGACAGTCAAATGCTCGAGGCGATTACACTCGGTTGATTCTATTGTTCGGGTTATTTAGCAGAACGAGATATAAATTGACATTCTCGTGGCTTACGACTTTGCATTAGTGTTCAGCGTCTCTTCAGTGCTATTTAAACAATATTTGGAGACAAAAGACGGCATTTTTATGTAGCGTCAAAATCCATCAAATAACAAAAACATGGCAGATAAAAAGATCCTCAGTACTGGGTCTAATAATTTAAAGAACACTTAATTTGAACCCGGCCATATTCTCTCTCTCACTCGTTTGTCATTGCCTTCATTTTCCCTCGCTTACTTCATTCTTACCACGGAATATGTAATGTGTATGTGTAGGCCTCATTATGTTAATTAGGGTCAATGGTCAAATTGTCTCAATATATCTTCCATACATCCATAATTATCAAGGCTAAACAGTAGAAACTTGACATATGGATAGATCATAATGGGAGAAGCATTTTATATAGCAATATGACATCGTGAAAATGCATACTTCATTATGTAAATCATTAGCATACGTATCACCTAATTCGTCAAAGTGACGAATTAAAGTCTAGTTAGGTGATACGTACGAAGTCTACGTATCACCTTTTGATTTCGTCAAGATTTTTCTTTATTATTTATTAGGTGATACGTACGTAGACGTATCACCTTTTGATTTCGTCAAGATTTTTATTATTTATTTATTTATTTATTATTTATTATTCTTCCTCGAATTTGTTCGCAGGATATCTCAAGACTGAATAAAGCCATTATCATGAAACTTGCCATGATGATAGATCTTAGTCTTAGAACTGCGTGACTTTTTAGAGGGTCAAAATTATCGTGACGTCATCCAGGCGCCATATTGTGAAAATCAACTTATGATCATATCTTCATAACGGAAAGAAATTTCTCATTCATATTCATCATGATTAAGATCAATATCCGTCCGGTCAATTTCAGGTCAATAAATGCGCGCAAATGCGCGCGTACGCGTTTGTGCGCGCGTTAATGCGCACGTAAAATTTTAAATTGCTCAAAATCGTCTTAAATTTTTTTGCATACGTTTCAGGCCATTTAGAGCATTTGACAAAAAATCATGCATACGCGCATGCGCGCGCGTTTTTTTGCGCGTACTAGCATTTTGCAACATAGAATCGCCGAATTTTCTCTGTTTTCATATTTGGCACATTTTTCAAAGCATTTTGATAACTTGTTCACCTTTTAATAACGCAATGAGCGTCCGTCAAGGTTGACAGCGCGCGCGGACCTGCGTTATCTTTATCCACAATACATGAGCAAAAACATGCCTATACATGCCTATATTCTGAAGAGTTACAAAGACATTTTTACCTCTGACATTTTTACCTCTGACATTTTTACCTCTGACATTTTTACCTCTGACATTTTTTCCTCTTACATTTTTACCTTTGACATTTTTACCTGGCACTATGCTATCTAAATCATTCCTCATTTTTTAAATTAGATATCAGGATCACGCTCATGATCATGATCATTATCATCATGATCATCATTATCATAATGATGATAATCATTTATCAATTACATTTTCATTTCTTTGAATAAGATAAAATCGTCAAAATGTGTTCTTCATGATGTAAATTAGAGTCAAAGGTGTAACTAGTTACTGTACAGGGTCAACGGTCATATATTGTTTTAATCTATCTTCCCGAGATCCATGATGATCAAGGGGACACAATTTTAACTTGACATATAGATAGATCATAATGGGAGAAGCATTTTATAAAATAATATATCGTGTAATACATTATTCGTTATTTAAACCATTATCATACGTATCACCTAATTCGTCTAAGTGACGAATTAAAGTCTAGTTATTATTTATTAGGTGATACGGACGAAGTCTACGTATCACCTATTGATTTCGTCAAGATTTTTATTAGGTGATACGTACGAAGTTTACGTATCACCTATTGATTTCGTCAAGATTTTTTTATTTTTTTATTATTCTTCCTCGAATTTGTTCGCAGAATATCTCAAGATTGAATAAAGCCATTATCATGAAACTTGCAATGATGATAGATCTAAGTCTAACTTAGAACTGCGTGACTTTTTAGAGAGTCAAAATCATCGTGACGTCATCCAGGCGCCATTTTGTGAAAATCAACTCCTGATCATATCTTCATAACGGAAAGTAATTTCTCATTCATATTCATCATGATCAAGGTCAATATCTGTCTGGTCAATTTCCGGTCAAAAAATGCGCGCAAAAATGCGCGTACGCTTTCGTGCGCGCTTTAATGCGCGCGATTTTTTTTTTAAGTTGCTCAAAATCGTCTTAAATTTTTTTTTTGCACACGTTTCAGGCCATTATAAGCATTTCATAAAAAATCGCGCAAAACACGCATTTTTGCTCGTTTTCGTTCGTGACGGCCGAACGAAAAATAATTCCTCCGCAAAAACTTTTGACAGAATATTCCTCATATTTTTCCAAACAATTTGATACCATGTTTATCTCTTCATCACTATTAATAACGGAATGAGCATCCGTTCAAGATAACCGTCCGTACGCGCGATTTTTGCAATACATAGCATATATGGGCAAAAACAGGCCTATAAAAAGTCCATTGGGATGAACAAAGACTGCCATTTTTTTGTTCATATTTAGATAGAGTATGAGTCGGAGGTATGATTTCATATCTCATTTGGTCATTAAGTACATCTTGACGTCATCATAATGGCCTTGCAAGTCAAAATACAAAAATGCATATTATGACGTCATTATATTTATGGACAAATTAGTGTATTTCTCTCAATATTCCTCAATTTTCTTCTATATTTTAAAATATTGTAGTTGGGGCAATTGTCTACAAGATCAATACACATAAAATTTCATTTTAATGACGTCATCATAGTACAAAATTCAATTCAAGGCCACATGTCAGAATTTGCTCAATTTGCGTGTTATGTCTATGGAAGGTGAATTTTGTTCACATCATGAATCTACATGAGATTCATCTTTGAGCACTATCTATCTTATTTGTGCTCTGTTTTCTCCCAAATTCGGGTATGTTATAGCTTAGACCATGGGCTATAAAAACGGTGCTCTTAGTTTTTTGATCAGATGTCGATATCCTTTCGAAATTTTCAATTGAAAGTTGGAATTGCAAATTCTTCAGAACTTTGCAGTAAAAAGGAATATGTCACTTATGTCTTATTTGTGAAATGTTAGCGTTTGCAGTGTCCTTGTATTGAATTGAATTGATAATGGTTTTTATTGAGAATAAAAAGAACAACAATGCATTGCGGCCTAAACGGCCGAATTGGGCAATGTTTTACAAATGTAAAATACAATATATAAAAACATTCATATCGTTTGTAACGCACGCGGATCGAATATCTTCCTTTTTTGCTCGTTTTGAAATAATGATACTCTCATTAACAATCCCTGTAAATTTCAGTCAGTTTTGACTCAAATTGATGTCATATGCGCGCGTTAAAGATAACATCACGCGCATACGCACATTTCCAGAAATTAAAAAAACATGACTATGTTTAATTGACCATAACTTCTTTAAATGATCGGATACCCCAATTGTTTTACGATATGTGGATAGAATATATGTTGTAGATATTATTTCCTACATATTTCTGGCTAGTCGGATTTCCCGACATCATCATATTGCCCGTTAAATCATTTGAGGGCGCTTTTGAGGTATCAAGACACCTTTTAAGTCTCCTCCGTGCAACTACTTTAAAATCCTGTGAAATCTTCGATTACAGAAACCTATCAAAGTTGGAATATTGAGGAAGACATTGTTTTATTAAAGTGGAGCTTTTGGTAACGAATCTATCGGACTGGACATTTATTTGGTGAATATTTTGGACTGCGTTTTAGGAAACCACACCCTAACTCTGACTTGAAAAATGGCGGCGTCCACTGAAGCGACATACGCCACGAAAGCGGGCAAGGAATTTCCTTCTCAGAACGCTATTGGAGGTAAGCCCGTATTTATCAGAAATAAGGATATCCCGTCAGTGCGAGAAAAACAAATGTCAAACGAAGAAATGTACAAATTTGTAATTGGTGCCGTTAATGGACGAGAAATTAAAGGTATCCAAAAAATCGGCGGCCTATGGAGAATTTACGTAGAGACCCAAGAAAGTAGAATCAAACTCATTTCAAACGGCATGAATGTAAGGAATGTAACCGTAGCTGTCTACGACAAAAACCCGTTCATCCCAGGTGAGAGAGAAAACAGTCTCCGTGTCTTCATTAGGAACATTCCTCTGTCTGTTCATGAGTCGCTAATCATTGACGAACTCGAAAAACTCAAGTACAAGGTCATTGGAACTGTGACCTACCAGCGACTACGGGTCGACGGGAGGCTGACAGACTGTCTTACTGGAGACAGAATTGTTTACATCGAGCAACCCTCTCAGCCCCTCCAACGTGACATGACCTTTGGCATCTTCAGGGCCAAAATTCGCCATTTCGGTCAGACAGACTCGTTCACTAGATCGGCCGTTGTATGCTCCAAATGTCTTGCTGAAGGTCATCATCGATCACAGTGCAGCGGCCCAGTAGTCTGTCGGCGCTGTAAAAAACCAGGCCACATGCAACTGGACTGCAGCAGCTCCTCTGTGACCCCGCCCACCTCGCCGTACAGAGCTCATACCAACGGAGCTGTACCATCGCTAGCAGCCGCCAACGCCCCTTCGGCACAGCGATCAATCGAGGAGCTGATTTCTGCAGGTCGCAAAGCAGCGGAAGCAGTGATTGTAACACACCGCACCATGACAACCAGACGCGAGCTGTTGCGCAACCCAAGATTACGCAGTACTTGGCTGAAGATCGCGATGCATCGCACACTTCACAACGACAGTCTAATGTTAGCACCCCGACTCCAGCACCGGCACACGTCAACACCATTCATCAATCAGCTGATAGCCTGGCAATGAGCGATTCTCGCGCACACAATGACACGTCAAGCGAGGAATCACAATTATTGAGCGATGAAGAAGGAGTGGACGATATGTCAGAAATATCAGTCGAATCACCGGAGCTATTGAAACATCCCCTGAAAGGAAAGAACGTGAAACAAAACAAACGAAAGCAAAAGACATCGAAAAAAATGCCAAAGAAGAAATAGAGCAGATCTGCGATTAGTATCGTGTGTAGTAGTTTTGTTTATCTCTTATATTTTCTATAATGGTAAATTGTCATGTTATTAGTTTAAATGTACGAGGTTTGAGAAATAAGGATAAAAGAAACCAGATATTTCGATGGTTTAGACATCATAAATCAGACATTCTCTTCCTTCAAGAAACTTACTGGTCTAGAGATATTGAAACAATTGTAAGAAGTGAATGGCATGGTCCATGTTTTTTTGCTCATGGAACCAATCACTCACGAGGAGTATCAATATTTTTCAATGATAAATTAAATGTACAAACTATTGCAGTAAAATGTATGCTAAATGGCCAACTTTTGATGCTACAAGCCAAAGTTCATGATATGGATTTATTGCTAATAAATGTGTATGCGCCCACCCAAAAGCAACATAGGGAAGGATTCTTTCGAAAGTTAAATTCTGAAATGAATAAACATTATAACCGTGACCGTGAATTAATTCTAGGGGGTGATTGGAATTGTGTGCTAGACATGCACAAGGATGTACGAGGAACGGAAAACAGATATTACAAGACACCCGTAAACCTCAAAAAGTTTGTTAAAAGATATGCTCTATGCGATGTCTGGAGACTAATGCATTTAGATATCAAGCAATACACATGGAGAAACATATCTCTCAAGAGGGCTTCGAGATTGGATTTTTGGCTTGTATCTAAACAAATGAAGGTAAAAACATTATGTACTGATATCCGTCCTGCCATCAGAACTGATCACAATGCTATAACACTTAAATTTTGTATCAAACAAAATGAAAGAGGACCAGGGTACTGGAAAATGAATACCGATATCTTAGATGATGTAAATTACAAAATGAAAGTTTCCGAAATGATCTATTCCTTTTGTGAAGATGAATACCCTTCCTCACAAAAAAGGTGGGAAATGTTCAAGATTAGAATTCGTGAATTTTCACAACAATTCTGTAGAACAAAAGCACTCGATAAGAAAAATGATAAATTCTCATTAGACAAGAAATTGTGTGAACTTGAAAAACAAATTGATGTCAGTGTACCTGATAAAGAAATAGAAAAAGAGTACACCGACACAAAGGAGAAGTTAGAGAAGATTTATAGACATGAATCTAGAGGAGCTGGAATCAGAGCTCGTATTAGGTGGATGGAAGAAGGAGAGAAAAGTACGAAGTATTTTTTGGGTTTAGAAAAGAGTAATGCAAAGAAAAAGGAAATTTCACAATTAAAACGTGGAAATGATAGTCGAATCGTTAGCAAAAATGAAGAGATTATGGAAGAGGTTGTAAAGTACTATTCAAATTTGTATAAAGAAGAAAAGCATGATACCAAGAATATGAGCAATTATATTGGTTTTCAAAACATTAATCAATTATCTAACGAAAACAAAGAATTGTGTGATGGATTAATTACCGAAGAGGAATGTAAACGTGCAGTATTTGCAATGCAGAAAAATAAGACACCGGGATCAGACGGAATCTCTATTGAATTCTATCAGGTGTTTTGGCCACAGGTAAAAACATTGGTGGTTGAAGCGTTGAATGAGTGTTATTCAACAGGAGTTATGTCAGACACACAAAAGAAAGGGCTCATCACATTGTTATTCAAGAAAGGTGATGCTCATGATTTAAAAAAACTGGAGACCAATCACTTTGCTTAATTATGACTATAAAATAATGGCAGCGGTTTTAGCTGCAAGGGTACAGAAAGTCATTGGGGAAATTGTACATGAAAATCAGACAGGTTATATAAAAGGTCGTCTGGCAGCCAGTAACGTAAGGTTGACAAAAGACATCATTGAATATTTTACTAAAAATGGTCAAACTGGAGCAATTATGCTAGTAGATTTTTCTAAAGCATTCGATGTCCTAGATATACAATTTCTTAACTCATGCCTAGAAAAGTTTAACTTTGGTGAGTCATTTCGCAAATGGATCTCTGCCCTATATAAAAATATTTCAAGTTCGGTATTGGTTAATGGTTGGATTTCCAAAAGTTTTGACGTTGAAAGAGGGATACGACAAGGATGTCCATTGTCAGCACTGCTGTTTATTTTAGCTGCCGAGCTCATGGCAAACAAAGTGAGAAAAAATAATATTATTAAACCAATAGAAATGGTCGGGTATGACCTTAAACTAAAGTTGTTGCAATATGCCGACGATACATTATTTTTTGTGCCGGATGAAACTTCATTAAATGGAATTTTACATGAACTGAATCAGTTTGGCGAAGTAGCAGGTCCAAGAATAAATAAAGAAAAGACAGCCATGATATGGCTAGGAGACACTGATAGAAGTTGGAATTTAGAGAATCATGATCTGAAATGGTCCCACAAACCTATAAGATACTTAGGTCACTACATATATTTTAATAATAATGAAGCTCTAAAGATGGACTGGGAGCAGAAGTTGATAAAATTGAGGAAAATTCTTGATAGCTGGACAAAAAGAAGCTTAACCATTTTTGGAAGAGTCACGGTACTGAAAAGTCTAGCACTCAGCCAAGTTACTCACTTGATCATGGTTGATTCCATCCCTCCAAACTTTTTGAAGTTGATAGAAGGCATTATATTCAAATTTATTTGGAGTGGGAAAACAGAAAAAATCAAAAGGGTTTCTCTTATGGAAGACTACAGTAAAGGTGGTATAAAATACTTGACATACAAAGGCAATTGTTCAGCTTCCGACTGAAATGGTTAGGTAGATTTTTCAATGAGAGTAATGGAGCGTGGAAAACATTTTTTTCTTACTGGTTCAACTTATTGGGAAGCATCAAGCTACTGCTGAACTGCTCTTATAATATAACCACACTTAATGATATTCTAGTTCAAAAGAAAATTCCGTCATTTTACGTAGAAATCTTAAAGGCATGGGAAATGATTAGATACTGCACTACAGTGAAAGATGTTTGTATATCTATACATGAACCAGTTAAAGTTTCAGATCAGATTATTTGGCACAACAAACATGTGGTGTATGATAATCAGTCGCTCTTTTATAAAGGCTGGTATGACAGTGGTCTAGTATATTTAGGAGACCTTTTTACGAGAGATGGCTTTCGGTCAACAGAATATATTAGATCGCAGGTGCATTCCAAACGAAAATGCAATGCAATGTTCGACTATGCAAGACTTAAACGAGCGATACCTCCTGTATGGGTCAATAGTTTAAAAGAAGAATTTATGCATGATTATACTAGACAAGAAAATGAAAACAATGTTCCACATCTGTTGGTGGCAAATAAGGTAAAACATGTTACTGATATAAGTAGCAATCGTTTCTATAAACTCATTCCTTCAAGAACTGTATTAACTAACACATGTTGCCTTTATTGGGAAAAAAAAACTTAATGTAGATATTGATTGGTCTAAGGTATTCAAGCGTAATCTTGCTCAAATTAGAGAAAGCAAATTACGAGAGTTTAATTTGAAATTACTGTATAACCTATTGCCAGTAAGAAGTAATCTTTTCAAATGGGGAATATCCAATGACGATGTATGCCCAACATGTAATATAAAAGAGGATATGAATCACGCATTTATAGAATGCAAACTAATTGAGCCCTTCATTAAACATATCAAAGAAATATTAAGAGATATATACAAAGTAAGGATACTGACGCTCAATATCCAACACCTACTCAAAATAGATTGTGAAAGTCATTGTATATTATTCTTTACAATAGCATTTTGGACCATTTATAAATTGATTGTTAAACGAAATATAACTGGGATAGACAAGAGAAAAGTTGCTTCTAAACAAAATCTCCATAGAGAAATTATAAAAAGAATGGAAAGTAAATCAAACTTAAAGATGAACAGAAAGCTTTTACCAAAAGAACTGTTGGGTGTTATTTAAGAAAGAAAGAAAAAAAAAGAAAAAAGAAAAAAAGAAAGGGAATCAAAACTATCAGTATAATTTGTATGTTAATTATGATTCAATTGCTTTGCAAAGCAAAACTTAATTTCAATTCTTTGTTATGACAATAATAATGTTTTTGCGATTATGTAAATTTGATTTGTAGTATTGTATCTTTGAATGTAACCATGTATATATAATCAATAAATCCTCTGATGAGGCAAAGAAAAAAAAAAATATTGCCCGTTAAAATTAATATATTTAATTTCAATCGATTTTAATTGATTTCGTAATCAAGGACAATGCACTTTCAACCACATATCGTTTATATTTATTCGAATCTCTCCCAAATTCTAATATGTAGTAGCTGAGGTTATGATCTAAGTTCCAAATACAACTTATATTCTTTCTTGATGACGGGATCATGAAGAAATTTGTAGTCAAAGACAATAGGTCAAAATCAAACTTCCTTTCTTTTCCCTTCTTTTTTTTACCATCCTGGCCTCGATTATTGCTAAGCTCCTTTCCCTTCCGAATAATATCTTCAGCTGTCTACATGTCCATGCATTACTTGAAGAAAAAAAATCAACACTCCCTGCCTCTCATTCTTTCTCTTTCCTACATTATTTCCTGTTAATCCAAATCTGGTCTAATCCACATTCCTTATACAGTGATAGTTTATATCCATCCGATATTTAAAGATTTAATATCAAGCAACTAGCGAATCTCACGTCGACAACTAGAAATGATCGTTAATGTATTCCCACATTTATTTTGACTTTTAATTTACGCCGGGACATCGTGACGTCATACACTATTCACTTTTTATTATTCAGGCATAAGCTCTTATTTATCAATTTCATTTTCATTTCTTTGAAAATGAGTTCTTCATGATGTAAATAAGAGTCAAAGGTGTAATTGGTTACTGCACAGGGTCAATGGTCATATATCGTCAATCTATCTCCCTAGATCCATGATGATCAAGGAGACACAATTTAATCTTGACATATGGATAGATCATAATGGGAGAAGCATTTTATAAAAAAAAAATATCGTGTAATGCATTATTCGTTATGTAAACCATTATCATACGTATCACCTAATTCGTCAAAGTGACGAATTAAAGTCTAGTTTTTATTCAATAGTTGTTGTTATCATTATTGCAAAAATGTCATTGATCATTAAAGGATGGTTGAGTTCTGTTTTCAGACCGAAAATGCCTTCAAAGTGCATGGTTATTGCTCTTATTCTTATCTATGACATTTATAGTTCCCTTTTAGAACCTAAAATTGCTATGAAGGTAATTTTAGACCCCAACATGTGTGAAATTTAGCCAATACGATCATACCAATTCAGCTCCACTTTAAAAAAGAACACGGTGACCATTAATTAATTATTTAATTAAAAATAACAAGACATGAGCCGGCTAATTGTGGGTAATATAAGCAAGACGAAAATGCCCAACAAAAAAGGCCAAAAACGGCATTGGCTGAAATACGACGTAAAGGCGTTAATTCGTTTTTTTCAACGGTTTTGTCAAATTTATCAAAATATCTAATATTTGTGGTGGTACACAAGTATTAGAAATCGTTATATTTCAGCCGTTTCTGAACCGATTTTGATCAAACAAAGATGATTTTGTCTTTTAACTCATGGCCTGCCATGAGGGTGCATGCACACTATCGTTATAGTGCTATGTACATACAAGCTATTGCTACGCTGCCATGTGCGTGCGTGCACACTTTCGTATTAGCAGTTATTGTTCATGCTCATTGGACTGTGCTATGTGTTTTGCACTCGCTATTCATAGAACCATCGCGTTATTAAATAATCAGATTATCTCAATATAAACTTGGCACTCCGTGATTTGGGGCTTGGCACAATGGGGATTAGCCCTGTGGCATGATAAGAGTTAAATATTAGGTTCTTTCAAATTTGACACTCAGTTTTTCATTATCTCACAAAAACATTATTTTGTGTAGCGCCCTCTGCAACAGAACTCAACTATCCCTTTAATAAACATTGACCCTCCAATATCGTTAAAATGGCACAAATAATAATGCATCCCATGCAAAACCTAAGGAATGTCAAAGGTAACAATTTAGCTGCCCCTCTAGTCCTCCTCCGGAGGACATACTATGTATGATCGAATCTCGGTGAAATACGAATATAACTCTGCTTATCCAGGGATAAACATAGTTTGTTCTCGATAAACAATGTTTATCGCTCGATAAACAGTGTTTATTTGAGTTATTAGTCAAACGGCGCGCCATACACGTCTGCTCCCAGAGAGCCCCAAGACACACAAACGCATTCACCTGCGCCACGCGTCCCCCGCAATATCACCTGCATGAACCAGTTTATTTACTAGACCTCACTGTCAGACACTATTTAGTGACTGACTTGCTTTTGTTCTTCTTTGGTAATAACATACATAAAATGAGCTGTAAAAGGTACATGAGCATTTGTCTACATCAATTAATAACCCACTTTTTGTAATGGCCAAAATTAAACTGATTGAATCTTTGCGCAGCATAAAACGTTCGACCATTCGGTACAATGGTCTGAAAATCAGACTATTTCTTACTGGCTCTATAGCTCTTAAGTCGAGGGGCTCTTTAGGGGGATTGAAAAGGTGGGGGCACTGTACCCTCTCCCCCGGGCGCGCCACCTCTGCTCGCACAAGTAGTTCGGGCTCCTATTCATTCATGCGTCGACGATAATAAAACAATCTGTCGGTGGAATTCGTTTCAACGCTCAGAGTAGTGATAAAATAGAAGTCGCGAAATAATCCGGAAAGGTTTGGTGCACTATCGAACAAACCAGGAGGAAACGAAAGGACAGTGTCAGAACAGAAATAATAATAAATAGTAGTGTCAGGACAGAATAAAGGAAGCGCAAAAAGAGAACAAAATGGCAAACAAACTACTTGTACTTCTCGGTGCTTGGATGATTCAATTCTTCGAGATAGGGACCATCAAATCGTTCTCTGTTCTCGTCAATCACATCGTGAAAGACGTCGACACAACAATAAGTCAACTTGGAATGTTCATTGGTATGTTTCATGGAGGCATTCTCATATTTGGTAAGACATAATTTACTAGACTAAGTCCTAAATTCCATCGGCATTGATTACAGTTGGTCCGGAAGAAAGGAGAATTGCAAGGCAAAAATATTTATAATTCTCAGTTTCTCGTCCCCTACTTTTCCCTTATTCTCCCTTTTTCAGTTGTTGTTGTTATTTGACAAAGAATCTGGGGACATCAAGTCTGTCACAAGTCATCCCAAATCATTACTATAATGCAATTTCGCCTTGTTTGAGCCCCTAAATTACATGTACATATTAAATGCAGATGCATTTAGAAGAAAATTTTAAATTAGAGTACAAGAGAAATATATCAACTAACACATAAAAAGGAACATTTTCGAAAAATGCAGACAGGAAACCAAAATTCAATTTTACTTGTCCTAAATTCCATCGGCGTTGATTACAGTTGATCCGGAGGAGAGAAGAATTGCAAGGAATGACTTCCGACAGATATGTAATTTTTGTATAACTGTTTGAAAGCTTGAAGATCGGTTAACATATCACAAATTCCAGCCCTAATAGTCCATGGGATGACCATTTTTAATTCCCGTGGTCAACGATTTCGCCCCACCCAATAATTAACAAGCCGTAAATGTAACTAAAAAATACAAAAACACTCATGACATATGTTGCCATTTGCAAAGCGTGCACATTACGTCTAAATTGATTAGTTTGTAAGACATATCTGACCTCCAAAGTTGTCAATAACATCATTCTCACCATGTACTTAACACATGCGCTGTGTGTGGGTGTGTGTTTATGAGAGTCTGTGTGGTGTGTGTTTCGTGTTTGTTATGTACATGGTTTATGGTGCTCCACTATCCCTGTTCACGGTAAATGTATGTACATGTTTTTGCCATTCGATTGTATACCATTCCGCTGAAATACACTAACACCTTCCAAATAATTCTGAATACATTAAACCAATAACTAAACACTGTTAGAACCTGGATCCATTGAAACAAGTTGTCACTTTATTTAAACAAGACACATTTTATTTCATTCAGAAATACAATTGAACGTTTACCAGGACCAATTACTAAATAATATATATAAACAAATTATATATATAATATGATAAGCCTCAAATTTCTAGGAGGAAAAGACTGTAAGCACATGAAGAGGGACTATATGTGTGCAGTTCGCATGGATATATATATATGTATAGTACCCCGTTGTAACAAAAAGTCTTTAGGACACTGGTGTTCATGACACCGGTACCTCGAAGTGTACGTGTTTTAAGGGCCACTCTAACCAAAACGGGCTAAAAAATGAAAAAGGTGATGTAGAACAATTTTTGTCGGAGATTTCGAACATGACAATGATTTCTCTTAGAAATCATCAATAATTCTGGAATCTAGCTTTAAAAATGACGACTCGGAACGCGCAGACAAAAGCCCATATTCGCTGATGACGCATTTGAGGTCACTGTAGGCGCCTCTCCGGTTAAAAGGGAAGGTGATTTAGGCATTAAAATGTCTTTAAAATGACAAAATATTATATTTAATTGAGAAAAAAAGACATGTATCCGAAATATAGTATGCACTTGATAATCCCAGTACATTTTTTTGGCAATTTCGTCATTCCTAATTATGAAATTATGAAATCATCAAATCAGACATGCCCACATATGAACAAATTTGACCCACATTCGGCCAAAAGATCAATGAGTCATTGTGTGTACTTCCCACACAGACGACGAACGTTCGAGTGCACTAGAGCGTAACACCAAGGTACCGGACTCGTCGATTTTTATGAAATAGGTTTTTTTTTGTATAAAACTCGTGAGAGTGTGAATGTCAACACCGCTGTGCGTGCGTTACTTGTCAACACTCTCCCTCTCTTTCTCTCTGTTTCTCTCTCCCCTCTTCTTCTCCCAAAAAAGGAAAACAAACCGGGAAAATATATATGTATGTCTAGTAGATACAGATGCACATCACAATGCATAAGTCCAGGGCTCAAATTAATTTTTTTGTCCACGGGGGCTCTTCCCCCCCAAAAAGAGCCCCCGTGAGCCTTCTCACGGGGGCTCTTTTAGTACTGACGGGGGCTCTCTGTTATACAAATATCCATTGAATTGGTACCTATGATACTCCTCAATTATTTGCTATTTCATCATTATCATTTCAATCAGCATTTTCCCTCTTACAAATTTACAAGCTACATAGCTGTTACTGGCCTGTGTATATAATATATACGCATACAACACTGATCTTTATGATGTCTTTAACGTGACATATCTTCTTCTCCCCTTGCAAACGAGAAAGAAAACAAGGTCATTAAAAGGGATTAAGCGACAAATAATGATTGTGATTCAAATTGATGCGAATATTTGTTTGAATAAGCACTGCTATTCACCCGAATCTTCTTTGTAAAACGACTTTTACAAGTCTCAGCCATGCTTACTGAGTTGAGACGTTCCATTCAACGTAAAACACTCATTAAAGAATACACTTCTCCTAATCTGAAAGTGATCTTACAACACAGTGGCAGATTTGCATGGCTGAGATTTGTAAAAGTCGTTTTTACAAAGAAGATTCTGGTGAAAAGCATTGCTTATTCAAAAAAATCCTTGCATCAATTTGAATCACAATGATTATTTGTCGCATGATCCTTTTATTAAATAACCTTGTTTTCTTTTTTTTTGCAGGAGGAGAAGAAGCTATGTCACGTTAACCCTAATAAGGCCGGGCTATTTGAGGTCTTAGTATGGCCGGGGGGGGGGGCATTATGGCCACCCCCCTTAGATCTCGACCGCGAAGCGGCCGATCGCCGCGAAAATTTGCACGCATATCAAGTGAAGTGTATAGAATAATATAATTTCAATTTTTTGAAAAATTCACTCATTTGCATATTTATGGTAATTTATGCAAATAAAGTCATAAAAATCACATTTTTACCCATAAATCATATATTATTCATATTTAAGCATTCTTTTTCACTACATATATTCATTAGACCATTCTGAATAATAATATGACAAAAAAATTTGGAAGAGCCAGCTTATTTATTATGTTATCCCTTGTTTTGATAATTTCTTATGTATTTCATTGTATTTTTAACTTATGTATTTCATTGTTTTTGTTGTTTTATTTCATTTCTTACTACAATTCAACTATATTGACTCCCAAAACAACCACCTAAACTTTAAACAAGACCCAATAACCCATGTTTGATCTGTTTTTAGGAAAAATGACTTTTCCATATGTTTTGTACACAAATCACGAAAATGAGCGATTTTCGGGCTGACATGCAATGACAAAAGGTCACTTGACCTTCTAACCGTAGGTCCGATTTTCAAAAAAATTCTTTTAAAAGTTGCGCAAGACTCGAAAGAAAAAAGTCAGCGAGCGGCGGGGCGCCATCCATATGCGTTCCCGAGCAATCGGAAAAATCGTGGAGGGGGGGGGGGGGGCCATAATGGCCCCCCGGGCCCTATTAGGGTTAAGAAATCATAAAGATCAGTTGTAGTATGCGTATATGATACCAGAACAAATGTTGATTATCAGAATGTCATTTTGGAATACCTCTATACAAATACCACATTGTCTTTAGCCCGTATCAGTATTAGTATGATCCAATATAAAGCTATTATTCTTTATTTAATTCAGTATAATGCTTTTCCTCAAAAATAGTTTTTGCTATTTTTTTAGGGTTGAGACCCCGCCCCCCCCCCAACTCAGTGTTTTTTAGGGTACGCATTTTTCCTTTTAAGCACTGACACTGCCTTAAAAGGAGGTCACACGTTGCAGTCCACGTTCTCATCGTGCAAAACTAAAAGTCCCTAATATTGATTTACTGGTCGAGTTTCATTATTTGCTGGTCATTTGAAATCACTAGATTTCAGCGGGTTAACGCTTTCACAACGAAAAACTTCTCCATGACCATGTTTCTGCCCTTGCGCGATCGCCTCCAGCTCCAGAAGACATGGCGCGGCAGCGTGCATACGTACCGCTACTAACGGCGCAGTAGGCCTATAACCACTGCTGACGGCGGCACTGCAGTTGCGAGCTGAATCGGTAATAATAGGCCTACTCATAAAACGAGAAATCTTGCACGCTAATCTAAGTTCCATTTCATTGGTTTAAGGTTTGAAAATTGAAACTCAATATTGTGTTAAAGTTATAACAGAAAAGATAATCTTTATTTTATAATTCCA
Organism: Strongylocentrotus purpuratus; assembly: GCF_000002235.5. Taxonomy (NCBI): domain Eukaryota; kingdom Metazoa; phylum Echinodermata; class Echinoidea; order Camarodonta; family Strongylocentrotidae; genus Strongylocentrotus; species Strongylocentrotus purpuratus. Next base: position 33,932,013 of record NW_022145609.1, on the reverse strand, counting down.
CGGGGGCGATTTTTAATTTTGCAATCGCCCCCGTGAGCAACCTGACGGGGGCGATTATGTAGCTCACGGGGGCGAATCGCCCACCGCCCCCGTGTATTTTGAGCGCTGCATAAGTCCATTGTCATCCCTCCGTCTAAGATGGGCGGGATCACCCTGCAATATGAATACGCGATTCCTTCACTATACACTGTTAGAAAAAAATTAAACAAGTTGTTTAAAATTTTAAACAACCCCGAGTTAACCGGTGAATCGCTCAACGTTGTTTAAAAATTAAACAAATTAAGGTTGTTTACATTTTGAACACTTAGTTGTTTAAAAATTAGGAAACCTTTTAAACAACAGTTGTTTAGTAATAAAATTGCACAACTCGGTTGTTTAAAGCAAGTTGTTTAAATTTTAAACAATAATGTTTAAATTACTAAGCAACTGTTGTTTATTCAGTATTACTGCACAACTGGGTTGTTTAAAAGGAGTTGCTTAAATTTTAAACAGAACTGTTTAATGGTTATTATCTGGTTGTTTGAATTTGTGAAATGACCTACTGGAACCACTCCTGCAATAATCACAACGATTTATACACTGCAACATGCAGAGCTTGTTGCCAATTTACTTCAACATGTGTTCATCATATTCATGGCAGTGACAGACAACATTATTATTTGTCTCAATAACTTCACCTAAACCCCATCGGCGAAGCCGAGAAGAACCAAGTCGTCGCCTTGCCCTTGTTCCGCCATTTTCGTCTGCACTGCACTGCACTAGCACTTGCACTGCACACACTAGCACTGCATGCTTGCATGCATGTATTATGTACGTACTTTGTGCATATCGCATGTGTGTGCGCAAATAGCAATCGCGTATCGAGAAAATATCAACGACGCCCCCGGGACTTTTTAAACAACTCTGTTTAATTAAATATTTTTGTCTTTTAATACATAGTTGTTTAAGCCAATCGAGCACTGATTTTTCGATTTTGAACAACGTTGTTTACTTTTTTAAACAACATTCTTTTAAACAGTGATATTTTAAACACCGTTCTAACAGTGTATAGCAGATCGACCATGAATATTTAGATCTGCTCATGCAGTGAGTTCTGAGTGCCATTAATTTGCTAAATTTCAGGAAAATTAAAGAGTCCAGTGTCTCGTGAGAGATATAATCTAATCCCTACACACCTGTTTTGTAAAAGATCGTCCATAATATCTAAATTCCCTTCATTAAATTGCTAAAATCAACGTAAAATGTGTCTTTTCCATCGCCGGAGCCGACTCAAATTTGGTGGTAGAAATACGCACGGCTGCGAGCACGGTGTGTAAGCCTCATTGTCCGCTGTGTAAAAACTTCGCTTACGCACTTGCATATATTATAGAGGTCGATGTGTAAGTTTGTAAAAGCTATTTTTTATTGGATTGAAATTGGCCCTACTTTCTCGACAACCAATCAAATTATGTATTACATCAGTAGGGGATTACATATCCTCTGTTTTGGCGCCCAAGATGGCCCAATAACAAGTCGCAGTTAGGAGCATTATCTCGTTGAAGTACACAACCCCAGTGGAAAAGGCGAATTTTCCTGTGACCTCCATAGAGAAATCACAAATTGAATGATTGTTGTCCATTATTGAAGACGAAAAGGCCCTATTTTCCAGTCTACTAATCAGTTCGAAATTGGTATCAGTGGAAAGAACAATATTTGAATATGTTATTTCCACCCGAGATGGTGTGGATTCAAAGTTTGTTTTCCTTGTAGGAGCATTTCTTTGCATACTTAGCGCATTTTCAAAGACGATTTCACGTGTTGTAGACCGCGGAGCGAGACCGCGTGAGCAGATGCCCGAAATTTGTTCATATGCAATGACGTCAAATGCGTCATCGAGCCACGTGCCCGTATTACCTTTTTTAGAGGAACGTAGCCCAGCAAGCGAGAGAACTGTGAAAAATTGATGGTATTATCATTTTTGGTCAATTTAGAGATTTTCTGAAAAATCAGAGGCTGGAATCTTTAGGCTGACATTCTAAGACAATCCCAAATATTAAGACAATTACATCAATAGAAAGATCATAACCCCCAGAATAACACTAAATGGTGTCCAACCGACAGAACAAGTTCAGAATGGTAATTTTCGAAATTTCGTAATACCTCGAAGTCTGAAACACGGAATTGCACGTAGAGTCTGGCCTCTATTCCTGACGTCAATCATGAGCTGAGTGAGAGTCAATGGCAGGGACAGGCGCGTACACAGGGGGGGGGGGGGGGGTGTTGGGGGGTTAAACCCCCCCTTTGGTATTTATATGTGTGTAAACCCCCCTAAAAAAATCCCTAAACCCCCCCCCCCCCTTTGGATTTTTTTAAATTTTTTATTTTGTTAATTATTCAAAAAAAAAAAAAAAAAAAAAAAAAATTACCCCCATGGCTGACCTAAGAAAGGTGACTTACACCCCCCCTCCCCCCCCCTCCCCCCACCCCACTGAGCGACTTTTTGGCCGGCGCGATTTTCAAATTTTCCTGAGTCGTTGCGAAATTTTGGACCCGATTTTAACCCCCCCCCCCCCCCCCCCCCCCCCCCCCCTTGAAAAAATCCTGCGTACGCCACTGGGCAGGGATATGCCGATGTAAATGCTATCCTGTCAAATTTGTTGTTGTTAATGAGTATATGTGATGGATTTTCTGTTTTTCATTTGAATGAAGAATAACGAAGCAACATTTCCAGTAGCTGATTTCTTTTTATGTCCTCACATTCTCCTTTTTGGTTAAGTTTTAAGACAAGTTTGCTGCTCGAGTTTACTGAATAGGCGCGGGTGCACATTTACATTATCTTGTCATCAGATAAGGTACAGGAGCAGTTATGTAAAAACGAATAGGCCTAGAACTTATCATAGATGTGTGTGACTGCCTCAAAAAAGGATACAGTACCTGTTAAATGTTTTATTTTTAATATATCAAACTTGAACGAGATCTTAATAGCTGACGACGTCTATGATTAGTACTGATTGAACGATATTCATCCGCGAGTGGAGTGATGCGGCTCTTGCACGAACGTTCGTTAAGCGAGCGGAATCGGCAGGTAAGACCAGGCCGCTGCTTTCGGGGGCCTATGGAACATACGTGCGCTTGCAGTATCTGCATATCGGCATTTGCAAGAGAATGAAAGCGACGTTACCAGCTAAGGACAAAAACTAATAAAGACCTGCTCCTCAGTGACTAGCTGTGTCAGAATTTGGAAGATCGTCCTCGTCTGCACTCTCGACCCTTTCTCCTTCATCGTTTTCATCATCTTCCTCCATAAACTCTTCAAAACCCATAAAAAGATCGTTCTGGTCAAATTCACCAGCCATTATCCGTACGTGTATAAAGCTAGCTAGAGCAAACGGACCGAATGCGAAAAGTATAAAGGCAAACGACCGGATCTAAGTTACATAACGAGCTAGATAGCTAGCGCACGCACAATCTCACCTAATTGATTTCAACACACAAACACACACATACAAAAAATACATGGTGAAAACATTGACTAATAGCACATCGTTGGCATGTATATGTCATAATTCTAAAAAGGGGAATTGATATTAATACTATGAAATATTAGGAGAAGGCAGGCGCGGATCCAGGGGGGGGGGGCGAGCGGGACTTGCCCCCCCCCCGCAAAAAAAAGGAGACGGAGAGAGGGAAAAGAAGGAAAAGGGAAAGAGGAGAGAAAGGGGAAAAAGAAGACGAAGAAGAAAGCAAAAAAGAGGGATGAACGAGATCGGAGAGGTGGGGCAAAAGGACTTGCCTCCCAGGCTGTTGCCTCCCCCTATCAACAAATATAAATAGGAGGAAGGAAAGGGAAAGATAAAAGAAGAAGAGGAGATAAAGGGAAGGAAAAAAGAGGAAGAAGAAAAGAAAAGAAGAGGAATATCAGTTGCAATTTTCCCGCCAACAGATTGTGGATCGGGGGGGGGGGGGGGACAAAAGGCCCTTGCCTTAAAAGAGGAGAGCTAAAAGGGAACAAAAAAGAGGAAGAAGAAAGAAAAAGTAGAAAAGAAAGGGAAATCAGTTGCGGTAAATCCCGCCAACGATGTGTGGAGCGGGGTGGGGCCAAAATGACCTTGCTCTCCTCCAGCAAACAGAAAAGAGAAAGAAGGAAGGGAAGGGAAAGGGAAAGAGGAGAGAAAGGGAAAGAAAAAGAAAGAGAATGAAGAAAGGTAAGGGATATCAGTGGCAATTTTCCCGCCAACAAGGTGTAGATCGGGGAGGGGGGGGGGGGGCACTGGGGAAATAAAATTCAAACGTGGTTTATTTCTAATTTCATAACGGTGATTTACAAATAATGCTGAAATGACATAATTTTAAGTATATTATACTTTTTGTATGCGTTTGTTGGAAAATGACAAATTCCTAAATTTACAGCCAGACAAGGAAATGCTTCTTGAGATGCCTACATGTCAGGGCTCGCGGAACGGCGGGGATCGGGATCCTCGAACCCCTTCCCCCCCCCCACCCACCACCCACTTTTTTGAAAAAGTATATTAAAGAGAAATAGAAAGAAAGAGAGCAAGAAAGAAAAAATAGTTAACTGCCAGTGTCACATTATAATGAGGTATCAAAATATGCTCATCTGACCATGATTAAATGCCTAAAACCCCGAGGGCTCTGCCCCCTGGATTCCACCTAGGGCCCTAAGGCGGGCCCCCTAGATGCTCATCTGTTGGTAATTTAATGCCTAAAACCCCTGATTTCTGTGGGCTCTGCCGCCTGGACCCGACAAAGAGCCCTAAGGCGGGCCCCTTGATACTCATCTGACCGTAATTGAGTGCCTAAAACCCTTGGGCTTCCGGGGGCTCCGACCCCTGAACGCCACGCCAATTAGTAACCTGCCACAATTAGGTATCAAAATAATGCTTATCTGACCATAATTAAATGCCTAAAACCCCTGAACTTCGGAGCTCTTCCCCTGGACCCCGCCGAGGGCCCTAAGGCGGACCCTTGAGTGCTAATCTGACCGTAAATTATTGCCTTAAACCCCTGAGCTTCCGGGGCGGACAAGGTATCAACATAATTATGTTCATCTAACCGCAGGCGCGTAGCCAGGGGGGCGGTGGGGTGGTCCCCCAAAGAATGCCGGCCAAAAAAAGAGAGGAGTGAAAAGGAAAAGGGAGTAGACAAAGAACATTTTGAAATTCAGACAAGGATTAAGAGTCGAAAACGTTACAACGTTAGCTGGTTCATGCAGGTGATACTGCGGGGAAACATGGGACGTGGCGCGGGTTAATGTGTTTGCATGCCCTGGGGCTCTCTGGGAGCAGACGTGCATGGGTTTGAATGCATTTTGAAATCAGGATTGTGTCTGGGCTACGGTCTACACTATTGTATACACTACTGTAACATGATTGTTCATGTCTACTGCCTCGCTCGGGTTACCTCGTTCAATGACTAGCTCGTTTAATGACCTCAATATTTTAAAGTGACTATTGTCTCTTCTCTTTGGTAACAAATTAATTTGCTTGCTGTATTTGCTATTTTTGCTATTTTTGCTTGTTTCACGTTGTATATAATCATCTTATGTTAAGGCTTCTTGCCCACCTATTATTACTGCTACGTCCTCTACCATTACAACTACTTCAATCAAATGTTAGCTTTATTTATGGGGACCTATAATCTACAAGCTAAGCTTTTTAATAGGTTCCTAACATTTCACTCTGTATAACCTTATATTCATTACAATTAATTTCGACGTCTTTTCAAAGAATTAATAATATAATGTGACATTTTTACCATATTTCATATTATGTTCTATTTTTGTCAATTATGTAAAATTCTTTTTATTTGTGAAATGTGAAATAAACTTGAAACTTGAAACTTGAAACAATTTTGTATGAAAATAAGGCTCATCTGACCGTAATCAAATGCCTAAAACCCCTGAACTTCCGGGGCTCTGCCCCCTGGACCCTGCCTAGGGCCCTAAGGCGGACCCTGAGTGCTAATCTGACCGTAAATTATTGCCTTAAACCCCTGACCTTCCGGGGGCGGACAAGGTATCAACATAATGTTCATCTGACCGCAGGCGCGTAGCCAGGGGGGCGGTGGGGTGGTCCCCTCAAAAATGCCGGCCAAAAAAAGAGAGGAGTGAAAAGGAAAAGGGAGTAGACAAAGAACATTTTGAAATTCAGACAAGGATTAAGAGTCGAAAACGTTACAACGTTAGCTGGTTCATGCAGGTGATACTGCGGGGAAACATGGGACGTGGCGCGGGTTAATGTGTTTGCATGCCCTGGGGCTCTCTGGGAGCAGACGTGCATGGGTTTGAATGCATTTTGAAATCAGGATTGTGTCTGGGCTACGGTCTACACTATTGTATACACTACTGTTGTAATGTTATGAGCTGAAGTTATGCAGCACTCCTAATTTGAATATAACTTACACCTGTATGTGCTCATTGTTAAACAGCCATGCACATTCATTCAGAAGCAACCATGCAGAAAGCACTCTTCAACACAGTACTCTTGGCACACAGAGTGTGTGATGTATTTAATGAGTAATTAACCATGCACACATTCAACCCTCATACACTGCCTTATGTACTGGACATGTGAGAGTGGTAAGTTGCACTTGACCACTAGCATGCACAGCATAAGCATGATGTTTTAGTTACACCAATAAACTCCTGAACCTCAAGCAAAGATATGTGGAGCTTTATTACTTTCTTGACCCAGCTACATTCAGTAAAGTACTAACCAAGGAGCCAACCCACTATTTTTGACATGGTGGCAAGCGGTGAGTGCAAGTCTTCAACGTGCCAGGTTTTTGTGCCAGACTACCAGTACAGTACCATGTGCTACACAGCAGCAGCCATTTTGGATTTTTCCTTGTTCAGGAGAAACACAGAGGAATTTGTAGACACCATTGTTCCATGAACAGTTAGTTTGTTTGATGCCTGAGGGTGAGTGGTGACACATTCCAACATTTTGTTCCTTATTCTGAAGCACAGCATTGAAGTAACATTAACATGGCTGATCATATACCACGAATGGATTGGGGTGCACCAAACCTTGCTGAAGCTTTTCGTATGTTCAGACAAAGATTGAGCCTATACTTTTTGGCTAAGCACACACCTAAAGAGGATGAAGTTCCTATCATTCTACTTGCTGCGGGTGAAGAGGGCCTTCAGCGATACAATTGTTGGACATTATCAGAGTCTGAACAAACAGCAAAGATCATCCTAGACCGTTTTGAGGAGCAACTAGAACCTCAAGACAATTTTCGAGTATGTCGGCTGAAGTTGTCAAGAACAATGCAGAGGCCAGATGAAAAGTTGGACGATTTCATAAACAGATGTCGACAGATAGCTCGTAAATGCGAATTTGATCACAAGGAGTTAGATGAGCGAATCCTTGAACAGATTATTGCCAGCACACCCATCACAGATTTCCGGAAGGACCTACTTACTACAAAGAAGGACTTTACACTACAGGGTGCTCTACAGCTGGGAAGGACATATGAAGCATCAAAGTCACATGTCCAAACCCTCCAGTCTCTGTATCATCCAACACAGAGCATAGATGCAGTGCAACAGCAGAAACAGCCTAAGAGTTTATGTAAGAACTGTGGGAGACAACATCGATTCGGCAAGGAGTATTGTCCAGCAGCGGGTGTTACATGCTTCTCGTGCAATAAGCAAGGACATTATGCTCAATTGTGCCTATCAACCAAGCTCAAACCATCACAGAAGTATCATAAATCGTATGCATCTTCCCGGAAGAAGAGGGGAGTGGGTGAACGCCAACACCCATCACGACGTTCCAAACAGGTGGATAACGTGCGAGAGGAACACACCGAATCTGAAAGTGAACTGGGTACGTTACCACAACGATTTGACAGGTTTCATTTTGACACGATTGGCATTGACTCGGTGAAGAGGAATGAAGCTATTGCACACTTGGACATCAAGTTGAAAGACAAACCAGGTGTCCATGACCTGAAAGTAAAAGTGGATACAGGAGCAGAAGCGAATACACTGCCACTTCGAACTTTCAGAAACATGTATCCAGAGCAGCTTGATCGTCAAGGTTTTCCACGAAATCTACCAGATGCAGGCACAATCCTTTCAGCTTACAATGAAACGCTGATTGGTCAGTATGGAACAGTTGTTATTCCCTGCAAGTATGGAGACACAGCATGGACTGATACCTTATTCTATGTGGTTCAGTCCAACGGCCCAGTGATACTTGGTCTGCAGTCATCTGTAGAGTTTGGACTTGTTACTCTCCATTGCTCTTTGAACATTGAAACGCAAGTCAGTGGTGTCCAGGCTTTAGTACAACTCTTTCCACAGCAGTTCGATAGGATTGGAGAATTTCGTACCACACATCACTTGACAGTTGACCCCAACGTTCCAAGTCATGTCGACGCTCCTAGAAAGATGCCTATTGCCTTGAAAGACAAAGTCAAGGCAGAACTGGACAGTATGGAAAGCCAGGGTGTCATCAAGCAAATCATCGAACCAACCGAATGGGTGAACTCAATCACATATGTCACCAAGAAGGATGGAAGCATTCGCATTTGCTTAGACCCTCGCAGATTGAACAAGGCACTTATCAGACCTCACTACAAACAGCAGACCTTGGAGGAGTTGAATCACAAGTTTCACAACATGCAGCACTTCTCCAAGTTAGATGCAAAGTGCGGCTACTGGTCAGTCAAGTTAGATGAGGCCAGCCAAAGAATTACCACATTCCAGACACCTTTTGGAAGATATGTCTTCTGTCGCCTACCATTTGGACTCAGTGTAAGTCAGGACATTTTCCAGTTGGAGATGGACAGAGTTCTAGAAGGCTGTAAAGGGGCAGAATGCATAGCAGATGATATCGTAGTCTTTGGGCGTACAGTAGAAGAGCATGACCGCAATCTTCTCAACTTCATGCAAGTAGCAGCAAAGAGAGGCCTCACACTGAACTCAAACAAGTGCCATATCAGGCAAACGAGTATCAACTTCTTTGGTAATCGATACTCAAAGGATGGTATCCAGCCAGATCCCCAGAAGGTAGCTGACCTCGCAGGAATGCCGATTCCGAGCACCAAGGCTGAGTTGCAGCATTTCCTAGGTTTCATTACTTACCTATCTCACTTCATCCCAGATTTCAGCACAAAGACTGCAGTTCTGAGAGATCTCCTTAAGAAAGAGGCTGATTTCATCTGGGAACCACATCATCAAGCAGCCATGGAGAAACTCAAGCGAGAAGTTTCAGAGAAATCACTACTCCAGTTCTTCGACACAACATCCCCAGTGTATTTGCAGTGCGATGCAAGTCTTCAAGGGTTAGGAGTTGCACTCCTACAGCATGACCAGGAAGGTAGACTCCGCCCAGTAGCTTACGCAAGCAAAGCCCTATCTTCAACTGAAACACGCTATTCGTGTATTGAACGAGAGCTGCTTGCTATTGTGTTTGGAGTAGAACGTTTTCACACATATCTCTATGGCAGGCTATTCCATGTAATCACAGACCATAAGCCACTTCTGATGATTATGGACAAACCTCTCACAGCAGCCCCTCCAAGGCTACAAAGGATGTTGATTCGACTACAGGGATACAACTTCCAGATCACACACCGTCCAGGACTAGACAACCTGCTCGCAGACAGTCTCTCACGATTACCTAGCACGCACAACAATGAAACAGTTGAACTTGATCTGAGAGTAGATCTGGTGCAGTTCTCGTCGAGGAAAGTAGATGAGCTGAAACACACTACACGACAAGACAAAGTCCTAAGTGCACTGATGGAAGTTATTGTGACGGGCTGGCCTGATACGGTGAAGCAAGTGCAACCAGAGTTGAGAAAGTTCTGGAGTTACCGAGATGAGTTAACAGTAAGCGACGGTATAATTCTCAAGGGAAACAGAGTTGTCATTCCCAAGCAGATGCAACCAGACATCTTGGAAAAGCTCCATACCAGTCATCTAGGCCAACAAAAAACCAAGTTGCTGGCCAGAGGAAAGGTGTTCTGGAGTAACATGAACAAAGACATTGACAGAGTGGTGCAGTCATGTGTGAGATGCCAGGAACATCAACCAGCACAAACGCCAGAACCACTCCAGCCACACGACATTCCCACGATGCCCTGGAGCACGGTGGCAACAGACATGTTCGAACTCAAAGGCAAACAATGGTTAATTGTGGTGGACTACTACAGCAAGTACCCAGTGGTTCGCCAGTTACCAGACCAAGCAACAAGCAGTGCTGTAATCACTATGATGCAACAAGTGTTTGCAGAGCATGGCATACCAGCAAAGGTGGTGAGCGACAATGGACCCCAGTATGCCAGTTACCAGTTCAAGTCGTTTGCAGAATCATGGGGTTTTGAACATGCTACATCGTCCCCCAGACGACCACAAGGCAACGGATTTGTAGAGAGACAAATCAGAACCATCAAGGGTATCATGAAGAAGACTTCAGACATTCAGCTAGCACTACTTCTTTGGCGTACAACTCCCATATCAGAGAAACTACCAAGTCCAGCTGAAGTTCTCATGAATCGCCAGTTGAGAACTACACTCCCAGCCAAGTTGCAGAGAACACAGCCAGATGCTGATGACATCTACAATCAGCTGCAGGAAAGACAGAATAGTCAAAAATTCTATTTTGACAAACATGCCAGAAGAGCTGACTTGCCAGAGCTTTACCTTGGGCAAGATGTAAGATATCGCAACCCAGTGTCCAGACGGTGGTGTCCTGCGACAGTAGATACCAGGGCCGAGGGACAGCGCTCCTACATTCTCCAGAGCCCCGAGGGAAGTTACCTACGAAGAAACAGGCAGCACATAAGACCTGACCATACCGACCAGTCTACAACTGAGGTTCCCAGGGGTGATGATAGCAACGGTCCAGGTGATGAAGGTGCCTCATCCACTGACCACGATGAGCAGTTGAGCACGCCACATCGTGCATTCCCCGAGACTCGAAGTAGCCCAGGACGGGAGGAGGCTCCACCTCGAAGCCCAGGACGGGAGGAGACTCCACCTCGAAGACAACGTTCATCGCGAAACACTCAACGCCCTAAAAAGTATGATGATTTTGAGATGTAACTGATGAAGAAGCACAAATTCAGACTGAACTTGAATTTTTAAGACAATAATGACTCAGTTGACATTCAGATATCGACCAAGTTCAACATTGGATCACAACAATGTAGGGACACGGGTGGTAAAGACCTGTGATCGAAGGTGAAGTTCTGGAACCTCTCCCTTCTTAGTCGCGAAGAAAGTATATATCTATATATATGTTTTTGTATTTTTTTTGCTATTTCTTTTAGTACAATATATTATTCCATTGTTTTCATACAACTAAAAAGATTGAAAACTGTTGTCTATTTTTGTATAAACTCACACAGGAGATAAATGCATCAAGTGTTATGTAAATCTTAATTGTGCAAAAATGTTCACATTGACATTATTTGAAAGAGGTATTACAAACATACAAATCTAATACCAAGGTTCACATGAATTACATGTAACTGTGAACTGTATACTAAACAGAAGTAACTTTATTTGTTTTGGTACTCATACATGCTAAAGGAAAACAATGTGTTGTGTATAAAATGATATAGTTTTAAAGAATAATGAGAAAAACTGTATTTTTGCTGATGATCAAGGTAACCCTTTCCAAGTGAAAAGCATCGTTTTTGTTTTACGACTTGTATACTGGGTGTGTAAAACCAGTTGATAGGTATCATCCTCACTCTTTTGAGGATTCTAGTTTTTTTTAATTTGTTTAAATGGGGAGTAGGGGAAAGGTTGAACAGAATTTATTTTCAAGACATTTGTCAAGTGCTAAACTTGTAAGTAAAACAAGAAGCAAAGATGGACGGGATGAGAGGATGAAGAGTTTTTAACTGTTAAGAGTAAAAACTTGTATTGTTTATTTTGAAGAAAGGGAGATGTAATGTTATGAGCTGAAGTTATGCAGCACTCCTAATTTGAATATAACTTACACCTGTATGTGCTCATTGTTAAACAGCCATGCACATTCATTCAGAAGCAACCATGCAGAAAGCACTCTTCAACACAGTACTCTTGGCACACAGAGTGTGTGATGTATTTAATGAGTAATTAACCATGCACACATTCAACCCTCATACACTGCCTTATGTACTGGACATGTGAGAGTGGTAAGTTGCACTTGACCACTAGCATGCACAGCATAAGCATGATGTTTTAGTTACACCAATAAACTCCTGAACCTCAAGCAAAGATATGTGGAGCTTTATTACTTTCTTGACCCAGCTACATTCAGTAAAGTACTAACCAAGGAGCCAACCCACTATTTTTGACAACTGTAACATGATTGTTCATGTCTACTGCCTCGCTCGGGTTACCTCGTTCAATGACTAGCTCGTTTAATGACCTCAATATTTTAAAGTGACTATTGTCTCTTCTCTTTGGTAACAAATTAATTTGCTTGCTGTATTTGCTACTTTTGCTATTTTTGCTTGTTTCACGTTGTATATAATCATCTTATGTTAAGGCTTCTTGCCCACCTATTATTACTGCTACGTCCTCTACCATTACAACTACTTCAATCAAATGTTAGCTTTATTTATGGGGACCTATAATCTACAAGCTAAGCTTTTTAATAGGTTCCTAACATTTCACTCTGTATAACCTTATATTCATTACAATTAATTTCGACGTCTTTTCAAAGAATTAATAATATAATGTGACATTTTTAGCATATTTCATATTATGTTCTATTTTTGTCAATTATGTAAAATTCTTTTTATTTGTGAAATGTGAAATAAACTTGAAACTTGAAACTTGAAACTTGAAACAATTTTGTATGAAAATAATGCTCATCTGACCGTAATCAAATGCCTAAAACCCCTGAACTTCCGGGGCTCTGCCCACTGGACCCCGCCTAGGGCCCTAAGGCGGACCCCTGAGTGCTAATCTGACCGTAAATTATTGCCTTAAACCCCTGACCTTCCGGGGGCGGACAAGGTATCAACATAATGTTCATCTGACCGCAGGCGCGTAGCCAGGGGGGCGGTGGGGTGGTCCCCTCAAAAATGCCGGCCAAAAAAAGAGAGGAGTGAAAAGGAAAAGGGAGTAGACAAAGAACATTTTGAAATTCAGACAAGGATTAAGAGTCGAAAACGTTACAACGTTAGCTGGTTCATGCAGGTGATACTGCGGGGAAGCATGGGACGTGGCGCGGGTTAATGTGTTTGCATGCCCTGGGGCTCTCTGGGAGCAGACTTGCGTGGGTTTGAATGCATTTTGAAATCAGGATTGTGTCTGGGCTACGGTCAACACTATTGTATACACTACTGTAACATGATTGTTCATGTCTCACTATGAATATGACGGACAAAGAAAGCGGACAAAATATCCAGTTCCTACGGAAGCTTAAACGTGCAGCGCGAAGGCGAGTTGTTTAACTCGCCAAGGCGCCTTGTTTCGGCAAAAAAGGCGAGAAGGCGACTTGTACAAACTCGCCAAGGCGCCCTTTTTAAGACGAGATGACGAGAAGGCGACTTGTACAAACTCGCCAAGGCGCCCTTTTTAAGACGAGATGGCGAGAAAGCGACTTATACAAACACGCCAAGGCGCCTTGCTTAAGACGGGGAGGCGAAAAGGCGACTTATACAAACTCGCCTAGGCGCCTTGTCTGATACGAGAAGGCGAGAAGGTGACTTATACAACTCGCCAAGGCGCCTTGTCTAAGACGAGAAGGCGAGATGGTGACTTATACAAACTCGCCTAGGCGCCTTGTCTAAGACGAGAAGACGAGATGGTGACTTATACAAACTCGCCAAAGCGCCTTGTCTAAGACGAGAAGACGAGAAGGCGACTTGTATAAACTCACCTAAGCGCCTTGTCTAAGACGAGAAGGCGAGAAGGCGACTTATAAAAACGAGCCTAGGCGCCTTCCCAGCTAACACATAACGTTATCATAACATTTTCAAAAGGTCTTGAGAATGTCTTAAAGAGAACATTTCTTTAAAATGTCATTATAATATTTATAAAACATTATTGCTATTAGTGCAGTGGCTTAGCAAGAAAATTGTGCACTTTTTGAGAAAAGCATGAAACTTCCAGCATAGTTTGCTTTCACCATAAGATTTATTTTCAGATGTGGAGGGAAGTCAGATTTGACCTCTGATGACCCTGAGAGGTCAAATCCAAAATGGCCGCTTGTCCGCATGGTCTAATGTACAAACACGCTTAACTTTTGAACCAAATACACCAGAAAAACGTTTAAGGTGTCATTTCCAACTAACTTGGGGATGCCAATTCATTTGGTAATACTTTTGAGATCACCTGAACTCAGGGTTTTGCATTTAGGTCAAGGTCAAGGTCAAAATTGACTAAAAATAGCAAGTTTTGAATAGTTACAAAAGGTTAAATCTCATTTATTTGTCATTTGTTCTCAAATTTATTTAGGAATGGTTCACCTGCCGAGTCCTCCACCTTAATCCTTTTCAGTTAGTTTATTTCACAGTTTGATGTGACCTCTGATGACCCTGAGAGGTCAAATCCAAAATGGCAGCCAGTCCGCATGGTCTAATGTATAAACGTGAACTTGAACCAAATAATCTAGAAAAACGTTTAAGGTGTCATTTCCAACTAACTTGGGGATGCCAATTCATTACGTAATACTAAGAGATCGCCAGAACAAAGAGCCCCCGTGAGAAGGCTCACGGGGGCTCTTTTATTACTGACGGGGGCTCTTTTTTTATACAAATATCCATTGAATTGGTACCTATGATACTCCTCAATTATTTGCTATTTTTTCATTATCATTTCAATCAGCATTTTCCCTCTTACAAATTTACAAGCTACATAGCTGTTACTGGCCTGTGTATATTATATATACGCATACAACACTGATCTTTATGAAGTCTTTAACGTGACATATCTTCTTCTCCCCTTGCAAACGAAAAAGAAAACAAGGTCATTAAAAGGGATTAAGCGACAAATAATGATTGTGATTCAAATTGATGCGAATATTTGTTTGAATAAGCACTGCTATTCACCCGAATCTTCTTTGTAAAAACAACTTTTACAAATCTCAGCCATGCTTACTGAGTTGAGACGTTCCATTCAATTTGAAATACCCATTACATAATACACTTCTCCTAATCTCAAAGTGATCTTACAGCACTCAGAAGCGGATCTAGAGGGGGGGGGGGGGGGTTGCAACCCCCCCCCCCAAAAAAAAAAAATCCGGGGACCATTTTTTTGAATCTTATCTTTTTTTTAAAACTTGTAATTTTATTTTATTCTATTTCTATGTATTTATTTCATTTATTATTATTATTATTATTATTATTATTATTATTATTATTATTATTATTATTATTATTGTTATTATTATTTTTTTTTTTTTTGGGGGGGGGGGGGGGAGGGGGGGGGGGGTTGGGCGAAAAAATGTCACAGAGTCCCTTGCCCCCCCCCCCCCATCAGCTTTTTTGAGGACACGGGCCACCGCCGAAGTGACAAGCTAGGCCAGCGTTGCCGATTCTCATCCCAAAATCCCCACATTGAAAAAAAAAAAAATTGGGGGATTGTTGAAGTCTTTAGGGATGAAAAATAAATATTTGGGAATGAAAATAATATTGAGTTTTATGAAAAACGAATTTGGGGATTTTCTGTCAAAATTTGGCAACTTTGGGGATATTTTAAGTGTCGTTTGGGTGGGGATTTTGTGAAGATTTAACCTGGCAACGCACGCTGAGCTGGGCTGCTCATTTCCTGGATTACTTGTTCAAGTTGCTCACTTTTTTATCAGTCTGGTCTGAGTGTAGTGACAAGCAATATGGAAGCAAACAGGGCAAAGAAGTTGCGGCAATCCAGTCTCGCATCTTTTTTTACTGGAAGGTATGTTTGAATCATGCAAAAAAGTTGGCATACAGGGTAAATTACCATACATGGGGGTGTAATACGGACGTGTTCATGCACTGCTTTTTATGGTCTCCATTGTGTTAATAGATGCCAGGAAAACATCACTTACGGGGTTCAAATAAACACCCCCAAAAAAAATCGGCTCGCCGCTTCACGGCTCGTGGACGATGCTCCGCATCGTCATTATTGGTCAACCCACCCCTTAGCAAAAAGCTAGATCCGCCCCTGAGCACAGTGGCAGAATTGCATGGCTGAGATTTGTAAAAGTCGTTTTTACAAAGAAGATTCTGGTGAAAAGCATTGCTTATTCAAAAAAATCCTTGCATCAATTTGAATCACAATGATTATTTGTCGCATGGTCCTTTTATTAAATAACCTTGTTTTCTGTTTTGTTTGCAGAGGGAGAAGAAGCTATGTCACGTTAAGAAATCATAAAGATCAGTTGTATTATGCGTATATACATTATGATACCAGAACAAATGTTGATTATCAGAATGTCATTTTGGAATACCTCTATACAAATACCACATTGTCTTTAGCCCGTATCAGTATTAGTATGATCCAATATAAAGCTATTATTCTTTATTTAATTCAGTATAATGCTTTTCCTCAAAAATAGTTTTGCTATTTTTTTAGGGTTGAGACGCTAAGAAATGGTTTCAAATGTACATTACACGAACCCTGAACCATTGCAAAATGATGGTGGTTCTCTCTCTCTCTCTTTATTTTAATCATCCATTATCAACTACATATAAAGCAGCAACCAAAAACTTAGGATTATCTGAGATAGGTGAAAGTAAGAGTTAAAAAGAAAGTCATGCTAAAACGGCGCTTCACTTCCCCCCGCCCCCTGAAAAAAAATAATATAGATTAGTAGTCCTCCTCTCCAGCATCCCCCTCCCCCCCCCGCTTTAATATCACATTTTCACTTGGCAGCACAAGGGGGCCGGGGGTGGGAGGAGGGGGTTAAACCCCCTAACCCCCCCCCCCCCGTAGATCTGCCCATGTTACCATATCATTCCACGACATTTTGGTCTTCCTCTTCTCCTCAAAAGGGACTTTTAGATTTGCGTGGACGTGTTACGTCCTTTTAAGGCACTGGCAGTCACATATGTGACGTCCTTTTAAGCACTGACCGTGCCTTAAAAGGAGGTCACACGTTGCAGTCCACGTTCTCATCGTGCAAATCTAAAAGTCCCTAATATTGATTTACTGGTCGAGGTTCATTATTTGCTGACAACGAAAAACTTCTCCAGGCCATGACCATGTTTCTGCCCTTGCGCGATCGCCTCCAGCTCCAGCAGACATGGCGCGGCAGCGTGCACACGCACCGCTACTAAAGGCGCAGTAGGCCTATAACCACTGCTGACGGCGGCACTGCACTGCGAGGTGAATCGGTAATAATGGGCCTACTCATAAAACGAGAAATCTTGCACGCTAATCTTAGTTCCATTTCATTGGTTTAAGGTTTGAAAATTGAAACTCAATATTGTGTTAAAGTTATAACAGAAAAGATAATCTTTATTTTATAATTCCACCGGGGCGATTTTTAATTTTGCAATCGCCCCCGTGAGCAACCTGACGGGGGCGATTATGTAGCTCACGGGGGCGAATCGCCCACCGCCCCCGTGTATTTTGAGCGCTGCTAGCTGCCCACTGACCATGCTAAATGCAAATGGTCAGTTACAAGACAAATAATGGTTTGGTGCTATAATTAGTGAAATAAACTAACTGATTACGATGGAGACTATGCAGGGGAACCACTCCTAAAGAAATTTGAGAACATAAGGGGACAAAAAAATGGGAAAACTTTTTGTAAACATTCAAAACTTTTACCTTGACTTAATGCAAAAGCCCTGAGTTCTGGTGTACTAAAAAGTATTACCAATTGAATTGGCATCCCAAAGTTAGTGGGAAATGACACCTTAAACGTTTTGCTGGACTATTTGGTTCAAGAGTTAAGCGTGTTTGTACAATTATTAGACCATGCTGCGGACTGGCGCCATTTCTTATTTGACCTCTTAGGGTCATCAGAGGTCAAATCGAAATGTGAAATAAACTAACTGAAAGGGATTAAGGTGGGTGACTATGCAGGGGAACCACTCCTAAAGAAATTTGAGAACATAAGGGGAGAAAAAAATGGGAAAACATTTTGTAACTATTCAAAACTTGCTATGTTTTAATCAATTTTGACCTTGACCTTGACCTAAATGCAAAGCCCCGAGTTCTGGCGCTCTCAAAATTATTACCAAAATGAATTGGCATCCCCAGGTTAGTTGAAAATGACACCTTAAACGCTTTTCTGGACTATTTGGTTCATGAGTTAAGCGTGTTTGTACAATTATTAGACCATGCGGCGGACTGGCGGCCATTTTTTATTTGACCTCTCAGGGTCATCAGAGGTCAAATCAAAATGTGACATAAACTCACTGAAACGGATTAAGGTGCGTAAATTCCTAAAAAAAATTGAGAACATAGGAGAGAACAAATGACAAATAAATGGGAAAACTTTTTGTAACCATTCAAAACTTGCTATTTTTTAGTCAATTTTGACCATGACCTTGACCTAAATGCAAAACCCTAAGTTCAAGCGATCTCAAAAGTATTACCAAATGAATTGGCATCCCCAAGTTAGTTGGAAATGACACCTTAAATGTTTTTCTGGACTATTTGGTTCAAAAGTTAAGTGTGTTTGTACATTAGACCATGAGGAATAGCGGCCATTTTGGATTTGACCTCTCAGGGTCATCAGAGGTCAAATCTGACTTCCCTCCACATCTGAAAATAAATAAACTAACTATGCTAGAAGTTTCATGCTTTTCTCAAAAAGTGCACAATTTTCATTATATTGGGAGCTTATCCGCTGTACTATATTATGTTAAACATTATAAAAACATTTTTTTAATGTACCAATTCCGATGATTTTCGGGACATGTTTTTAAAACATCTTTTGAACATTATTGTAGAACGTTTAAAAAAGATCTTACAAACAGTCCACATGAAATGTTTTTATAATATCATAACAATGTTTTGAAGGAAGCAAAGAAACGTTTTTACAACATCTTTTAAATGTTCTAAAAATATTGTAATCCTTACATTTAGACGTTGTACAAATGTCACAAAAAACATTTCAAAAATGTTTTTAACAAAACAATTAAAATAACATTTTTTGAATGTTTTTTGTGACATTTGTACAATTTCTAAATTTAAGGATTACAACATTTTTACAACATTTTAAAAATGTTTTTGTTATATCATATCTATAACATTTAAAAGATGTTGTGAAAACGTTTTTTTGCTTCCTTCAAAACATTGTTATGATATTATAAAAACATTTCATGTGGACTGTTTGTAAGATGTTTTTTAAACATTAAAAAAAAAACATTAAAAAATGTTATTTTAAATGTTTTGTTGAAAACATTTTTGAAATGTTTTTTGTGACATTTGTACAACGTCTAAATGTAAGGATTACAATATTTTTACAACATTTAAAAAATGTTTTCATTATATCATATTCATAACATTTAAAAGATGTTGTGAAAACGTTTCTTTGCTTCCTTCAAAACATTGTTATGATATTATAAAAACATTTCATGTGGACTGTTTGTAAGATTTTTTTTAAACGTTCTACAATAATGTTCAAAAGATGTTTTAAAAACATGTCCCGAAAATCATCGGCATTGGTACATTAAAAAAATGTTTTTATAATGTTTAACATAATAGCAATAATGTTTTATAAATGTTATAATGACATTTTAAAGAAATGTTCTCTTTAAGACATTCTCAAAATGTTATGATAACGTTATGTGTTAGCTGGGAAGGCGCCTAGGCTCGTTTTTATAAGTCACCTTCTCGCCTTCTCGTCTTAGACAAGGCGCTTTGGCGAGTTTGTATAAGTCACCATCTCGTCTTCTCGTCTTAGACAAGGCGCCTAGGCGAGTTTGTATAAGTCACCATCTCGCCTTCTCGTCTTAGACAAGGCGCCTTGGCGAGTTGTATAAGTCACCTTCTCGCCTTCTCGTATCAGACAAGGCGCCTAGGCGAGTTTGTATAAGTCACCATCTCGCCTTCTCGTCTTAGACAAGGCGCCTTGGCGAGTTTGTACAAGTCGCCTTCTCGCCTCCCCGTCTTAAGCAAGGCGCCTTGGCGTGTTTGTATAAGTCGCTTTCTCGCCATCTCGTCTTAAAAAGGGCGCCTTGGCGAGTTTGTACAAGTCGCCTTCTCGCCTTTTTTGCCGAAACAAGGCGCCTTGGCGAGTTAAACAACTCGCCTTCGCGCTGCACGTTTAAGCTTCCGTAAGTTCCTCAGGTAGACAAAGGAACATCCCTTCACTGCTATTATGTAAAAATGTGTAGAACAGGTGTCACATACATATTCACCTGTTTTACATAATAGCAGTGAGGGGATGTTCCTTTGTCTACCTGAGGAACTGTATATTTTGTCCGCTTTCTTTCTCCGTCATGTTCATAGTGTCTACTGCCTCGCTCGGGTTACCTCGTTCAATGACTAGCTCGTTTAATGACCTCAATATTTTAAAGTGACTATTGTCTCTTCTCTTTGGTAACAAATTAATTTGCTTGCTGTATTTGCTATTTTTGCTATTTTTGCTTGTTTCACGTTAATTGTATATAATCATCTTATGTTAAGGCTTCTTGCCCACCTATTATTACTGTTACGTCCTCTACCATTACAACTACTTCAATCAAATGTTAGCTTTATTTATGGGAACCTATAATCTACAAGCTAAGCTTTTTAATAGGTTCCTAACATTTCACTCTGTATAACCTTATATTCATTACAATTTATTTCGACGTCTTTTCAAAGAATTAATAATATAATGTGACATTTTTACCATATTTCATATTATGTTCTATTTTTGTCAATTATGTAAATTCTTTTTATTTGTGAAATGTGAAATAAACTTGAAACTTGAAACTTGAAACAATTTTGTATCAAAATAATGCTTATCTGACCGTAATCAAATGCCTAAAACCCCTGAGCTTCGGAGCTCTTCCCCTGGACCCCGCCGAGGGCCCTAAGGCGGACCCCTGAGTGCTAATCTGACCGTAAATTATTGCCTTAAACCCCTGAGCTTCCGGGGCGGACAAGGTATCAACATAATTATGTTCATCTGACCGCAGGCGCGTAGCCAGGGGGGCGGTGGGGTGGTCCCCTAAAAAATGCCGGCCAAGAAAAGAGAGGAGTGAAAAGGAAAAGGGAGTAGACAAAGAACATTTTGAAATTCAGACAAGGATTAAGAGTCGAAAACGTTACAACGTTAGCTGGTTCATGCAGGTGATACTGCGGGGAAGCATGGGACGTGGCGCGGGTTAATGTGTTTGCATGCCCTGGGGCTCTCTGGGAGCAGACGTGCGTGGGTTTGAATGCATTTTGAAATCAGGATTGTGTCTGGGCTACGGTCTACACTGGGTGCGTTTAATCGACACTTTTTCACCCTAGAATCACGATTTCTAAAGACGTTTAGTTTAAAACGCAATGCGTTGAAGCGATTTTTTCGTCGGTCGTAAAAATAAACGTGTTTGAAAACACAAACATGAAACGCTGAAAAAGATGCGTTTTGTATCATGATTCTGCAAAATCACGGTCGCTAAAATTCGATTGAACGGACGGAGTTTTCAATCATGATTGTATGACGGAGCCTGTTCCGGTTTGGGCAAAAACCGCGCGCCTGCTTTTCATGCAATTTGCGTTTACTATACCATGCTCTTCATCGTGGCCTGTTCCGTTATGTTATACCTTGTTTTCCTTCTATCTTTTTCTCTTTCTGTCTTTCCTTATGTTATTTTTTGTTTCTTCCTTCTATTCTTATGTTAATCTTTGTTCTTTTCCTTCTATCATTTTTTCTTATGTAATTCTTTGTTTTTATAATTCTATCACTTTCTCTTTTGTTATTCTTTGTTTCTTCTTTCTATTCTTATGTTAATCTTTGTTTTTTCCCTTCACTCACAGTCTCTTATGTTATTCTTTGTTGTAATCATTCTATCACTTTCTCTTTCTGTCTTTCCTTATGTTATTCTTTGTTTCTTCCTTGTACACATTCTCTTTTTGTCTTTCATTATGTTATTCTTTGTTTTTTCCTTCTATCACCTTCTCTTATGTTATTCTTTGTTTTTATAATTCTATCACTTTCTCTTTTGTTATTCTTTGTTTCTTCCTTCTATTCTTATGTTAATCTTTGTTTTTTTCCTTCTATAAGCTTTTTTAATGTAATTCTTTGTTAAGCATTCTATCACTTTCTCTCTCTGTCTTTCCTTATGTTATTCTTCGTTCCTTCCTTTTATTACCTTCTTTTATGTTATTCTTTATTTTTATAATTCTATCACTTTCTCTTTTGTTATTCTTTGTTTCTTCCTTCTATTCTTATGTTAATCTTTGTTCTTTTCCTTCTATCATTTTTTCTTATGTAATTCTTTGTTTTTATAATTCTATCACTTTCTCTTTTGTTATTCTTTGTTTCTTCTTTCTATTCTTATGTTAATCTTTGTTTTTTTCCCTTCACTCACAGTCTCTTATGTTATTCTTTGTTTTAATCATTCTATCACTTTCTCTTTCTGTCTTTCCTTATGTTATTATTTGTTTCTTCCTTGTATCACATTCTCTGTTTGTCTTTTATTATGTTTTTCTTTGTTTTTTCCTTCTATCACCTTCTCTTATGTTATTCTTTGTTTTTATAATTCTATCACTTTCTCTTTTGTTATTCTTTGTTTCTTCCTTCTATTCTTATGTTAATCTTTGTGTTGTTTCCTTCTATCAACTTTTTTAATGTAATTCTTTGTTTTAAGCATTCTATCACTTTCTCTTTCTGTCTTTCCTTATGTTATTCTTTGTTCCTTCCTTCTATCACCTTCTCTTATGTTATTCTTTGTTTTTCTAATTCTATCACTTTCTCTTTTGTAATTCTTTGTTTCAATCATTCTATCACTTTCTCTTTCTGTCTTTCCTTATGTTATTTTTTGTTTCTTCCTTCCATCACCTTCTCATTCTTTGTTTTATTATTGCGATCTATGCTCCAAACAGCAGTCGAGAGTCGGCCGTAAACAATTCCAAAAAGCGCGCGCCGAAGTTGACCTATACTTCCTGGGTCAAACTGCGAGTGTGATCCGCAGTGGCTGGGCTCGATATGAGCTAGAATCAGCGTTGATGAAAAATCGCTTGGACGCTAACCGCAGTGACCTTGTTTTTTGTAACGGCGTTTTGATTTGTGATTCATGTTTGTGATTCTAGCTTCAAAAATTCGATTGAACGCACCCACTATTGTATACACTACTGTAACATGATTGTTCATGTCTACTGCCTCGCTCGGGTTACCTCGTTCAATGACTAGCTCGTTTAATGACCTCAATATTTTAAAGTGACTATTGTCTCTTCTCTTTGGTAACAAATTAATTTGCTTGCTGTATTTGCTACTTTTGCTATTTTTGCTTGTTTCACGTTGTATATAATCATCTTATGTTAAGGCTTCTTGCCCACCTATTATTACTGCTACGTCCTCTACCATTACAACTACTTCAATCAAATGTTAGCTTTATTTATGGGGACCTATAATCTACAAGCTAAGCTTTTAATAGGTTCCTAACATTTCACTCTGTATAACCTTATATTCATTACAATTAATTTCGACGTCTTTTCAAAGAATTAATAATATAATGTGACATTTTTAGCATATTTCATATTATGTTCTATTTTTGTCAATTATGTAAATTCTTTTTATTTGTGAAATGTGAAATAAACTTGAAACTTGAAACTTGAAACTTGAACGATTCGTCTTCTTTCTCTAATAATTTAATGAAACGTAAAATCTTCCGCGCTTCGCGCGAGATAGGGGGAACCTGAATTTAGACGAAGATTAAGAGTCGATAACGACACAACGAATCGTCTTCTTTCTCTAATGATTTAATGAAACGTAAAAGCTTCCGCGTGAGGGGGGGGGGAACATAATTCAGACGAGGGTTATTTTTGGGAACGGTACAACGAATCGTCTCCTTTCTCTAAAAATGTATTGAAATGTCAAAGCTTCCGCGCTTCGCGAAGGAGGGAGGGGAAAAACTCGTCCCTCCCTGCACCCACCCCCCCCCCCAATCACATCACTGCTGGTCACCATTACGTACCAATATTTGGCTCGCATAATTTCAAATTTGGGCCCCCCTAAGAAATCCTGGATCCGCGCCTGGTCGGCCGTCTGGTTGCTTACTTACAAGCATTTATGCCTTTTTAGCAGTTAGGTAAAATAACCACCTAATAACCATCAATGACATAGGAGATAAAGCAATATCATATGGCACTTGTGTTTAAAGAGAGTTGGTTTCTGTGGCCAAGAAAAGTTCTATATCTATATGTAAATGAGACAAAATGTGAAGGTATAGAAAATCCACATTTTTAATCACGAGTTAAATTATATGTTGATATGTGTATGTGTTTTTACGCGTAGATCATAATCAAAATATTATACACGGTTCAGCATTTGCTCAAAAAGCTATATAGACCATGATTAAGGAACAACGTACCATAACTCGACTGTCTCCAATTACATTGATAGCGGCTTCGGAGAGGATCTCCTAGTAAACCTATACACGACTTTTTGTTAGCAATGGAATCCAATGACCGGGGTAATATGTAAGGCGTTTAGACACATAGGAGCTCTATACAAACGTGACTATTATCTTTAAACTTGAAATCCATTTTACATAACCCAAGAAAATGTCAGACAAAATCCATTAAACTATAACTCCAAAGCCTGTGCCTAAGTTAAAAACTTTAAAAACACCCACTAGTAGATAGAAACGCACTCTCTTGAATGCTATCATTATTTTTGTAATTAGATTATCCAAAAACTCTGTGGAAACAACATTTCCCATACGATGAGGTAGAGTAATTGAGTGCCTAAACCCTTGGGCTTCCGAGGGCTCCGACCCCTGAACCCTACGCCAATTAGTAACCTGCCAGTGTCACAATTAGGTATCAGAATAATGCTTATCTGACCGTAATTAAATGCCTAAAACCCCTGAACTTCGGGGGCTCTTCCCCTGGACCCCGCCGAGGGCCCTAAGGCGGACCCCTGAGTGCTAATCTGACTGTAAATTATTGCCTTAAACCCCTGAGCTTCCGGGGCGGACAAGGTATCAACATATGTTCATCTGACCGCAGGCGCGTAGCCAGGGGGGGGGGGGGGGGGGGGGGGGGCGGTGGGGTGGTCCCCCGAAAAATGCCGGCCAAAAAAAGAGAGGAGTGAAAAGGAAAAGGGAGTAGACAAAGAACATTTTGAAATTCAGACAAGGATTATACGGTACAACGTTAGCTGGTTCATGCAGGTGATACTGCGGGGAAGCATGGGGCGTGGGCGGGTGAATGCGTTTGCGTGCCTTGGGGCTCTCTGGGAGCAGACGTGCTTGGGTTTGAATGCATTTTGGAATCAGCTGTGTGTGGGCTACGGTCTACATACTACTGTAACATGATTGTTCATGTCTACTGCCTCGCTCGGGTGACCTCGTTCAATTACCTCGTTTAATGACCTCAATATTTTAAAGTGACTATTGTCTCTTCTCTTTGGTAACAAATTAAGTTGCTTGCTGTATTTGCTATTTTTGCTATTTTTGCTTGTTTCACGTTGTATATAATCATCTTATTTTAAGGCTTCTTGCCCACCTATTATTACTGTTACGTCCTCTACCATTACAACTACTTCAATCAAATGTTAGCTTTATTTATGGGAACCTATAATCTAAAATCTAAGCTTTTTAATAGGTTCCTAACATTTCACTCTGTATAACCTTATATTCATTACAATTAATTTCGACGTCCGTTTTCAAAGAATTAATAATATAATGTGACATTTTTAGCATATTTCATATTATGTTCTATTTTTGTCAATTATGAAAATTCTTTTTATTTGTGAAATGTGAAATAAACTTGAAACTTGAAACTTGAAACAATTTTGTATCAAAATAATGCTCATCTGACCGTAATCAAATGCCTAAAACCCCTGAACTTCCGGGGCTCTGCCCCTGGACCCCGCCTAGGGCCCTAAGGCGGACCCCTGAGTGCTAATCTGACCGTAAATTATTGCCTTAAACCCCTGACCTTCCGGGGCGGATAAGGTATCAACATATGTTCATCTGACCGCAGGCGCGTAGCCAGGGGGGCGGTGGGGTGGTCCCCCAAAAAATGCCGGCCAAAAAGAGAGGAGTGAAAAGGAAAAGGGAGTAGACAAAGAACATTTTGAAATTCAGACAAGGATTAAGAGTCGAGAACGTTACAACGATTGGTCTTCTTTCTCTAAAAAATAATAAAACGTCAAGGGGGGGGGGGGAAACGAAATTTAGACAAGGATTAAGTGTCGAGAACGGTAAAACGAATCGTCTTCTTTCTCTAATGATTTAATGAAACGTAAAAGCTTCCGCGTGAGGGGGGGGGGGGAACATAATTCAGACGAGGATTATTTTTGGGAACGGTACAACGAATCGTCTCCTTTATCTAATGATTGAATGAAACGTTTAAAAGCTTCCGCGCGAGGGGGGGGGGGGGGGGGAACATAATTCAGACGAGGATTATTTTTGGGAACGGTGCAACGAATCGTCTTCTTTCTCTAATAATTTATTGAAATGTCAAAGCTTCCGCACTTCGCGGAGAAGGGTGGGTGAAAACACGCCCCTTCCTGCACCAGTGGCGGATCCAGGGGGGAGGGCCCGGGGGGACCGGCCCCCCCCCCCCCCTTGAGAAAAAAATAATGTAAAATCACGTGATTTTTACCTTTTTTGGGGGTTAGGCCCCTCAAGGGGGGGGGGGTGCAAATTGAAAAAATTTTGAAGATCAAAAGAAAAAAAATGTGCTCACTACCCCCCCCCCCCCCCCCCCCCCCCCCCCCCCCCCCCACTGAGCGATTTTTCGGCCGGCGCGATTTTCAAATTTCGGGAGCAAAAAAAAAAAAAAGTTGGGCCCCCTCCCCTAAGAAATCCTGGATCCGCGCCTGCCCTGCACCCACCCCCCTAATTACATCACTGCTGGTCACCATTATGTACCAATATTTGGCTCGCATAATTTCAAATTTGGGCCCCTTCCCCTAAGAATCCTTGATCCGCGCCTGGGAGAAGGCAAAGAATTGTACATATCATTATGATTTATTGGACATTTCATCCTTTGAAACAAAATAAGCAGAAAATCGTATCTCTCTGCACATGCTTTTCTATGGAACAACCGGGTACGTGAATGTACTCTCTCCCGGTTGCGTATTTTTTATTTACACGGCAGCGAGGGGAAAAGCTCGATTAATTCCAATGAAACCGCTTGTGGAGAGTCTAGTCTGTCGTGCCTGTGCCTGTACTGAATATCACTTTGTGATGTCGATGTACTCTGTGCAGGGTATACCTCCCTGCTCTGTGTCGTTGGTACGTGGCCGAGTGCATGTATATTATGTGCACGCTCTCTGTGCCATGGTGTCGCATATAATATCATAATGCCGTCTCTGTTTATTGCATAAGACATCTATTTTGTTTTCTTGTTTCCTTCTCTAAATCTACATGTTAAGTACATTTTTCTTTATAATACACTACACTGCACTGCTAGGTTCATTCACGGTTCAAGGTTCATTTTATTTCTTTCTTTCACAACATTTTTACATATAATAATAGAACAAAAAACAGCATAAGAAAAAAACAATTTAAGTACAATTTTAAGTCGATATATAATCCAAATGAAAGAAAGTGGAGACCTTAGAAAAGCTGGGCTTGTAAGAGCAAGGTCCCCATATAAAATAATCCATCAATGTTTCACTTTTAAAAAAATGTTTCAAAGTTATCAAAACTACACATGATTAAATATGGGGGAAATATTTACAAAAGGGATAGCTTGAAATTTGAAAAGGAGAGGATGAAAATATATACAAAGGAATCGAGAGGGAAAAAGCAAACTGGAACGAGAAAAACAACAAAACAGAGAAAAACAGAGAAAAACAGAGAAAGAAGAAAGTTATATGTATATAGGGGAAAATGGTATTTGGTGTAAAGAAAAAGAAAAATAGAAGAGAGGAGGGGGGGGGGGGGATGGGGGGGGGGGGAGAGAGAGAATGTGAAATGCTGACATTTATATTGAATAATCAAACATAACAAAAACAAAAAGATAATGCACGTAATCAATAACAATTGACAAATTATTACCTAATATCATTTCTGGTGATATAATTTTTAGGTTAATTATCGACGTAGTTACTCAATAAATGTAATTTCAATTTGCGTTTAAAAACAAAGACACTGACAGATCTAGTTACATTGATAGGAAGTGAGTTCCAAAATTTGGGACCAGTACAAGCCAGCGTCTTCAGAGCAAAAGCAGTTCTTACACGTGGAATATGAAGTGCAGTTGCCTGCCTTGTATTATAGCTATGAATTTGATTGTTCTTTCGAAATATTTGTACTAACGCATTTGGGAGAGTACCATTTTCAAAACCATACATAATTGCGCCTAACTGTATAAAGTAAATGTCTTCAACCTTCAAGAGCTTATTACTGTAGAACAAAACATTAGTATGAGCACGATAGCTCGCATTAAAAACAACTCTAACCACCCTCTTTTGGGCAACACAAATCTTATCTAATTGTGTTTTCAATGACTTCCCCCATGCCAGCACTCCATACTCCTTCTTCTTCTAATTCTTCTTGATTTGTTTTTGTTTGGCAATCAGTCACAGTTGACTATTTTTGCCACACACTATTTATTGAATTATTATATATATACATATGTACAATTTCATGTCATAAATGACTATTTTTAGGATTCTCCGATTCGGTCTAGTCTAGACTCTTCGCGAAAAAAAAAAAAAAAAATACGCCTCCCGGTCGTGATGTCACAAATAGTGGACCAGCTCCGTTACAAGATTTTCAATCGCAACAATGGTGACGACCATATAAATGACACGGTACAGCTTCCAAGAGCCTCAAGTATCATTCAGTACAAGCCTAGGACAGCAGTTGAAATATGCAGACAGCAATCCCCGACTCCCCGGGCTACAGCTTGTAACATCTACCTCAGGCCCCGTGAGCATTTTTCAAAGTGGGGGGGGGGGGGGGGGGGGGGGGGGCTGAAGTATTTACGATCAGGTAGAGCGTAGCATAAATTGGCATAAATTGGCATAAATTGGTAAATGTTGACTGACAGCAGTTTCTTTTGCGCACGTGTACAACTAAGCAAAGAGCCAAAGTCAAATATCATGCTTAGTTTTTGAGTTGCCTGCCACTACCACACAAACTAAGCACATCTTGTCTATATTCGAAAGATTTTATTATAATACGTAATATTTGATTTGATTTCCACAAAAACGCCGGTTTAGCCCATATGTGTATTAATTGTATGCATTTACGTGTATTAGTGAATTGAGGTCGTGTTTGGTGTGTTTACATTGAGTTTTAAAGGCCCACTGCACTACTTGTAGCTACTTGCGCCCTCTATATAACAAATAATGCCTAATCGGTGACCATTGGTCCCCCATGATCCTCTTTTTCTTATGTTAACTGAGAACTGAGTTGATGAGATAACCACCTGTCCAGTGATCTTGCAGGGCGCTCTAATCCCTCCTGTAAACTATGGCAGATAAGCTTTAAAGATAAATTTTAAGTAAAACCTCTAATCACCAATGGATCTCGTGTCAAAAGATGAATAATAAAAATACTTCAAGTTAATATCAATTTAAATTGAGTTATGTAGTATGTGAAATATGAATTTTGAGCCGACAAGGTGCTTTTTTGTAGATATATTTTCCCTCTAATTTGACCTTGGTATATTCACTAGACAAAAGTGATTGCACTTTAATATAGCAGTAGAGAAAGTTCAAATGATTTGGAGTGCTGAATGCAATTGATAAGTACTTCTTCTGTACTCTGTGATGTTTCAGGAACTGAAATACGGGCATTGCCAGTTGCCTTCTACCCCCACGCACACTATATGAACTATTCTGTGGCAACCCTCTCCATCTGACCATTTAGTGAGACGTTGTCATATGATAAAGACAACTATTTCAACTGAATGCCGGAGCGTTAATGTGATGTAACTTCTTTTCAATACCCACATCCACCCCTTTCGGAACAGTACACTAAGCTTTTGAAATATAGCTGGAACCTTTCTTCTTTCAAATTAAAATAAATTATTTGCTAAGTTTGAAGAAAAAAATTCTTATCTTACAACCATTGGAATACAATTTATTGCATGTATATTTATTTAATATACATGTATGTTCAAAATGCAATGTTTATATAGATTTTTTGAGTGAGAAATAGTTTTATCAAAATAGTGAAAAGGGTTTTACTGTCATATGTGATAATATTTTACTGTAAGAATTACATGTATATAGATCTAATATTCCATGATTGGTGCATCTGTCTGATTGCAAGCCTTAGGAATATCAGTCCAAGGCGCACAACAAGGGTGCCAATATTGCCAATATTAATGTTCCAAACCGTATCCCAGTACTTTTATTGCCGTTGTATAGAGTTTAAATAACATCTTGTGCGCACCCAAAATTGTTGGATTTGCATTTTGCATGTCATCTCAAAGACAACAAATGTCATACTGGCTTTTGTCAACCCAGCTAGGGCGTGGCCTGGGGCAGGCGAGCCGGAAGCAGTTTGAGATGGGGGGGGGGGGGGCAAACATTCCAGGGGGCTCATCTTCCAGGGGCAGTGGCGTAAATGAGCAAAAACTTTGGAAGGAGGGGGGGGGGGGGCAGAAGAAAAATATGCATCAACACCACTCTTACACGCTACGTGCAGGCCCGGCGGAACGTTTTTCGATCAGGTAGAGCGTAAATTGGCGTGGGGTCCAGGGCCTGAGCCCCGGCAGCGGGGTCAAGGGCTGAGCTCCCGAAAGCCCAGGGTTTTTAGGCATTACTTTACGGTCAGATAAGCATATTTAGATACCTTATTTGTGACACTGGCAGGTCACTAATTGGCGGGGAGTCAAGGGGGCAGAGCCCCCGAAAGCTCAGGGGTTTTAGTTATTTAATTACGGTTAGATGAACATCCAGGGGCCCTGTTTAAGGCCATTGATGTGGTCTAGGGGGCAAAGCCCTCTGAAGCACAGATGTTTTTAGATATTTAGATATTTAACTACGGTCAGATGAACATCCAGGGGCCTGCCGTAGGGCCGTTGGTGGGGTCCACGGGGCAGAGCCCCCGGAAGCTCGTTTTTTAAGGTATTTCATTACGGTCAGATAAGCATCCATGGAACCGCCCTAAGGCCCTTGGTGCGGTCTGGTGGGTGGAACCCCCGTAAGCTCCGGGGTTTTAGGCATTTCAATTTCATACCATGCTCATTCTATTATGCACACGCAGCCACCCCTAACACACAAAGATATGCAGGCAAGCCCCCCCCCCGCACTGAAATTGATTACCAACAAAAAAGATTTTTTGACATTTAAATTAAAATGCCCCTCATGCATATGAACACACCAGATAATTTTATATCATACATTCCTTAAATATCATTTGTTATCTTGTCTTCTTGATGAATATTACCATCCATTTTTTCTCTCTTTGTGACCTCACATGAAAAGTAATTACATAATGATTTTTATAGTATAGTATTTAATGTTCTATTTACTAAAAAAAGAAATAAAAAGGTTCACAGTACAAGTTCCAAAACAATGTTAAACCATTTTTTAATGTATTTCATGTAGGCATTATATATGTATGTACCATCAGATTTCATTAAAAATGTTTAGAAATCACGTAGCTAGAGTATTAAGATATGTCATATTCAAACGGTACTTCTCTGGATCTAATCATATTTCTATTCAATTAATTCAGCCAAAGTAAGCAGGTACATGTATTGTGTAACTTAATCTTAGAGACTTTACACTACTACAAATGTGAGTCAAAAAAGTTTACACCTAGAAAATTGCTAATTATTTAATTTTTTTTAGAATCAATAGAGGTTGTCATGTTTCCAACTCGCCTCTGAACCATTTGGAGTTTTCGAAATTGGTCTTGGCAGTGAGGGTCCCAAGCTGGTGAGGCATAGTCAAGGATGCAGCATACATATGTCATGTACGCCTGTTCCTTGATTTTCTTGGGGCAGCCATGCAGATTTCCTTGAAGGACTTCTCGTGTACTGTTGGCGTTCTTGGATGTGTTGTCGACATGTGCCTTCCAGCTAAGTTTGGAGTTGATGTGTACTCCAAGGTATTTGGCATTGTCTACAGTTGGAAGCTCAACTCCATGGAGTAAGTAAGGTGAACGGATGATATTGTTCACCTTGTTGGTCACTCGGAGGACTTCACACTTGCTTGGGTTGAAGAGATCTGCCACTTGGTTTCCCAGTCTTGCAGGTGGTTAAGGTCTTCTTGAAGTGTGTCTGCGTCGGTTCGTGAGTTGATGTGTCGGTATAGTAGACAATCATCTGCAAACATCCAAGCTTCTGAATGGACACAGTCTGGCAGATCATTGATGCAGGACTGCATTAATGTAAGGCTCGTTTCCTCCTCCACCACCTGTTATATGCTGGACCTAGTTTGTACTGCCACTCTGACCATTTCCTTCGGTTCTTTGTCCTCTCTCAAAAGATTTAGTTCAAGTCTCTGGCTTGCCCAGTTTGTTTCCAACTTTCTAAGCCTGACCTGCATGTTATACATGAGGAGCATATGGTCACTACAGCAGTCTTACCTTTTTCAAATCATTTTCAATTACAATAAACTCATGAGGGCAATAAATGAACACACGTCGTAATGCTTAACCTTTTAATAAGAAGTTATTAAACACTGTGAAGTATGGGGTGTGGAGGTAAGTTAATAATTTTTGTTGTTGTTGGTATGTTGCAGTTATAATTATGTTACTGATTTTCTAGTGAAAAGTTATTTTCTCTCTTTTGTTTATTTTATCATTTTGATCTTTCGGTTGAACTGCTGTGCTGTAATGGCACAGTCTATCTATACTACTCTGATAATTACGACACTATTCCACATTACACTTCATGTGTGCGTTTCTATCAGAATAATTTTCGTGGGCTTTGGGGATCTTTCAGGGTATTTGAAGTTCTTGCGTTAATTTTGACGTGTGCCTCTTTTAAATTAATTTGTTTAACAAAAAAATACTAATGCAAATTAACCGGATTTCAGCTACCTAGAATGTGTTTCCTCATTTTTCTCATAATTAAAGGCGTGGTTGCAAATGTTCTGCTTGGACGTTTTTCGCCTCGTTTGTTATGTATGGTTGGAGGGTTGACCGGTTCGGTGTGCTTGATGATGTGTTCTACCGTCCAAACCAACATCGAGCTCGCGGTTTTTCTTTTCAGCTCAGGTAAGGATTTATTCTGTGTTCTGTTGGAGGGGCAGATCCGTTTTTTCGTTAAAGGGGGGGGGGGGGGTACATTTAAATGAATGTCTGACAAGCAAAACAAAACAGAGGAACATTTTACGTTGCGTTTTAGTTTTGGGTCGCAAATTCGACGGAGGCACAGGAACACTACAGGATTTGTTTTCTTCTTTTGTTTACTTAACTTTTGAAATATTTTGGTGCTTATCATTTTTGACCAATTATCCTTAATTAACAAAATAATTTGTGCATACCGAAATGTCATATTCAACGTCAACGAGTAAATGTACTAAAATACTCAGTACTTAACTGGACATTCATCTTAATATTTCGATCTAGGGCTCGGATTCGCGATGACCGTCCTCCCCTCACAAGTGTCGGTTATATCTGCTTTTAAAGGCAATTACACGCTGCCGTTCTGTGTTAGCGCGATGGGTGGCGGTGTAGGAATGATGGTGCTCCCGCTCTGTACCCAGAAACTCTTGGAGATCTACGACTGGCGCGGAGCAATGCTCCTTCTTGGGGGACTCAATCTCCACACTGTGGTTTCAGGGGCATTTTTACAAGGAAAGGTGATGCAGAGAGTTTCCCCAAGAGACATATCAACTACAAGTGATACATCGACATCGTCGGTGTCGGAGGATGCTGCACTAGCTGCGCTACCACTCCGATGTTGGCGCAATGTTCGGGCACTTATTTTGATCGCCTACCGCAAGTCAGGTGTTAGCGTCTTAGGAAAATATCCACGATTGACCTATATGATAATAGTATCATACCTCCATGGAATTACGTACGCCGGTTGGACTATCTTCGTTATATCTAACGCAGAAGTAAAGGGTCTTCAAGAAGAAACTGCCGTTTTTCTGTCTGTTGTCGGCGGGATTGGAAACACAATTGGTCGTCTTCTACCAGGCGCCTTGAACTTTTTAAACAAAGACTTATTTCCTTCCAGAGTTTCGTTTCTAGCGCTTGGTGTCATTGGATCAGTGCCTCTATGTTTGAACTCGATAGCGACAAACTTTCCAACGTTGTGCGTCTTTGCCAGCCTCAATGGCCTTGCGTTAGGAACAAAAGCTATCACTAAGAGTGCAGCATCGGTGGACGTCGTTCCAGAATCGTTTTCGTCGACGGCCTTAGCGTTCGCATTGGTGTGTTCGGGGATGGGTGAACTAACTGGTGGATGGGCGACAGGTAAGGTTATAATTATACTTTCAAATGAAGGAGGGAATGGTTGAACAGATGCATAGGAAGAGGGGATAGCAAGAAGGGAGAAACAGCAAAATATATTGAAAAACTACTATGTTGACTTTCGGCTCGAGAGCAGAATTGGAATTACACACATACAAATCCTCATAACATAGTGTGAATTTTTACAACGAGTCACAATAACACGTGTTGTGGCAATAGGAAAATTATAGGTCATCAACAAAAATTGCCTGCTAGGCAATGTTCTGTCTAAGTCATTACCGGAAGTTTCACATTGAATTTACAATAATTAATCCTGATTTGCAAACTATTACGAACATCCAACCAGAAAATTGGCTGAATAAGATTTTTTTAAATGTATGATATGTACTTTTCTATATTGCCACATCACGTGGTGACACGTTATGAGTACGTAACCCCCCCCCCCCCATCGGCTAATAATGCTAATGCGCCATTTTGGGTGATAGTGCAAGGTAGATATTGGTTCTGACTGTACTAGACAGGGGGTATGCCCGGTACGTTCACACAAACATACGATATCTTGCTGGGTAGAGTGTATTAACCATCCGTTTTAAATTTCAAGTATTGCTTTTCTGAGGATATTCACGGATATATATTTCATAATTCATCTTTCACGATTTTTTCCCTCAAAAATCCTCTCTAATCCTTAAACAAAAGAATGTTAAACAAGGTACATGTAATCACGGAAGAGGTTTACGGTACACCATGTGTAAAGTCCTCGAGGGACTGAGGAAAGTGGATAGAAAATAGAAGTGAGATGGAAAGGCGAGAAAGTGGAGGTTGGAAGTAAGAGTATCTTTCGGAAGTGAGTATAGTCCTGAAAAGGACTGTAAACCAGAAAGTTGTAGGAGGGATGAGAGGTTTGAGTAGAAGACTGGATTGAGTTGGAGAGTTGAGTAGGCGAGTAGAGTTGCAGAGCAGGAGCAGGAGAGTAGACTCGACGTTTCGGACAGTCCTTTCCATCTCACTTCTATTTTCTATCCACTTTCCTCAGTCCCTCGAGGACTTTACACATGGTGTACCGTAAACCTCTTCCGTGATTATTCATACCACCATGCAAACCTTCAAACATCATCTGAAGGTACATGTAGTTTTTCGTATACGCTTGCAATAGTTCAATTTATAGCCAATGTCTTTTAATATTAATTAGATTTAGTGGGTAAAAGGGGAAAATATATGTTTAATATCTACCCAGCAAACATTCAAGTTCCCTTTTTGTTTAAAAACAGCTAATACTGTTTTGTTTTGTTTCGTTTTGAATGTATTTCTTCTTTTTTCTTCAAACGTCCAGGTAAAATCTGGGATGTAACAGGCTCCATGGATACAGCATTTTTGTTTCTTGGATGTGTAGATATCGTGGGTGTCGTCATTCTGTTGCTGGGCATGATCCACGAGAAAATCATTCAATTGAAAAACAAGACCAATGGGGCATCAGGAAATTAATTTTAAGGTGTACGTACAATTTTCTATGGAATATTTATCTATTTATTATTTACACATATTTATACAAATACACAAGATCAGAAATAAATCTCTTTTGCATCTTGGACCTGGTATTAAACGCATCATATAAACAGTAGTAACAATAACAAAGTATAATGAAGTAAAATACACAATACATCATAGTAATACAAAATATGGTAACATAACAAAAATGATTCTAAATATGAGTGAAGGCTACATATAACAATATCAACATAAATATAATAATATAAAAGTATGCAAATGTAAGGTTTCAGCTCAGAGATTGGGGGTAATTACAATGGATTCGCTTTTTATTTTTTGGTACAATAATTTGAAAATATCCAGAGACTGAGCATTTTGAAAGTTAGTGGGTGGTAGATTCCATGCTTTAGCACCGGCATATAATGAAGGCTGACAACTTAGTTGAATGTTTGGTTTAGGCGGCGCATCATTAAGGGAATTAGCAGTATGCATATTCAGTTCATGCCTTTCGAAAAACTTTTCAATCTCAATGCATAAACTGGATAGGGCAAGACCGTGAACACATTGGTACATCAGTTTAAATATCAAATAATCAAGTCGATTCTCAATTATTTACCAATATAGATATTTCATCAGGTCAAGACCAGAGGTATTAATATAATCGTAATTACCGGTTACATGACGAGCTGGCCTTTTTTTAAAGTCTCAATAGGGGTAATTACGAAGAAAGGTCGGTATCCTCTTTAAATTACAGCACTTTGTCCCGAAATATATATTGATACTGTTGTTTAAAAACTCTGATACAGCCACATCCCTGCTGGAAAGAACACACTCATTCACACTCATTCCCAGTGTGAATCACAGTGTGAAATCACACACTGTGAACACAGTGTGAAACACAGTGTGATTCACACTGTGAATGAGTGTGAATGAGTGTGTTCTTTCCTTTTCCGGTTATCCACACTGTGAACCACAGTGTGAAATGAATCGACCACAATGTGAAAACGCCCCAATTTAACATTGTGGAGCACACTGTGATTCACAGTGTGAATGAGTGTGCTTTTTCCTTTTCCGATTATCCACACTGTGAACCACAGTGTGAAACGAATCGACCACAATGTGAAAACGCCCCAATTTAACATTGTGGAGCACACTGTGATTCACAGTGTGAAACACAGTGGAATTGACACTGTGAATGAGTGTGTTTTTTCCAGCAGGGATATTACATATGGCATCGAGTTTTGGGGTAGTACTTATTAATCACACCTGAATTGTTTATTTTATACTCAAAAGATGGTTGTACGTGCTATAACTTTCAAGCCACATCGTTTGCATACTAATGCACTGTTTCATGATCTCAAATTGTTGAATGTCTTTAAATTGCATAAATTATCTATTTGTACTTTTGTGTTTGATTTCATAAATGAACGACTACCTCATTCCTTAAAACATTATTGCAGTATTAGTGGGGGCTGTTAGGGCTAAATAGGGGTGGTTTGGTGCAGATTCTTCTAAAAGCATCAAATTTGCCCCAGAGGTAGATTATACCATACTATTACGATTTCTTCCGGACGCCAAGAAGGGCGCCCTCTGGATATGCCATATTGGGCAAATCCAAAATGGCCACAATATGAGTTAAAGGTCAAGCGTAGTTCCAAAAGGAAAAGCGCTTGTATGATAATAGTTTATATATTTATGGGGTTTTGGGGGGTCAGAGAATCTGATTATGATGTTCTTTCATCGATTTGAGGTCTCCTTGGGGCTGCCATACTGGTCATATTGGTCAAATCCAAAATGGCCGCCATTTGATAGTTACAGGTCAAGTGTAGTTACGAAAGGGAATGGGCTAGTATGATAAAAGTTTATATATTTATGGGGTTTTCGGGGTCAGAGAATCTGATTAATATGTGCTTGTATCGATTTGAGGTCTCCTTGGGGCTGTCAAGCTGGTCATATTGGCCAAATAAAAAATGGCCACCATCTGAGTTACAGGTCAAGTGTAGTTACGATAGGAAACGGGCTAGTATGATAAAAGTTTATATATTTATGGGGTTTTCGGGGTCAGAGAAACTGATCATGATGTTCTTTTATCGATTTGAGGTCTCCTTGGGGCTGCCATACTGGTAATATTGGTGAAATCCAAAATGGCCGCCATCTGATAGTTACAGGTCAATAGTAGTTTCAAAAGGAAAAGAGCTAAAATGATAATAGTTTATGTATTTATGGAGCTTTCGGGGTCAGAGAATCTGGATATCATGTTCTTTTACCAATTTGAAGTCTACTTGGGGCTGTCATGCTGGTCATATTGGTCAAATCTAAAATGGCTGCAACCTTTGAGTAAAAGGTGAAGTGTAGTTCCAAAAGGAAAATGGCTAGTATGATACAAGTTTATATAGTAATGGGGTTTTCGGGGTCAGATAATCTGATTATGATGTTGCTTGTATCAATTACAGGTCTCCAGTGGGGCTGTCATGCTGGCCATATTGGCCAAATAAAAAATGGCCGCCATCCGAGGTAAAGGTCAATCGTAGTTCCAAAAGAAAAAAGACCAGTATGATAAAAGTTGATAAATTCATGGGGTTTCCGGGGTCAGATAATCTGATTATGATGTTCTTTTATCAATTTTATGTCACCATCCTGTCCTAAGGCTACAATGAAGTCCATTTCCTGGTTGAAGAAGATGAGGGAACATGCGCCCCAATTCACACTTGAGTGGATATAAATCTTGGCCAGCGCCCATAATTATGTTTCATCAATATGCAAACTTTCCTCTGTGAAATGCATAATAAATTCGTTTTCGAGGGTTGGCAATGAAAATAGATAAACAGTAGAAACAGACCATGGATAAAGAAATAAACAGCTTGTTCGATTTGTTTTGAAGCATTATATTCAAAGACCCGGACAGCTTATATCTTTATTATCCATAATATTAAATAACGTCTAGAAATAAAGGTCAAATCTCAACTTTATTTTTCTCATTCTTCTTTACATTCCGAAGCGTTGCATGGGATCCTAATCCTGTTTTTTTTCTACATACATCAATGCCCCCATTTAAGCATACTTTGAATCTGGTCACGCTTCGAAAAGTTCGTGGCCTAGCATTTTGCTTCTGTTGATGATTAAATAAAGAAAGCACCCTTTATAGATCAGGGAGAGTGTGAAAAAAAAGCACACAGTAGGAGCAGTGCAATTTAAAAATCAAGGGATGGATTAGAGTTTATTTCTAAAAATTGAAAGGAAAGGGCTATTTTACTTTCAAGAGACCTTTCATTTCATTTAAGAAATAACCTCTCTTTATATCTTAGAGACAATTTCTCTTGAGAGTCAAATAAACTCGAGAGCATCCTAAAGGCTCCGCCCCGGAACCCCAGGCAGGGGCTCTGCCAGGCCCCTATTGAAGCTGTGCCATATATTGTACGGATCTATAATAATAAATAATTTGTATATAATATGTATACATACATGTATATATAGATATATATATATATATAGTTCTCCTATGCAAACTTTTCTCTGTGAAATGCATAATAAATTCGTTTTCGAGGGTTGGCAATGAAAATAGATAAACAGTTGAAACAGACCATGAATACAGAAATAAACAGCATGGTCGATTTGTTTTGAAGCATTATCTTCAAAAAGTCGGACAGCTTAAACTGTATAACTAGTCAACTTTGGCCCCATTTAAAACTCAATGATCTATTACATTAAATTAATCATAAAGAATCATTAAAAATAATCTTGAATAACAAAGAACTATTTTGATATTTGTCCTAACCTAGACAATTTTGATTGAATTTTGAAACTTTGAAACGCTACATAATCAGATTATCCGTCCCCGAAAACCCCATGAATTCATCAACCATACTGGTCCTTTTCCTTTTGAAACTACGCTTGACCTTTAACTCGGATGGCGGCCATTTTTTATTTGGCCAATATGACCAGCATGACAGCCCTAAGGAGACCTCAAAACGATGAAAGAACATCATAATCAGATTCTCTGACCCAGAAAACCCCATAAATAAATTATATAAACTTTTATCATTCTAGCCCATTTTCTTTCATAACTACACTTGACCTGTAACTATCAGATGGCGGCCATTTTGGATTTGACCAATATGACCAGTATGGCAGCACCAAGGAGACCTCAAATCAATGAAAGAACATTATAATCAGATTCTCTGACCCCAAAACCCTATAAATATATAAACTATTATCATACAAGCGCTTTACCTTTTGGAACTACGCTTGACCTTTAACTCAGATGGCGGCCATTTCGGGTTTGCCCAATATGGCAGTCCCAGAGAGCGCCCTTCTTGACGTCAGGCAAAAATCGTAATAGTATGGTATAATCTACCTCTGGGCCAAATTTGATGCTTTTAGAAGAATCTGCACCAAAATATCCCTAACAGCCCCCACTATATGGTACAACATGAATATTCCACAAGACAAAAAATGGGTCGGCAAATACGTCTTCCTTTATTCAAAACAGACCAAGGAAAGTTTTCTGTTTCGTTTTTTGGAAGTAATTTTTGGAATATACTTCCTACTGATCTAAGAATTGAGAGATCAAGAACCTCTTTTCGTAAAAGAATTACAAAATTACTCTTTGGTGAAACCCACGTAATTATATACCGTAGATGTATATAGCAACCAATTTCGTTTTTTTTTAATAATTGTAATATTATACACAAATCTTATTTATAGGATTTGGAAACACATTGTGATTTTTTCAATGAATTATATCTCAGGTTTTAGATAACGAGAGTCAGACTCGACTAGCATATGTGCTATTTTTAACTCTATTTTACCATCGATCACAAACTCATTGTTAATAGTCATTTTATTTATTGTTTTACTTGGCACTAAAATTACTATATCTTTTGTTTCAATGTTTCCATGGTGGTGAATAAATAAATTCAATTCAATTCAATTCAGTTCAATTTCAATTCATTTGGACAGTTAACCAGAACTTAGACACCGTAATCAAGACAAGGTCAAATAGTAGATTTATATTTAGTATTCTACAGTGTCATGTTTAAGAATTTTCCTTATTTTCGAAGGCAATACATCTTGTCTTGGATAATCATTCCATTTCAGGTTTTCATGAATAATAGAACCTAAATACCTAATAGAATGGACGTGCTCGATGAGTTCATGGTCAAAGTAAATGTTAAGACATACTGATGACTTACTTGTAATTAGCATTGTGTTGGTTCTACTTATATTTATCTGTTTTACCAACTATTTAAAACGTGCACTTTATTTTGTAAATTAAGAGTAACATTATGAATATTTTCACCAGTAGATAACTACATCGTCAACATAAATAGAGCATACTGCATTATTAAAGGGATAATTGAGTTCTTGTTTCAGACCGCAAATGCCTTCAAAGTGCATGGCTATTACTCATATTCTTATTCATGACAGTTCTAGTGCTCTTTTAGGATCTAACATTGCTATGAAAGTAATTTTAGACCCCAAAATGTGTGAAAATGAGCCGATACGATCATACCAATTCAGCTCTATTTTAAATCATGATCAACGCATTCAAAGCATTTGGATATGTCAAGAAAGCATGACCCAATGAATTCCTTATTATCATTCTTCATGAAAATCATCAATTACACGGTGAAAGCAGGTAAGTGTCGAGTGATGAGACAGAAATGCATACTGGTCTACATTTATCATATCGCTTTTTTTTTTTAGATAGTTAAGTAACTGTAACTGCACTTCCTTCTTTAACATTTAAGATGCGTGGCATACTACGGAAATAGGGCGATAATTAGTGATGTCATCTACGATACATTTCCCTTTATATACATGGGTAGGGCGGGCAGGGGCATCGCTAGACCATTTTCAGTGGGGGGGGGGGGGGACTGTAGAGGCCACCAATTAACGACAAATATAGTAATGCCAATGTGCCAA
Source organism: Strongylocentrotus purpuratus (assembly GCF_000002235.5). Taxonomy (NCBI): domain Eukaryota; kingdom Metazoa; phylum Echinodermata; class Echinoidea; order Camarodonta; family Strongylocentrotidae; genus Strongylocentrotus; species Strongylocentrotus purpuratus. The sequence continues at coordinate 33,890,226 of NW_022145609.1, read as the reverse complement.
TGTCTACAAATTTGACCTTATAAACCCGGGGCCGGGGGGGGGGGGGGGTAATTTTCCCTTACCTGCGCAAGTGCTCATGGTCATTTTCGTCGACTTGATAAATGTACGGTGTATTTAGTCAACACTAGTCAGCATCGTAGCTATATAAAATAAATGTGCAAACATAGAGATATACTGGTAGCTCTTTATGTGCAACGCAAGTTATCAACCAATCGATGTGGCGCGATCGATAAAAGCATTGCGCTAGAACAGAAGTATCTCGGGTTCGATATTCGATGTTTATTCGATCATCATAATTTCATTATGGAAGAAGGTTACAATACTGTGACTGGGGTAGGGACTAAAGTCAACAATTTGAACATGAATCATTATTTAGCCAAGTCTTTAGCCATCGATCTGCTGGCGAGCAAGTAAACTATAAAACTCTTTAAGAAAAACAGAGGGGTGTGCTGGGTATAAGAGACGATGTGAATTACTTTTGTAAAATTCCAAGTCTGTAGTAAAAAGGGGTGATTGAGGGTACCCCAACTTTCCCAGGTATATGAACATGTCCGTGCAGAATTGCCATATCCCTTGATTTCGACCCTTCTTTACTTTATGTTTGACTTCACCCATAGCTCTGCATTGTCCTGAAAATGAATAACCGGAATAACAGCTTAGACCCCAATGGCAAATCATGCATTTTAACTGCATTATTTAAAAACTTTAAAAGTTTGTTGCAATTCTTCCCCCTAATATTCCTAACTTGAATAAAAATATTACGAATACGAATGACAGGTGTTAATTTGAACGATAAAAATTACGCTTCGACAAGTGAATATTAATTTGAATGCTAGTTGAGCAGTTTCTAGATTGAATGGCAGATCTATGAAACCCTTCGACCAAAATCCTAAATTAGATACAAAAACTGGAAAATTGAATGATAATTGACATGGTAAAGCCGATCTGCGCTAACTTAAATGCAAAGTAAATGAATTCGAATGACAAACATGCGAATTTGGCCGGGAAATCCTATACTACCCTCAACATCCAAATATATCATCATGACTATATTTTTTTAAGGAACTCTACACACCGTACTGACTTCCACCTAAACTCAACCCGACTCAATAATATCCAAAAACTCAAATTACTTAGAGTCACTATTGCTTAGTTGCTTAACATGACTGTTTTTTCCGACGATTAAATGTAATATATTAAAAACCGAACATAGAAACCCGACGCCCCCCCCTCCCTAGCAAAATTAAAACTGGTAAAAAAAGAAGATGGTAACATAAATTAAACAAACTAAAGCCCCCCCCCCCCAGGCAATTTTTTTTTAAATAAATAATAAAAATGAAAAAGTTTGTATTGCTTTCTTTTTTTCGCCCTCCCCCAATACAAATGTTTGTGGTGTTCCTCTCCCGTCTCATTCTCCGACTGGATGATTCGCTGCTTAATATTTCTTCAAAAATTGGACCAAAAAAAAAAAAAAATTGTGCTCAGTCCCCCCTTTCATGTGCTATTTCCCCTATTTTAGGGGTGCTGAACATAAATCTACCAGAAGCCATTTTTCTAAATGATGTTTTTAGCCATTTCCATGGTAATGAATTACTTTCTTAAAAATTATGTTTATTTCTCATCAAACAAAATAGTAATGTAATATTTAGCCTACAGAGAATAGATCTTGGTTTGTTATTAGAGGTCTGTTACTGGTATTCTATCTTGTAAGGGGGGGGGGGGGACACCTCCAACGTCATATTACATTGGTTTGTTAGACTGAGACATAGCACACAATGACAACTATTAATCAGATTTATTAGGAATAAATCATTGTCAAAATCATTCCATAAATTGGGGTAAAAATAATTATTCCACTTTTATGACCAACAGTGTACATCTAGATCCCTGGTATAAGGTCACAATGTATTTTGTTGATGTGGGCATAAATCCATCTTTTATACAGCCAAGATGAAGATGACTATCTTTTATCTTTGGTTTCCTACTGTTTGTGGGTGAGCAGTCTCTTGGTAATTCAAGTGATGTCCGCTTTTCTTGTAATCGTTCGTTCGTGTCTCCTTAGATCAAAATTAATGTAATCTTGATCTTCGGAGTAGTTGCTATAACCGGCCGTGTCAGACACGTTGCCCCGGGGTGCGAGATAGGACTCTTGTAGCGTGCCCCCATTTAAAACATTCATATACAATAACTGTTAACATTACATTTAATTAATAGTATGAAACTATTAGAATAACTCTCATGCTACGGGAAAAATATTGCATATATATATATATATTATGAATCAATTGATTTGGTCGATCCAGTTCGATGGCACAAACACGGCACTACTGGACAGAGATCCTAATAATTACAGAGATTGGTCTTGTTGCTCTGTTCGCCAGCAGATTGAGGATATGGAATCCCGCGGCACGTTACTCACAAGAGTTCTAACAAGCCAAGCTTATACAGAGCCTATAATAAGTAATGTTGTGCATGTACCACCCACCCGATCGATCAAAAACTCAGAACTCATAGCTCATAGAATTTAAAAAAAATGAAGAAAAAAAAGAAGAAAGAAAAAAAAAACACGAAATGGTAACCATCTAAAATGTCATAGTTGTGATAAATATCAAGCACCAAAAATAAATAATAACATGTTCAAGAAAAGGATATGTACACTTTGTATTCTTCTTTCTTGTATTCAGATGCTCTGCCAGGCCTTGGCACACTGAAGAGCCTTCTCATTTGCTGCCACCAGGTCTTCCAGTCAGCATTGGTCAATTAGAAGTGGACATCTTAATAGGTGTGACATGGATTGCACGGATGTTCCACACTCGCAGTTGGTGTCTGTGTCGTCAGTATATCCCCATTTATGCATGTTGTATTTACATCGCCCCATCCCTTTCTTGTAATTATAGGAATACTTCTCAAGTTTGGTGTTGTATTTCCGACTATATCCGAACCAATCTGTAAAAACTGTTCCCTATCATTTCTTTGGGCTTCTTCCGTTGTACTATACACTGTAAAAAAATAATAGTCGAAATAACTCAATAAAATTGAGGAAAAGAATTGCCTTATTTTTATTAAGTAAATATTACCTACGGCATCTTAAGTAGAATTTACTTATTTTGCTGAATAAATTTTTACTCAGTTAAATCGAGTTACATTAACGTAAATAATTTGAGTATTGTAATCATTTTAGATAATTAAAAAAAAGCTATGATAGGATTACATATTGCACGATTTGGTACCCATCTAATCTAACAAGTAACATCCACTAATCCTTTACTACTTCTATTTAAGATTAATCGCTAATCACTAACACTACTTCTATTTAAGATTTAACCGTAGATATATATCTACCACCATCACAAACTACTACATACGCTTCAATTCGACACATATTGAAAGGCTCCAAATTTTATATATACTTGATCGTAGCATCTTAAAAGGAAAATTGGTTGACAATTTCCTGAAATATCAAGTTTTGATTTGTTTTGAACTGGGTAACAATTAAAAATTGTCTTGTCTTTGCTTAGCCATGTTAAATGAATTATTAAATGTTTTAAAGTCCTTAAATTTTCATTCAACCACAAAAAAGATTTGTTTTATTTAAAAAAGAGTTTAATTTGGTCTTAATGAATATTCATAAATTATGTAAATATTTCTATTACGCACTGTGTGTGTGTGTATTTGGGTTTTTACAGACGTGTATCAATCAGATATGATTATTTACGTCTGGGGACCGACTTTTAACGTCACCATCCGAAAGACGTGACTCAGTTTCGAACCTGCGTTCTCGGCTGAATCAGTTTGTAATTACCACTGTAAGCTGGATTACAGGCGCACGCCACAACGCCTAGTTACGCATTACGCACTGCATCCGTCCTTACTTTTAAAAGATAAGAATAATCAACATAAATTGTTTGAGTAATACGTATAATTTCTGATTTCGAGTTAAAATTACTAAATTAACACAAGCTGAAATTACTTAAAGTTTTTATGTATTTGATTTTACTTAAATATTCCACGTATGTTCTACTAAATTGAAAGTTTGAGTTAGCAAGACTTAAATTTAGTGCGTAAGTGGCAAAACTAATGTTTTCAAGTAAATTCTACATGGAAAAAATACGTAAAAATTACCAATGAACAAATTCTTTTTTACAGTGTAGGATTTCCCGGCCAAATTCGCGTGTTTGTCATTCGAATTCATTTACTTTCCATTTAAGTTAGCGCAGATTGGCATTGCCATGCCAATTATCATTCAATTTTCCAGTTTTTGTATTTAATTTAGAATTTTGTCGAAGGGTTTCATAGATCTGTTAAGCTGTTATTCCATTTATTTATTTTAAGGACAATGCCGATGGGTGTAGTCAGACATAAAGTAAAGAAGGGGCGAAATCAAGGAATATGGCATTTCTGTTCATATACCCGGGAAAGTTGGGGGTACCCTCAATCGCCCCTTTTTACTACAGACTAGGAATTTTACAAAAGTAATTCACATCGTCTCTTATACCCAGCACACCCCTCTGTTTTTCTTAAAGAGTTTCATAGTTTACTTGCCCGCCAGCAGATCGATGGCTAAAGACATGGCCGAATAATGAATCATGTTCAAATTGTTGAGTCCCTACCCCAGTCACAATATTGTACCCTTCTGCCATAATGAAATTATGATGAAACATAAGACAAACAACTTCCTTACATAAACATTTACAAATATACTGAGACCATCAGGTCCGTAGATGCAAGTCGTTTTTTTCTTCTTAACAATCAGATAAATCTAATACGTTTAAGTGTATAAATGCAAGAAAATGAAATATGATAAAAAACACATGAAAAAACAATCTTGAAAGAAAAAGAATGAGCTATAAAAAGTGTGTAATAAACGAGACATGTATATTGACCATCAATTTAAATGCACAAAGTGCTAATTTGAATGCTACAAATGAATTAGAATGCTAAAAGTACACCGTCGCGTTGTCAGAAAATCGTGTTGCGCCAAATCGAATGACCAAATAGCGAAAGAAGCAGATTGTTCATTAATTTGAATGAAACATACGTAGATTCTAACGAAAAGTCCATAGATTTGAAAACTAGAAAAAGGAATATAAACCCGAGATATACCTGACTGCACTAAAACCGTCGAATTTGAACGCAAGACAAATTAATTTGAATGACAAACTCGCGAATTTGGCCGGGAAATCCTATATTTATGTCAGGGGCGGATGCAAGATTTTGTTTATAAAAAGGGGCAATTCTGACGACAGTAGCAATGTAGTTCCCCGTACGAACTTTCATCTCAGTCCGCGCCTACCGGTCCCCTCAAATTCTTCAGTTATTTAACTGAGAAAGTCAGTTTCTTTTGTGGACGAGCCACTGCATGAAGTGTCCTCTTGTACTCGCACTTTATAAAAGGGATTTGTGCTTATCTGTAAACAGCGTCATCTACGACAAGGGGAGCTTAAAGTCGGCGAACGCTAACCAATACAATACCGCTTATACAAAAAGGATCATTAAACGGTTCAACGTCAAAACATGGCGCTGTAATCCAGCTGACAGTGGAAATTACAACTGATTCAGCCAAGGACGCAGGTTTGAAACTGAGTCACGTCTTTCGGATGGTGACGTTAAAGGTCGGTCCCCAAACGTAAATAATCACATCTGATTGATACCCAGGTCGAAATTCCATTAGGATCCGATCCTATTGGACCATCAGAAACCATTAGAGCTATTGGTGTCTAATGGTTTCAATAGGGAAAGTGAAATGATGGACCCACAGAAACCATTAGAAAATATCTATTGGACCAACACAAACCCACAGAAAGAAATGCTGATGGACCAACAGAAAGCTTCTATTGGACCAGCATCCACCCATGTCTTCTATGGGTTTCTGTTGGTCCATTAGATATTTTCTTCTATGATGGGTTTCTGTTGGTCCATTAGATATTTTCTATGGGTTCCTGTTGGTCCATTAGAGATCTTCCTATGGGTTTCTAATGGTCCCATATCCTGAATTCCCTATTGAAACCAATAGTCCAATGGCTTCTATTGGTAAATCAATAATGATAAATCAAAATCGATTTTAGCAACTGTCCACCAAAAAAGTAAATTCTAATCTCAATTGCATTAACTTCATCACATAGATCACTTGAAGGGAGTTTAAGAATATCCTTTATTTTAACTGAAGGCTTGTACTATTCTATATAATAAACATACATGAATTGTTTCTTGGTTAGTAATCATTATAATCAATATATCTATTGCTAAAACGTGAATGAAATTGTAACATGATTAAACAAATAATCTATTGGTCATTAGTTGCCGAAAGAAAATAAAAATCACAAAATTGATGTACATTGTCATAAGTTGCTAAACAAATTATGATAAAATGTAATTTTCTGTGAACACGTATAAAGTAATCATGAATATGCATGAGATAGATTTAGCTGTTGGTTTCTATTGGTTTCTATTGGACCTATTGGTTTCTATAATTGGTCCCATTGGGTTCTATTGGTCTCATTGGTTTTCTATTGGTCCTATCGGTCCTATTGGTCCTATTGGTTCTTTTGGTTTCTATTGGTCTTATTGGTTTCTATTGGTCCTATTGGTTTCTATTGGTCCTATTGGTCCTATTGGTCCTATTGGTTTCTATTGGTCTTATTGGTTTCTATTGGTCCTATTGGTTTCTATTGGTCCTATTGGTTTCTATTTATATTAGTGTCTATGGGTGCTATTGGTTTCTATTGGTTTTGGTTTGAATGGTCTCTATTGGATTCAATTCTATGGGTCCAACAGAAACCAATAGACTCCAACAGAAACCATTAGAGACAATAGAATTTTTCTAATGGTCTCTATTGGTCTCTATGGGATTTTCGACCTGGGTACACGTCTGTGAAACCAAATTACACACACATGAAGTATTCATATTGTTGTGGTCGTTGTTATTATCATTACAGTCCACCTATTTTCCACGTTTTTTGTGTGGATACAGACTTATATACTTATTCTTACTGATACTTAGGTCCCGCCCCCCCCCCCCCCACTCAGTGTTATTTAGGGTACGCGTATGCGTGTTCCCTCCTTTTGAAAACACCCCGTAAGTCCGGTGTGTAAAGTCAATTTTGTGTATGTACGAGCCGGACTTTGGTGCGTGAAAAGTACCCCTTTCCCGGACATTTTGGTAACACGCATGCGGTCATTCCGACCCCGGAGTGGGGGGGGGGGGGGCGGGACTGACACTGGCAGGACACTATTTGGCGTGGGGTCCAGGGGGCAGAGCCCCCAGAAATCAGGGGTTTTAGGCATTAAATGACAGTCAGATGAGCATCTTTGGGCCTTAGGTAGAATCCAGGGGGCAGAGCCCTTGGGGTTTTATGGATTTGATCATGGTCAGATGAGCATATTTTGATACCCATTATAATGTGACACTGGCAGTTAACTATTTTTTCTTTCTCGCTCTCTTTCTTTCTATTTCTCTTTAATATAATTTTTCAAAGAAAGTTTTTTTCTCGGAAAAATATCTCATTTCAGCATTATTTGTAAACCACCGTTATGTAATTAGAAATAAACCACGTTTAAATTCTATTTCTCCAAAGCCCCCCCCCCCTATCAGTACACCAGTGCCCCCCCCCCCCTCCGATCTACACCTTGTTGGCGGGAAAATTGCAACTGATATCCCTTACCTTTCTTCATTCTCTTTTTTTTTCTTTCCCTTTCTCTCCTCTTTCCCTTCCTTATCTCTCTTTTAGGTTTGCTGGGGGGGGGGGGTGGGGAGGGGCAAGGTCATTTTGGTCCCCATCCCGCTCCACACATTGTTGGCGGGATTAACCGCAACTGATCTCCGCTTCTTTTCTCCCTTTCCTTTTTTTCTTCCTCTTTTTGTTCCCTTTTAGCTCTCCTCTTTTCCTTTTCCCTTTTCCTTCCTTCTCTCTCTCTCTTTTTTTTTAGCGAGGACGGGGGGGGGGGGGGGGAGGCTAGGGCCTCCCCCCCCCGATCCACAACTTGTTTGCGGGAAAACTGATATCCCCCTTCTTTTCTTTTCTTCTTCCTCTTTTGTCCTTCCCTTTATCTCCTCTTTTTCTTTCCCTTTCCTTCCTTCTCTTTTATTTTTTGATGGGGGGGAGGGGGGGGGGGGGGGGAGGCAACAGCCTGGGAGGCAAGTCCTCCCCCGATCTCCTTCTTCCCTCTTTTCTTTTCTTCTTCCTCTTCTTTTTTCCCTTTCTCTCCTCTTTCCCTTTCCCTTCTTTTCCTTCTCTCTCTCTCCTTTTTTTAAATATTTTTTTGCGGGGGGGGGGGGGGGGGGCAAGGCCCGCTCGCCCCCCCCCCCCTGGATCCGCGCCTGCGGATAATACCTTAAATTTATGATGATATGTTATAGAAATATTAAATTTCGTTATTATATGTATATATGTAATAAACAAAATTGTCATGAAGTTATTATTATTTGTATATTTTGTATTATACCTTACGTTTATATGTTATTTGTTACTTGGTTATTATATTCTGAAAAATGCAGAAATAAATAAATAAATGTGATCTTGAAATTATTTTAATCAGGGCATATAATAAATTATTTTCTTTCTAGTGACACCATATTCATGTTTTTCTGCCATTGATGACTGTAATATTAAAGTCCGCTATATGTGACCGGCCTTTAACTCGCTAATAATATCGAGGAACAATAGAGATGACGTCACTTCCACCCCACGATTGTTGGGTAAACCAGGAATCGATACACCTTTAGAGTAGGAATAATCTCTAATGTACAGATAATTATACTGATTATCCAGAATGCTAGTATTAAAGATCCACAAATTAACTGAGGATAGGAAAGGAAATATTCGTTAAAAAACATGGATAAAAAGTTATAAGAAAATAATGTAGGGAATGGTAATAGAGACAATATATGCTTCGTCTTTAACATCACCATGCTCCTCTTGAAAACGAGACAAAACAAGATCACTCTTGCTGCCGTTATAATTATAAAAGCTATTTGCAGAGTCCGGCTACCTCTTTTTCAGTGGGTAACAACATGGTGCATATTGCTTTCTCGGACAAGAACATGAGAAAATAATCTTTGTTATGTTGCTACATATTCTAACAGTTTACGGCAATTATCTTCACACTGCAATATCAATAGGTGGTAATAAAAATCCATTGAAGCTTATATACACTCCCTTTTTATACATTCATTAGTCGTCGACGAAGATGTTTCACACATTAAAAGAATGCGCACTTTGATTTTACAATACCTTTACACATTTTCAAAGGTATGTAACAAGAAAACATATTTTTATTGTCACCTAGGAGACATTAATACTTGCTTTTCAAACATGCATTTGTTATAAAACCGTTACCTATTTCATTTTTATATCAGATGTGCTAAACATACAAATAAATCAAACAGAAATCGGAATTGACAGCAACTGATTAAAAGAGAATAACAGCGATCGTTCCTTTAATAGGGCAACAGGTGCGAAAGATTTGGTACAGTGTCCTCGTCCACCCAAAATCCCTCGCCAGATTGCGTTTTCCCATCACCTAAATGTCAACAATTTGTATCAAATATATCTTAATCCTTCAATCACTGAGCATACATCGTTCCTGTGTTGTAGGATTTTTATTCGTTCACAATTTTAAGTTGATCTATTCCTGGCGCCTTTAAATCATCAGGTGGTTGACAAGATGAGGAGAGTTCTAAGCCTCTTCCTACTAGGAGGACTGCTGGTTGCAGTTCACGCTCTACCACAGGCTAAACTCCGAGCCAAACGAGGCTTCACATTTAATCTGAAAGACATGTTCAATAAAAAGCGAGCAGAGATCCAAAATAATGCAGACGGTGCGAACAAATCACCACCAGCCCAGGAACCCAAGTCTAACATCTTCGAGCTAGCTCCACCTGCTCCTCCTCCATCGCCACCAGCTCCCCCTATCCAAGATGTTGAGGAGTCGTGGTGCGCTCCTGAGTGGTATCATGCTCAAATTGCATCCGTGTGCATCAAGATCTTTGAGGGCGAACAAGTCACTCTTGAGGAGGCTAAAGGGAAGTGCAAGCAATTGCCGAATTACAAGGGCGAATCTGCTTCGCTCCTGGAAGTATCGGCTGGGAAACCGGTAAGTGCAGTTATCTTGATGTACATGTTCCTTTATTTAATTAATAAATGATGGAAACAAAAGCAATGTATCTTCATTTCCGATATGGCGACGTCGAAGAGCAGTTGGTCTGTTTGATTCTGTAGCCTAAAATGAGCCAATTTTATAATTAAAGGGCAAATCTGGACGATTTGCAAGTTGAATTGGAGAGATAGAGAACAAAATCCAAAAAAATAAACGGTGAAAGTTTCATCAAAATCGGACGAAAAATAAGAACGTTATGGATCGTTTAACAATGTTAAATCTGAGATGCACGGCCCTAAACAAATTAAGAAAAGTATACAAATAATGGAAAATAGGTGGATATCTATAAGGGAAAAGGAGATAACAGTGTATTTTTGAATAGTCACAGAGGATAAGAGGGGATTTTTGAGAAAAAAAATCTTGAAAGATGGATTATACAATATGTATCCTTCCAAACTTTTCATGATTTTGGGGGGAAGTAGCGTTATATTCGCATTGCTGGCATAACCAATAGGTTTTCCACATAAAGTTCAAGAAACCGATTTGAGAACGATTTATAAGGTACTCACTTATCACGGTATACGGGGATGTGCCGTTTTTTCCGCACTATATCCCCAAACATGGTAAAAAATTTGCTTTCTAAAACTCGCTGAATATGGGCCCACTTTATATTTCACGAAACAGCGTTATGTATCACACAGGCTGTATCCGAATTAGCGAGTTGATGTCATCCCCTCACTATTATTTGTAGGCTTATATTTTGTTACTGGAATTTCAAGTTTTCCTTCTTTTTTGGACATACAATTTTCCTTTATATTACAATCAGTTACAGTAATTGTGATTTGCACATATTTCATGAGGGAGCAATTAACCCATTTTTCCCATTCCCAGAGCAAAAAAGTGAAGTTTTAGTTTTTGTTCAATATATGTACAAAAATGGATAGATAACAGCTAAACTTGAACTTTCATATAATTATATGGACCTCTGTGACCCTTGACCTAATAATTTTATCTATTAAACGGCGGTGATGCATGCTATAACCAAAAATGGGTTTAATAGTTCTTAATATATCGCGACAACAGGGCCAAACCCCTTATTTGATGGAAATTGACTTTAATGAACGTTGACCTTTGACCTACCTACCACAACATCTAATCAGACCGTCTTCCTATGGTGATACATACTATCAACCTGTGTGAAATTTATACTCCAAGTAATTGTGATATGGTGACAACGATCGAGATCAGCTATTACCTGTAATTTCGGTAATCGACTTCTATGACCTTTGACCTTTGGTTGTTGACCAGCCTACTCCAAAATATAATCAGATCATGAATCATCAGGGTAATGGTCTTGAAATTTTCATCAACATTTCTTTTATTTTTTTTTCTCCAAATCTTAATATTTTCAAAGTGCTCTAACTTGTGTATGAACTGCCTTTCGCCTTGGCTGAATATGCTTATGGTTATGATGCGGTGCGACATGTCAAAGAAAAGGTGGAGTTCTGGGAAGAGGTATATAAAATCTGTGAGCGATATCATTGTTATAATGAAAGTGTGGAAAAACATCAGATACAAAATTTTCCCTGAAAAACATGTCTCTTCAAATGCTTTCATATTCTAAATATGGCATGTAACAACCTAAAAATCGGGACGAATTTTAATGCCACATGTTCGTGTAGCCCCATAAACATCTTTCTGTGTACAGTGCTTGTAACTTTACCATTAACTTTATCATTTTGAGGATTCCAGAACCTTGCAGTATACCAATACTTTTCTGATCGATTCTACAACGTTTCTTTCACAATGACTCAGATGACCAGGTCTCAACTTTATCTTTAAACACGAGCTTTGTTTCTCTATTGCTTTTCTTCACACAGGTGTATAAATGAACGTCCAGTAAGAAAATAATAATAGTTCGTTCTCATATAGGCTTTTCAGGACCGCAGGCCCTCTCAAAATGCTTTACAGATATATATTATTACCCCGGTCATTGGATTCAGGCTTACCCGCACATAATGTATGCACATTCTCCACTCCCTAGGGAGCATTCCAGCAAGGCGTCATTTTAACTAGCGCACATTTGTTCATCCAACCACATTAACTTTCGCATCCTACCCGGTACCCATTTAACACTGGGTAGATAGTGGCAAAGGTAGATCAGTTTCTTGACAAAGGAAATTATTGGCGCGGCGGGACTTGAACCGCGGACCTTGTGATCCACAGTCCAGTAACATATCCACTCGACAACGACACCTCTACGATCCGAACGTCTTGTGATTTGTAGCATGTGCAAGAGTGTGAAATGCCACATTGTTTCATATGCGTAGGTCTTGTATTATTTAGGCACTGTTATAAACCGATTAAAAACATAGAATGTAGCCAATATTTTCTTTTCATTAATGAAATATATTACTGGCTCTTTATTTCCCCCATAGAATGCTGTAAACCAATATATCAAGAACTACAGCGGCGGTGTAGGAAATTTGTGGATTACGACACAATATGACTCAGGTAGGTGTACCTATTAATCTAATTTGTCATTAAGCCAGTTCAAAGTTGCAGTCTGAGCATGAGCAGATACAGTTCATTGCAGACCAAATTGTGAAATACACGGAGACAAAATACTGGATACGTGCTCATAAAAAGATATGTAATCATTATCCATTGATGCACAAGCAGTGTACTCCATGATACACAGGTGGGAGTATTCTTTGAAAAGGGGAAGCAAAGTGTAGTTTTTGTAGCACCTCCATCGCTGTAGGTGTGATTATTTCAAAATGTATTAAGTGGGACCTGTTCATGCATGTTTTGAAGATCTGGGGAAATTCGGGGTCATTTGGGACATGTGCTAACCTTGAATTGGTCTATTGGCTTTAAAAAGAAGAAAATAATTGTGACAAATCCTACAAAATAACAATTTTCATCTTTCTGGACCCCCCTTTTTTTTCTCTCTCTCTCTCTCTCTCTCTCTCTCTCTCTCTCTCTCTCCGGGTCTCTCGCCGTTGCTGTTTATGGCTCAGAGGACCTGTTTTAATTCAAGTGACAATGTATGGGGAACTTTTGATAACCTCTTGAAATGTACAAATAGTCATGACAATGACATATGACTTTGATAATCCAGACTTTATTTCTACTGGCGATAGGAGTTGCCTTAAGTTGATTTCTTGACTGTCTTTACAATCATATTTTGATTGCACTACACTTATTCTTGCGATAATTGTTCCCCGGTAATTCCCTACGCTAACCGAATTCCAAACTTCAGCTCTGGACACAACACTACACATCCAGCCCTAATAACATAAATCTAACATAAAACACAATTGCAGCCCTACTCTAACCCTATACTTTTGACGAAATAGATCACAGGAGCAAATTTAATGTCGGATTACCGGTTGGATTGTCATGGTTATTATTATCACTATTACTGTTATCATAATAAGTATGTTTTATTTTCATTATTATTATCATTATTTTGTTTAGAATTAGAATTAGTATTATCATCATTATCATAATCCTCGTCATCATCTTCATCATCATAACCATCCTCATTATGATTAACCTACTTCCACGACTACGACTTCTTCTACTACTATTACTACCCTTTTCTCTCTAAGAAATGCCCCTTTTCATCTTTGACAAGTGCCCCGTTTAATATATGAGAAATACACCTTTTCAGCTCTTACAAGTGCCCCATTTAGTTTGACATTTGGCTCTTTTCCTTTTAAATAAGTGCCTTTCCCATGTTGACACATGCCCATGTTCCCTTTCTAACAAGTGCCCCTTCCCTTCGTTTAAATATCCCTGTTTTCCTTTGATAAGTATCCTTTCAAATATGATAAGTTCCACTGGAACCTTTTTATGTAATTGCCCTTTGATAGGTGCCCCTTACATATATTTTCCACTGTCGCTTAATACAAATTGTGCCTTTATGCGGTCACATAACGATCCATATTTAGAAATAATCGAAGAAGCTTTGTATAGTAAAAGTTAAACCGATAATCCTTAAACCTCATGACATTTTGAACTTCGGAGCATGCCAAGGCAATCAATTGCCCTTTTTGCCCATAGTTTAAAGCGGCTGAGAGTTTTTCTCTAAACTCTCTCGAACCTCACTTGCTATGCTCGCGTGCATTATATATATATTTATTTTATTGAAGGTGTTATCAATTCTTTCCTTATGACATAGTGCTTAAAATTTCATTAGAATCGGTTTCTGCATCTAGTCATTTGACCTATAAACAATACTCACAGTATCAGGCGCGTACGCAGGGGGGGGGGGGGGGGGGGGTCGAACCCCCTCAATGTTTTTTTGGTGTGTTTTGGAGGAAAACCCCCCTCTCAATTTTTAGGGGAAAAAAAGAAAGAAATCAATAAAAAAAAAAAAAAATAAAAAATTGTGCTAATGGGTGACCAAAAAAGGTGCTCTTACCCCACCTCCCCAGCTTATTCAGCGGCTGGCTGAGTCGTTGCGAAATTTTCGGTGCGATTTTAAAATTTAAAACCCTCCCCCCCCCCCCCCCCCCCCCCCCCCCTCTTCGAAAAAATCCTGCGTACGCGCCTGCACAGTATAACATACAACAGCAAAGTATGGTGCCGAGGGCAGTATCTTGAACCGCTCCTTGTCTAGACCAGGTAAATAGTTTTTGATGTAGGGTATAATGTCTAGAGATTGTAATTTGTCGCTTTGAGGTTGCATGTTGCAGGTGCTCCATTTTCCCATAAAGTGTCCCTTTCGCTGGTGCACCCCCATATTTGAAAGACGCTCCGCCGCCCCTGACGACTACAACTCCTCCTCCTTCTTCTCTTAATGTTACTACAACTACTACTACATACTGCCACTACTATACTGTACTACTACACTACTACTACTAAACTATACTACTACACCACTACTACTACTACTACTCCTACTACTACTACTACTACTACTACTAGTACTACTACTACTACTACTACTACTACTAGTACTACTACTACTACTACTACTACTAGTAGTACTACTAGTATAATGTAAAACTCATATTTTGGCTGATCATTTTCTAGGTGACTACGTGATCAACAAATCAACTGGAGAAGCAGCCATGGAGAGCTCTAGTATGAAGCACGGCTACGTGTGCGGAGCAGCACCCGGCAGAGGCAGGAGGATCCGCAAGAAGTAAAGATGTCTTCCCAAACAACGGTTGTCCAGAGAGCTGCCATTGTCGATTCATATTCTTCTTTACTATCTTGGGCTAGTCCATGATAGGTGTTCATCAATTGGCCCATACCCTATTGGGGTTTAATATTTCCCGAGACAACACGATTATTAGGTCCTTTACATGTTATTCCAACCAAATCATGATGCTCTCATTATAATTAGTCAGGAAAAACTATACCTGGCACAAGTGTATGTTACTAGATAAGATCGGATGACAACATCAACTAGAAAACAATTAAATCAAAATCGAGTAGATTCATAGATATAAAAGAAAAGGTTTTGAAATGTTATAAACAATGATATTCGTTTCAGAAACCGGGGAGGGGGAGGGGCGGTGGATAATGAAAGAATTATGCATTTATAGAGCACAGAGAATCTGCTCTCCGTGCAAACTTGCCAATCAAATATTATAATAGATAATAATGCAAATAATCGAATAAAAATTACAGTTAACAAAAAATGTTAATACCAGTCATCGTTATTTATGCGTCTAGTGTAGGTATGGAACAAACAACGTATATAAAACCCACTCAAAATTTGTTTCACATGCAGTGTTATGCCTAGCGTGTGTTTTTTAACTGCATTAATCAATAACAGCATTGTTCTGTGAGAAAGGAAGGTCATGCAACAATAATATCCAAACAAATTTGAAATAGAATGGTAGCCAGGTCTAAATATATATTCAACAATACTTCATAATTGCATGTCTGAGCGATTGCCAATCACAGCTGTGTAGTCTACATTCCTAATCTTCGTAATCCCGTAGCACTGGTTTCACAATTAAAAACAAAATTTCTGTTGAAGTACGAATCGTACGAATTGGTTTTTGCTGGGGGGGGTGGGGGGGGGGGGAGTGGGGTTCTCGTTGCGAACAGTCATATTATCGTTCTTGTTATTCTCATGTATGATTTCCTTTCTTCTTCAAATCTTTAAAAATTGTGCAGCTTTCATTTAAATGCATCATTATTCACCTTAAACAGTATCAATTATTTCCTTCCAAGTTGAATTAGGTAACCTTTCCGGAAAATTGTATCATAAAAGGAAGAAATCGGTGAAAAGATGGATAAAACTTATGATAGTTTTCAATTTCCGTTTCATATAGCTTTGTGTTTTACAAACTTTGTGTAGCATAAGATATATTAAGTGCAACAAGCTTGTTTTACTATAATATCCGCTTCAAACAACTATCTGTTTAACGAGGTATAACTATCAATAGTATGTTCAAAAAGTGTGGGTGGTGTTTCTCAAGTTCACAAAGATTTTAACAATCATCAGCTCCGATAATTGCTTTGAGCTATTTTTAGGCATAATTACCGGAACATTCAATAAAAAGATACTTTTATTCGGCTATTACCACTTATTAGACTGCAACTGTTTTCATTCAATTAATGTGTCAAAAATTGTTAGTCTTCAGATGATTATCGTTCCTTTTCAGTTCTCAATAACATGGCTCCCTGGCTAGCCCACTGAGCCGGGAAAATGACGTGCGTTTTCTCGCTTCGTTTCGGCAGGGCAAACCACGCCAGATGTTGTTCCTCCATACATAACACAAGCGTGCGTTCTCACTCCATTCTGCATGCTTTGTATATTTTCTGTTGTGGTTCTAAAATGGACTTCCTCGCACAAATGAAGACATTTTGTGCCTCACATCCAAGCCCAATGGTAACTAAACATCGCTTGAAAATAGTTGTTACTTGATCTTTGAGAGAAATCATGATCACATTTCTTTGCACAGGTTTTTAAAAAAGAACAGAAAAGTTATAAACGTACAATGATATTTTTAAAATCTAAGAAAAGTTCCAATAGGCCACCGACGATATCAAAAAAAAAAAAAAAAAAGCAAGTAAACAACAACAACATCAATCTTAGGATAGGCATTTCTACTTATAACATGCGAAATATAATTTACGCAAATGTGAAATATTGCTTTTTGCCAATTAAGCAGAGAAAATCTTGGGCAAATATAGGTCTTGATTAACGTTAAACTGAGGTTGGAACGCGCCCGGAAATATATTTCTCTATCAGAATTGACACATTTCAATGCGTTTGCGTTGTAAACTCTCGCAGACGGATTGGTGAACTACATAACCATGTATCCCCAGTCATAAAAATGAGTGAAATCAAAGGGATGAAAGAGAGAAGGACAGGGAGAGAGGGAGAGAGAGAGAGAGAGAGAGAGAGAGAAGGGAGGGGGCAGGATGGGCATACAAGATGGGAATACAAGAAGAAGATGAAGATAAATACAGATATGGTTATCATAATTACTTAGTTAATGATATTAAAGTTTAGAAAATCAGTTTTTCCCTACCTAGCAACAATAATATATGCAATTTGCATTCTGACTATTTAAATATAATTATTCGTAACAGGTATGGATGAAATAATTTTTAACTTGGCACTCAACCAATATTTATGCTTTCATTTCAATTATATGAAGAAAATGGTCTATTGATTATACGCAGAATTCAGTGACTAGCACTGGTAGTGCAGTGTTGAAAGAACAATCGTTATTGTGATGGTGATCGTGACGTATGTGGTGAGGCATAGCCTAACTTGTTATTTAAAAAAGGGGGACACAAATGAGGGTTTGACCCACACAAAAACAGTCAAATAGTTACACAATAAAAATTAAATAAACACTACATAATTTAATGTAAAGAATTGCAGTTTGTCGATTGTCAAAACTTATTCATCATTAATAAAGATTAAAGCTTTTACAGAATATTTTTACGTAGTATGTATGACTATTTTTGTCGAACCTCTCATATATGAGATGTGAACATTTGTACAAACTTTTGTTTAAAGCAAAGCATTGACGGAGGGTTCTTAGACAAAGACATATGCTTATGTGACAATTACTCTGCGGTAAATTTTCTACACCAGTCGAGTTATATTAACTTCAACTCCTTACCGAACGCAACACTTTAACTTTAACCTAACAAACAACATATTGCCGTCGACATTTCAAGTCACCTTTTCTAACAATTCAATGAAATAAAGTGAACGTCAGTATTACTACTGCTCTTCACACAGAGAGTTTAATTATTTTATCCCCAGTTAGCTATTTACACCTGGATATAGAGAAGGGAAAAATATGTGAGCAAGTTGCAAGCACCAAGCGAGGATCGAACCCAGAAACTCTCGTGTAAGATTAAAGAGCCTTCATCAATTTACCACAGTGATCCAACTGTCACACGCTGTGGTGATTATACATCATCAGATTAATAGGAATTGAGTCGTGTCATACGAAAAGACACGTATTCATACGGGGGCTCCACAAGTGTTACAAACAAGGCAAATAGGGTCGATCAATGACAAGGCGTCAGAAGGATTTAAACATTTTTCTTTGTTAAATGCATCAAGGCTGGATCGAAAATCTTTTTCTACATTACCAACGTCAATATGTGTTGGCAGTGGTGTAATTATAAAAGGGGCACGTGCCCCTTAATCAACACCTTATGTATAAATGATGAGTGAACTCAGTTGGGCGCAGCTGTAAAAAAAAAAAAAAAAAAAAAAAACAGGGATTCTCAAGACAGCTTTCATGATAAAATAGGAGAAATAAATAAATGAATGAATGAATGAATGAATTAATAAATGAATTAATAAATAAATGATTTTTTTTAACAAACGAATAAATTAAATAAATAATGAAAACAAAGTAGGAGGAGGCAATATCTGATTCTCTCGCATTTTATCCTCACCGGAGAGGGGGCACCGCTCTGCTAATATATTCAGTGCCCCTAAATGACTGGACCCAAATAGGCCAAGGTTTGTTGGCCATCTTGTTGCCCTTGTTCTTCTTCCACATAACGAAATCTATATGGTTAACATATTATTCTACCAGTATTGATTTGCACAGATGCTTTCACCTCCCATACTTATACCGTGTGACAGATCAAGGTTATTGATTTTCCTTCTCTGTTTTGTTCTCATTCTCCTTCTCCTTTGTTTGTTTTCTACAGCTGAATGTCAGACAAAATAGGAAATATTTTACCATGAACAATCGCTGATACCGATGTCAGGAATACTAGTTATGATATTGTGTATATAACGAGTGACCAACAGACAAGATACGACCGAGAGAGATGGGTGATATGTGTATGAGTTTTATAGCTTTGTTTTTATCTATAACTACTTAGGAAACATTGGTTTGTTTGTAAGTAAGGAAAAAAGTGGTCCGATAGCTTCTCCCAGGGACTTGATAACGAGGATGCCTTACCAAAGGGCACTAGCGCATCCATTAACTTCGAACCCGGGACCTCCCAGTTGCGAGACCAATGGTCTACCACTGAGCCCCTCGCCTCTCGACTCTCGTATAATATAATGTACTTTGTTTTGATGTATAGTAACAACAGAATATGGGACCTATAAATACAGACTCAAGAGTGACAAACACACACAAACACACGCACACATAAACATACACCACACACATACCACAATGGACAATCGAAACAAAACAAAACAAAAAATTTACTCCAAAACAAATTAGCGCAATAGCTTCCTGAATGAAAAAAAAGAGGAGGACAAAGAGAAAAACTTTTGCTGAATAAGGATATAAAAGTATTTCTTAACATTTAATGAAAACATGCTGTTATTGGGCTATTTTTACCGTTCTCATTGCCAACCTTGTCAAGGAGACCAACGTCAGCGAATCGTAATTAATTACATCTCAATGTCGCCACTCCTGTTTCTTCTCTCTCCGTCTCTCTGTCTTTCCCTCCCTCCCCCTCTCTCCCCTACCCCATCCCTCCCCCTCTCTCTACGTCTCTACAATAACTGTTGTTGTCGTCCCCTCCCCCAGTTTCTTTCTCTCACTCTCTGTATCTTTATCTTTTTCTCTTCACTTTATCCCTATCCTTGAATGAAGACAAATTAAAGTAAAAGAATCGCGGGAAAATGACGACTGCTGAGAATAGAGAGTATTAATTACAACGCTTCTCCACGAACGAGTGCCCGCCCCAAAATAACGACTCTCCTGCCCATAATTTTCTCTCTTCCTCTCTCAGTTTTACTCGCTCTCCTCTCCATACCTATACCCATGTCTCACTTTTTTCTTCTTCTTTCCCTCATCTCTATCTCTTTCTCTACCTCTCTCTCGTTACCTCCTCCCCCTCCACTTCATCTCTCTCCATCTCTCTACCATGGCAACCCTGACGAGACCAGTCTCCTAATTGGAGATCAGGCGTCCTCCAGGGCGTGACGGCTGGGAAGGAGATATATAACCTCGGGGATGCCGAATCGTCCTCTCAGAAACCAAACCTCATCGGCACCTGACGTTTTGAATCCATCCCCGACATACCAAATAAAGGTAAGAAACTTCGCTGTTCTAATTTATACGCGAATAAGGCCAATCAAATTGTATTTCTATAGGTTCTCATCCGGATTTTTTTCGGAAACGAGTAGGGGGGATTCCATGTTTTTTTAATTTTGTTTCTTCTTCTGTATATAGAAGTGCTAATGAATGGGTTAATTTCAACACAGAATTTTGTTAATTCAAATTGAATTTGTGGTTGTTCTCAAAGCAATGATAAATCGCATTATGATAATCATTGTTACTGACCCAATACACTAGACATATTCACATTGTTTCTTATTTAATTTCAAAACATAAATATCAAATAACAAAAACTTTGAAGAGAACCGAAAGAAGTAGGAGGAGGAGGAAACGAGACTTAAACAGTATTCTATTTGGCCTTTTAAGTTATAAGAATATACTGTCTTCAAAAAACGCATTTCATGTTTATGTTTACTGCACACGTGGCGTCACTGCTCCCAGGCTAATCGAATCTCTGAATGGAATAAGCTTATTCGACAGTTATTTAAAGCCCATCTGCACTAGCTTGGGTAGGAGGGATTAGACCTCCATGCAGGATCACTGGCAGGTGGTTATCTCATCAAGTCAGCTTTCAATTAACATAAGAAAAGGGGGGGGGGCCATGCCAATGGTTACCGATTAGGCATTGTTTGCTATATAGAGGGCGCAAGTAGCTTTAAGTAGTGCAGTGGGGAAATGAAGGAAATGCTTGCGCTGTGCACTTTCTGAACGCTATCACTCTCCCATGGCGCGCTAAGGAACACGCCGATCGCTGACGTAGCCCCACGTCAGACGTGTAACGCCTCTCCCATGGCGCGCCAAGGAACACGCCGATCGCAAACGTAGCCCCACGTCAGACATGTAACGCCTCTCCCATGGCGCGCCATGGACCACACCGATCGCTGACGTAGCCCCACGTCATACATGTAACGCCTCTCCCATGTCGCGCCAAAGACCTCACTGTTCGCTGACGTAGCCCCACGTCATACATGTAACGCCTCTCCCATGTCGCGCCAAGGAACACGCCGATCGCAGACGTAGCCCCATGTCATACATGTAACGCCTCTCCCATGGCGCGCCAAGGAACACACCGATCGCAGACGTAGCCCCCACGTCATACATGTAACGCCTCTCCCATGGCGCGCCAAGGACCACGCCGATCGCTGACGTAGCCCCACGTCAGACATGTATCGCCTCGTGCCCAATAGGCACGTCACTTAAAACCTGCTAAATATATAAAGTTTGCATAGCGGTATTGACGATTTTAGCAATACGACTTGTTATGGTATTCGGTGATTATCTTATATTCTAGGCTAGATTCCTTTCCATTTGTAATAGCAATCATCTAACACGGGCAATCAATTGAACATAAATCAAGCTTTTTTTGGTAATATTTTTCTGTATAAAGGTTTTTACAGCTCCAAAATATGCATTTTACATAATATCACTTCCAAATAAGACAGATATCATTAAAAGGATCGCTATCAAGCGAAGCGTTACCATCAATAGGGACTTTTAGTTCGAGTGGACGAGAACGGCGTGAACGTCCACTGATGCGTGTCTATGTCAAGCCGTTTTAACATGTATTCCTATTTCTTGATATCAAGAATTACCATTGCTTTACAACAGAAAATGATTTCTTGATATCAAGAGTTACTATTGCTTGACAACAGAAAATCATTTTCTTGATATCAAGAAAGAGGAACAAATGTTGAAACGGCTTGCCCATAGACAAGCATGATCAGCGGACGTTCACGCCGTTCACGTCCACTCAATCTAAAAGTCCCTAATATGTTTACCTCATCGACATCACAATGATTTATGTTGTATCTTAGTGGCCAATATGACGGACACCTGTCTATAGTAGTAACTTGTATTGTATACCTCTTGAAAGAAAATTAATGAATGGTAACTTATGCAGGGAATTTTGTTCTGTATCCCCAGATTGGCCTTGTTAATAAAGTTTGACTGCAGAAGCATCCTTAATCAATCGTTCAATAATCTCAATCTTATATTTAAATTAAAAGTATTTTGTCTTATATCACACCCGCTTCTCTCTCAACAGAACCATGACTAAGTCTCTTTTCTTCGTTCTCGCTGCCCTCCTCGTCGTCGCCGTCATGGCTGACTTCGACTTCGACGACGAAGAGGCAGCCGATGTCGAGTTCCTGAAGCGCGACCCCGAAATGCAAGATTTCTGGATGGCCCAAAAGAGAGGCTCCAAGATCAACAAGTATTTCGGTAAGTTAACAATAGTAATGTATTCTGCTTGTAAGTGTCGGCTTGCATGGTGATGTAGATATATAGTAGGCTATCGGGTGCACCATGTGAGAGAGAGGGAGTCCTGAAAAGGACTCTGACCACTCCTGACGACGGATAATCAACCTGTTCGAAACGTCGAGTCAACTCCCGCCACTCATCCTCTCCAAGCGTATAAAGTTCTCCTTAGAACTATAAGCTAAGAAAGATAACCAACAGTCTTGTTCAAGACTATACCAACAGTCCTTTTCAGGACTAACAAACCCTCAAGAAAGATTCCCGAGTCAGAGTCCCTTTTCAGGACTCCTCAATCCTCCCTCTCTCTCACATGGTGCACCCGCAAGCCTACTGTATAGTAATGTAATCATAATGATAATGATTATGATAATGATTATAATAATAATTAATAATAAATCTGGATTAAGTGTGCACTGTGCACCATCTCCACTCCCCGGGCGGGATTCCTATTGTACCGTAATTATTGTTACCATGAGGACATATGGCAATAAGTTTTACAAAAACTTTCGTCATTCCGCCAGGTCCCAAAATTCTCTCATGGGTTTGGAGTGGCAAGTATAGTTAAAGGCCGTGCTGGGTCGGGGATCGAACCCGCGACCTTTGCATTTTCAGTCAAGGTTTCAAAGTAGGCCTATTTTATAAAACAAGCAAATACGCAAAAATAAGTACAATGCATTTAGAGATCGATAAAATACAGTATAATTACGACCACAAATGTCAATGAATGAGTATACCGTTAGGTTACAGTACCTAATTTGACAGTAAACATTTCTTTATTCACACATCATTTTAAAGGTAATACAAAGTTTTGGTGTGGGGTCATGAATTTGATTCGAATTAACATATTTGAAGCATATGCGATCATACAGTATTCAATGATCGTTATCGCGGTTGAAATCGAGTCTAAAGTGCTGAAATTGTAAATGATAATCTCTTTATGTTGTATAGCTCCCTCTCAAGGTCAAGACATTAATTTAGCTATAAAGCAATGTTTCTTGGCTAAAATCGACCGATTGGCTATTCCCGTTTGAAAATTATATACCACAACTGCAAATTCTGAGATTTTCATGGTCGCAGCTACCATTGGATGGATGTAGGCGCTATTTGAAATGTATCAAAATTTACCGGGAGCACCGGTACATTTTTATATTCAATTTTTCTCGAAAGCAAAAGTGTTTTAGGGGCTAAATTGTCTAGTGCTTATAATACATCAACAGGGGCCTCTTAATATATCAAAATGTTCAAAATTTCCCGAATTTTGTTTTACCTTTAATAATCCCTCTTGCACGTGTTTTGAAAACCACCTCATGCGCAAGCATGGATGAACTGAATCAAAATCAATCAAACAACGTTTCTTTAATAATACACGTCATTATAATCAGGGTCGTAGCCAGAGTTTGATGATTGGGGGCCGGGGCACATAAATGTAAACGATCGACGTCCTGAGGAGGGGTCTAAAAAAGTTCAACCGATCTTGGATTTTTTTTTTTTTTTGGGGGGGCACGTACCTAGCTAAATCAAGTAGGAATATACACATCGATCGTGCAGTGTCACGAAATTTTTTTCCCCTGAACCCGAGCCTGCATGGAGAACAGAGGGGAAGGGCGCTTACACACAGAGCGGAGACAGAAATTTTTGCATTTTGTTTTTGTCTGCTGGCCGTAGGACTTGAATGCACACGCAAGACGAGAGTCTTGAGATCCAGATGACGATCCGATTGCACCAAGTACCACCGCCTCCTCTAACGTATAGCGGGAATAGGAATCCTATGTCGATATCATCAAATTTTCTGGATAAAATTCAGTTAAATTTAGTAGCATAAAGGCTCAATCATAAAAAGAAGTATGAAGAGATGAGTGGCAACATTCAGTCCTCCGGTGCAGGCACGTAGCCAGAGTTTGATGTTCGGGGGGGGGGGGGGGGGGGGTAGGGCACATGCATGTAATCGATCGAGGTAAAAAAAAAAAAAAAAGGGGTCTAAAAAAGTTTAACCGATCATGAATTTTTGGGGGCACGTGCCCCTATGACGCTTTGTAATTCAGTCCTCGGGGTTCGATATGGACAAAAAAAAAAACCTACATGTATTTCAAATCACTCTCCTCCAAACAGCTTGCCCCCGTGGTGATACCGAGTGCTGGTGTAACAGAAGGAACAGGAAGACCGTCTTCTGCCAGGGTGGTAAGAACAAAATCTATTTACTTCATTCCTCATCGGTCATTAAAGCCCAATTGCACTACTTATAACTACTTGCGCCCTCTATATAGCAAACAATGCCTAATTGGTGCCTTTTGGTCCCCCATGATCCCCTTTTTCAAATGTTAATTGAGAGCTGATTTGATAAGATAACCACCTGTCAGTGATCTTGAAGGGAGGTCTAATCCCCCTGGCAAAACTAGTACCAACGGGCTTTAAATAAGAATACGCTAATTGATTATTCTTTAGCTTTTTCCTCTTCGTTAAAAAGAGATGGTTCAGGCTTGAAAAGAAAGCAAGAGGATATGTATGATTAACAACTAAAGTATTCATACCCTAATCAAATTTTGTCATTTATTAAGTATGTGAAACATTACATTGATTTGTCCCGGTATATGTTTCTTGATAATGTGACACAATAAAGTTTATATATAAAAGTATTCGACAAAGGCCTTAATTCAACTAATCCAACTTTCATTTTATAGTTCCGAAAAAAACAAAAACGTAAAATTTCTAAAATAGGGATATGGATATAATGTAGTTGTTTACTGTACATATTTTTATTGCATGTACCATATGCCAAATTAACCAAATTTATCATTGATGGTTGTACGACCATAAACATGACATTTTGTAAATTCATTCACGCTAAATTTGAATGTTCTTTTGATAAAGCGTTTTTTTTAGTGAGAAGTATATATAAATATATATACTCACCTAAACGATACTAATCTGTTTTGAGTATCGTTCTCCAGACTGGAAAAAAAAAGGGGGGGGGGGGTGATGGATCGGTTCAATCCTACGCTTGACATTCCGATCGTGTACTTTTGAAATATTTTGCTGCAATGATTTTCCCCATTCTTTTTGCAGGCAACTCACTATCTCCATCATGTTTTTTGTCTTCTTTATTGCTTCCACACAGGTGCTGCCGTCTAAACGCCATCAGCACAAGATATATCAAGAAGCGTCTCGATTGTTTTCATCTTCCATATCGTCTCGCTCCTTGGTGTTGTTTCTTGCATCGTGTTCTTCTTCATTTCATTCACTCACCCACTCAACCACAGATTCTACCATCTCTGGTTTAACGTTATGTTTTCTGTTTGTTTTCTCCCCAACCGTTGTTTTTCGTTGATATTTGGATAAATAAAGATTATTTTTCTCCCCTTACCAAAAAAAGTATAAAAAACTGTTGTCAGAGAATGCCTCATTTGTTGACTCGTATAAAGCAGGAACAAAAAGTAGCAAGTTAAAGAAATGCACATAAATCTGAAAAACGGATTGTTAAAGTTTGAAGAAAAAAAATAATCGTATGAACAATAGAACTTATGAACGTATGCATTTTGAGATCAATACCTACATGAAATATGGACATTTCGAATTGGGATGGACAGGAGCATTCTCAGATCTGTTACAAATTAGCTTTCTTTTCGCAATACAGGTATGATGGATGAAAACAAATTCACGTTGATGAGAAGAGAAGAGAAGTGAAGAGAGAGAGAGAGAGAGAGAGAGAGAGATAATATGAAATATTGTAAGATAGAGAGAGAGAGAATATGAGACAGTGAGAGAGAGAGGGAGAATATGAGAGATGGTGAGAGAGAGAGAGAAAGGGAGAGAGAGAGAGAGAAAGAGAGAGAGAGAGAAAGAGAGAGAGAGAGAAAGAGAGAGAGAGAGAGAGAGAGAGAAAGAGAGAGAGAGAGAGAGAGAGAGAGAGAGGGGTAAGTAGGGGGGGGGGGGAAGGGAGACTGATTCAGAGTCATACTGAGAGAAATTGAGACAGTTGAAGCTGGATCGAGGATCATGACGAGTCATCTGCCGTTTTCAACATGCCAACTAATGTACAGTAGTAAATTATAAGTTGATATAAAATTCATTCACAAGACTCAATTCCCTCACATGACCTGGTGCACTGCAGGTAGCAAGCAAGACGTATGAGGGAGGATGAATGGGACCGACCAGGCGAATGATATTAATTTGAAGCGCAGTAATGTATCCGATCACGGGGTGTGACGAACTGCGACTTGATTCGTTCTTCGCGGGCGATCACGTGATGAAAAATAAGGTTGGTGAGAACACGTGTGATTGTGATTAAACGTTGAGAAGGTGAGCCGAACATCATGAAGGAATGGTGCAGTCAAAGAATTTGAAATTCGACACCCCTGCTGGTAGAAGGAGATGAAACACTGAGAAGGCCATGGCGAAGATTAACATGGAAAGTGTTGGGTATAGGGTGGTGGTGGGGGGGGGGGGGGAATCATTGTCTGCTTTAGCTGTGGTGGAAAGGTTGATTATATTTATAGAAAAATAAGAAAAAATGGAAGTGTCATTGACAAAGAGGAAACACTGATGGAAAAGTGTAAGTTGATTTTGAAGACAGTAACATTCTTTTGATCAAGAGATAGACATTATGGACTGAAAATAAGAAAGAGAGAGAGAGAGAGAGAGAGAGAGAGAGAGAGAGAGAGAGAGAGTGTGTGTGTGTGTGTTGGGGCCGGGAGAGAGAAAGAGAGGGGAGAAAGAGTGTGTTTGGGCGTGTGCGTGTGTCAGAGAGGGATAAGAGAATCCATATAGATGTGCATGTGTGCGAGTGTTTGTGCAAGCAGGAGATTGGGGATAGAGAAAATGGATGGGAAGGGACACAGACATAGCAGGAGGTGGAGAGTTTTTTCTTTTAAAGCACTCTGAAACAACACCTGGAGAATCAATATTTTTTTTCACAAACCGAATAACATATGTATTTCTGTATTTCTTTATCTCTTCAATTTTCTATTTATTCATTAATTCATTCATTCACTCTATCAGTCACTCACAAGAATAAACCATAAAATAGAAAACGGTACAGTTAAACGTCAATTTAGATTTGCAATAAACGTTCAGACATCTTTAATTCATCTACAATCTATACACATATTAACAGATCCACTATCCACACACTCGTCACTCACAAGAATAAACCATAAAATAGAAAACGGTACAGTTAAACGTCAATTTAGATTTGCAATAAACGTTCAGACATCTTTAATTCATCTACAATCTATACACATATTAACAGATCCACTATCCACACACTCGCATGGATAGACATGTAACCGGACTATCTAAGGATATAAACTTACATACACACATATGTACAAATATTTTACATTCTGGGGGTTGTTCGGGGGTGGGGTAGACAGACATTTGCCTACCCAATAATTTCAAAATCTTGTGAGAATATGCTTCTTATTATTGGGTCATCCCATATCGTAGATGGATCGACTAGATATCTCATGTACACAAGTCAATAGTTTGACCGTTTTGGAGGTGAAGATTTAATATTTCATATTGAGATCAAACTTTAACTCTCAAACAAAAGTTTACATTCTGTGGGTTGTTTATTCAAATTTTTGTGCTGCAAAAAGATAAATGTCTCACACAAGGTTTGTAAATATCAAATTGTAAGTTCATTCACAACACATAATTTCCTTACATGCAGCGTCTTGAGCGACTTATTTAGTAAGAAAGTGTGTTATAAAATATCTATCTATATTATTATCATTTATTATCATTATTATCATTATAAGCACCACAACAGAGCTTTGTTGATTAAGGGCCTACCATTTTTGTCTCATGGTCAATGTCTTGGGACAGTGACCACAGTAAATTAAACCTCCCACACTATTCCTAGTATTCAGGCCATGCACATCGGTCCACTAGTTCAGAGGTTTGACCTTTACATGGCTCATCAATTCTTTGATGGCTTTTTTATTCCTCCTATACAATGTAAAATGATAAGTCATAATGTCACCATTTTCCTCTCCAGTTTGTAACCAAATGTTTAAGATGCCGCCATCAATGGGCTAATGACAAGAATGTATAATTATGAACATGGGGACATACAATAATACCGTCTGTTCAGGGCCAGAGAGACATTAACTGTGTGTTTAATTTCATGAGTTAACCCCCTTCTGCCTCCAAACAGACGATGTATGATATGATTTGATGATCTGAAAAAGCATGCGTGTCCTTTATGATCTTATAAGTAAAAACGTTATTCCTTTCTATGCGTGTCCTTTATGATCTTTTAAGTAAAAATGTTATTCCTTTCTTTACATTCTCATATGTTCAGGGGTAGACATATCATTTTGTTAAATGTAGGGGGAAGCAATACTGAAAAAGGATCAATATTTTGCAGGTGGGGGGGGGGGGGGGGGGGAACTGTTCAGTGTTTCTCTCCCTAAACCAAACATTATGTACAATGATAGCTACATATACCTCCTCATCATATGCGGAATTTTCTGCAACCCAATTGTACATTTCAAGGTTGAACTAACGCTTTCTCTTGCTTCTAAATCAAATTATCCTTCACAATTTACAACTTCAAACCATGGAGCTCTTATAGCTCCATGTTCAAACTAAGCAGTGAAGGCATCTTTGTAAATAATAAGAAGTGAAACATCTAACCTTGATAGTTGTGTTTGTAATAAAACGATACAGACAATAATAACCTACCAGTATCTATTCACTTTGATACGCAACTGTGATCAAAACAAAAACATCCATTAAAAATTAAAACAATTAGATTTATCTCCCATCAAATGTTGACCTCCACAGTAAGCGTGAATGTCATATGGCACATACAAAGTTACAAAGATTGATTAACAGGAGGCAAAATGTTCCGTAAAAAGAGAGATAGGGAGAGACAGGAAGAGAGAGAGAGAGAGTGAGAGATAGAGAGGGGAATTGAAATGGAGGAGAGACAAAAAGAGGTGAGAGGGATAGACAAAGTAGAGTGTGTGAGAGGGTGAGTGAAGAGGGAGGAATATAGTATATTAATAGCACAAGGGGGGTAGGGGAGAGAGAGGGAGGGTGGGAGAAGAGAGGATCAGAGAGGGAAATGAGAAAGGAAGAGTAGAGATGGGGAAGATGGGAGGAGGAAATGAGGTACATGGTAGAGGGAGACAGAGAGGGAGCAGGAAAGTAGAGAGGGACAGTGAGAGGGATAGCTAGTCAAGGGAAAGAGGGGGAAAGAGAGGGAAAAGGAAGGGGAGAGTGACAGACAGAGAGAGAGAGAGAGTGTGAGAGAGAGAGAGACAAATAGTGAGGGGGAGGGAGGGAGGGAGGTGGAGAGAGAGAAAAAGAGAGGGAGAGAGAGAGAGAGAGAGTCCAGTATGCCTAATCTCCATGAAATGCATGATAATGTAATAACCAGCTGCCATGTTTAAATTGGATCACATACTATTGATGAGATGCAATTCTAAATACAATTCATCCTGCAAGCACTGCAAAATGACAAGATAGGTCATAGCTACCAAGCGTATCCCCATCTAAAAATTTAATTTGCAATTAAAGGGGCAGTGTACCTAAGTTTGAAAATATTCAAATGCTATCTGATGATCCCTTAATAAGAACTATAAAGGTAGCTTTAAACAATCTGCCACTGCATGCATTCATCTTTAAACTTGATATTCTAGGCATTATAATATGTTCACGACCGATGCCTTTTAAATCATCTCAACTCTAACTAAAGAATTCCATCAAAATAACACTGACCATAGTTTATTACAGTCACAAATTCACTTTTGAGAATTCAAGGAAAGGTGCATTTTTACAACAAATGAGCAATTAATAAAGTAAATAAATCAAAAGATCGGACACAACAGAAATGAGGATTACCAATGTGTTATGGTATCCTTGAAACATGCAGTATATGAATGTTGGAATGATAGAAGAGTAATGGAATGATAGTGACATATTGACATAATGTACTTGCAAAAGTGAATTCACATCTAGCCTGGGGTGCAATGGTCCAGAGCACAATGTAGTAGTCTTACACCTGGGAGAGGATTCTAGGTTCAAAACCCCTATGGTGAAGTGTTGCCATTATGTGTATGCATTAATTCCTCACAGACCAAGCCCCCCCCCCCCCCCCCCCCCCCCCCGAGATAGGATTTAAACAAGGTGCCGTACTGATTATAATAATAATAATAATATTAACAGTGGGTTCCTGTATAGCGCTTATGTCTGTCAAACTTGACACTCCTGGCGCTCCACAACTATTACCCGGCTTTAGCATGGCTGCCATTATGGCGCTCTAGCATTTCAAGGAATTAATTCCTACCAGGTATACATTTACCTTATCTGGGTAGAGTGTGGCAAATGTAGATAAATGTTTTGCCAAAGGATATTAGTGGTGCAGTGTGACTCTAACCGCGAACCATGGGATTCACAGTCCGGTGAATTATCCACAAGACCATGACACATCTATGCTCAAAAGCCAAGTAATACAAATATCAAGTTCAACATGAAGTAATGAAATAAGACCCCAAAATACTGTATGAGATTCTCCTGTAGTTTTGAATACAGCTATAAAAAACAGTGATTCACAAGCATTCTTTCTCAAGCTCCTTTCCCAGTTTCCTTTTTGGTGATAGAATACATCTTTGTTTCATTTTCATAAAAGTACTACTAACTATAGAGTGGCATACAGAAATAGTGAATATGGGAAACATAAATATCTGTCTTTATACACAAGCAAAGGCTGGTCTGAATACAACATACACACAAGGGCACAAGTAAAATAGATCTATGAGATAATGTACTGTATAACAAGAAAATTTCATACATATGAAATGTTTTCAAATTTCACAAGTGATTCAGGTTCAAGAAAGCTTAATGTCAGGAATGTTCCTGGTTTTACAGGAATCTGGAGCTAGAACACTTGAGGTTTCTGTGATCTCAGCGCTGTACGCCTTTTATCAGTATATCTTGTAGCATGCGATTGTAGTCTCCAACCTGGTCTCTCACTTTTGACACAAGAGGGCGGTAATCACTCTCCATACCTTTGGCTGCAATAACTGATGAACAAGAAAATGTCAAGGAAAGGCAAAATTTGAGTGATAGTTACCCGATTCTTTGTCCATAGGAGAACCCTTTAAGCTTAACTCATTTGTTTCATAAAATGTACACACAACAATCAATGATCAGGTTTCGAGAGCCAAATTCTGAGTTTCAATAGATCGCTTCATTGTTAAATTGGACATAAAATACCAAGGATGTATAAAATTCACAATGCATATTGCCTGTTGCCATGTTTGAACAGTAAAACTAGTCATGCTTAGTTCAAACATATTTTTCCTCTTATGACAAAGAAGGAGTGTAACATGGCCGAGGTTGACTCTTTCTTTGCCATTAAGCATACAAACAATTATTGGTTCATTTTGAAGAGTAAAGTTCTGTTTTTATTTACTGTTTCTTTGTTTAATTTTGGAGAAAAAACTCTTCCATGGGGTAGATTTCACAATGCAATTGCCATTTTTTTCTATTCTATTTTTAGAAATTAAAACTAGTCATGCTTAGTCCAAACACAATTTGCCACCTATTACATGGTCAAGGTGGACTCTTTCTCTGCCAACAAATTTCAGAACAATTATCATCAATTTACTTTCAACAGTGAAATTTTGAATGTTAAAGGTATTACAAAGTTTTGGTATGGGGTCATGAATTTGGTTCAAATGAACATATTGGAATCATATGCGATCCTACAATATTCAGTGATCGTTGTCGCGTTTGAAATCGAGTCTGATGTGATGAAATTGTACATGAACTCTTTTCGCTGTATATAGCTAGCTCCCTCTCAAGGTCAAGCTATTGATTTAGCTATAAAACAATGCTTTTTGAGTAAAATCGACCAATTGGCTATTCTCGTTTGGAAATTCTATATCACAACTACATATTCTGAGATTTTCATGGTCGCAGCTACCATTGTATGGCCGTAGTCGCTATTTGAAGATTATCAAAATTTACTGGTAAATTTTAATATTCCATTTTTCTCGAAAACAGAAGTATTTTAGGGGCTAAATTTTCTAGTGCTTATAAAACACCCACAAGGGCATCCAAATATTTCAAAATTGTAAAGAATCTTCATCCAGCCAATTTTAGAAAATTCCCAAAACTTTGTATTACCTTTAATTGACTGTTACATTATTCAATTGGGGAAGAAAACAAATATCCACTGTGCAAATTTCAAAATGCATATGTTTGTTTCTTTTTCTGGAGGTTAAAACTATAGCCATCCTATTAAAGTCAAAACCAATTTGGCCACATTCGCCACTCACTGCACGGATGGGGTAAGCATGTGTGAACAGCAATACTACAATAAACAATGGATGGGTACACAGAGAGAGAGAGCATAAGCCATTATAAACCAGACTGGATCAGTGAGTAATAATAAAAGGATACATTCTTTCATGACAAAGTTGTTCTGCTCGTAGTGCTGCCACTTGCGCTCCAGGTTGCCCAGCTGCGAATGGGTCTCGTTATCGTTGAGCTGTGTCTTCAAGGCTTCGTACTGGCTGGAGAGAAGTTGGACGCCTGATCAAAGACAACAAACAAGTAAACAATAAATAAACACAAAGGTGTTATTTTATGTACTACAAGCCTGCAAGGTTACCCACATACGAATGGATCTCGTTATCGTTGAGCTGTGTCTTTAAGGCTTTGTATTGGCTTGGGAGAAGTGAGATACATGTACCTGAAGACAAAAACACATTAGATGCAACAAAAATGTATTCAGTAAACACTGAAGCAAACTACAATTATTCAATTTTCAATTTGTATTACCTATTACATCTTAGCTATATAGGAGTTGCGTATCATTATTGTTGTTTGTAATTCATTATTTTCATGTATCAGGCATAAATGTTAATTTCTATTCTGCCATATCTCTATTTTCTTCTTTCGTAAGCGCATAGGGACTTTCTTTGTGTTAGTGATATGTGCTATACAAGTAACATTCATTATTAGTAGTATTATTATTGTTATTATGAAAAGTGAAAACCTGGTCATGATAAAGTGAGACATAATACACTTTAGTGTAAGCATCAACAACTTATCATGTTAACTCAAGCTATTTATCTATCATACTTGACATTAACATGATTCAATGTAAAATGGCATAATACTTTACCAAGTGTGATAATCATACCATACAGGTTTTTTTTAAAAACTTGACTGATTTTGATTTAATTATTGGGAAACACCTATCAACTTCCATCAAAATGTATCCGTCTAGGACACCTGCTATATTAGTGGAAAAGTCAATGGACTGTAGATCACAAGGCACAATTTCTTGCCTTAGCACTGATGTCCTTTTGGCAAGACATCAGTCTACATCTGCAACAACCGACCCAGGAGAAGTAAATGGGTAAGTTGGTACCTGGTAGGATTTATTCTTGATTACATCGAGTACTATGATTGCCGGACCTAAAATCTGGGTAATAATGTCCAAAGCCCTTGGAAGCGCATAGAGACGCTATATCATAACGTTATATAAGTTGTACAAGAATGGAATATTACTATTTTTATTCTCTAATGCCAGGAGAAGATGTTGAGTACTACTTGGCAGCTATGTGTTTCTTGCAAACTGATCGTATACAGCATATGCATATATTCAATACATTGATCATCATTATGCTTACTCTTTTTGAAGACGTCTCTCCTCCTCGCCAAAGTAATCTTGTCCTCTTGTAGTTTCTGGAAAGAAAACCAAAAACATACAATCCATTCAATCTACAGAAAATGATTATACTGATAAATGTTGATTTTTTTTTGACAATTTAAGTTTAGGATGCCAAATTCTATTCTTTGAATAACTTGATTGAATACAGGTATGTGAATTACTACAAGGAATGTAAAATAACTTTTTTTTCTGGACATACATGTGGATGACTGTCAAATGTTTCCTGATGATATACATCTTCATGCATCTATATACAGTAAATACTTCATAAGGATTATAATAATGATACTATACTACTATTGCTACTACTACTAAAACTACTATAACTACTACTATTATAACTTCTACTACTACTTCTGTTACTGCTTCTACTATTGATACTTCTACTACTACTATTCAACTACTACTACTACTACTACTACTATTACCACTACTTCTACTGTTCTACTACTAATTCTACTACTACTACTACTACTACTACTACTACTACTACTACTACTACTACTACTATTCTACTAATGATACTGCTACTATAGTAATGGTGGCTTCATGTCCATGTATTACATAGGTGCCTAAGGTTATACAGCTGTCATAGTGGCAAAATATGTAGTACAATTGCCATAGTGAATATGAACGCAAAAACTGGGTGCTGGTAGACATGTCTAAAATGGTGATCATAAATACAGACCTTCTTCTTTTGATCAGCAGTCTGCTGAAGTGTGTCCAGGTTGGAAAAGGTCTTGAGCTCTTCCTCCATCTCCTTGATGCGGACCTTAAGGTTCTCCAGCTCCGCCGTGATCTTACCCTCCAGCTGCTCCACCTTCTGAAGATCCATCTGGAGCCGACCAGACTCTGAAAGAGGAGGAGAACACAGAATTATAAATTTCATTTCATTTATTTACATGTTCGTTCATTATCAACATAAGATAAAAGAAAGTGGGGAATCATGAAAACCAAAATTGGCTTGATGAGAATGATCTGAAATAAATACTTAGCATAAACAAGATACAAACTTATTTTATATAAAAAACATTGTACATACATTCACAACAACAGAGGACAGAGGAAAGATAGAGATAAGGTAAAGACAGTTACAGGAAGATAAGAAGAGAGAGAAGATAAGAAGAAGGCAGTTACAACACAAATCAAATCAAATCTCTTTAATAATGTAATGTAACTTTTTTTCTTCATAACTGAACACTGTAAAATTGCCAATTGTTGCTATTTATTAAGGAAAAGACTGATGACATGTAAAGCCAATACAAAATATTGAATTCATTATACGGTATTAACACGAACGAAGATACCGTATTAACAAGAATGAAGAGCAACAAACAATGACACATGTCCTTAGTAACTTTGAAGACCAGTTCACATCCATAACCCACAAAAATAGAAGGCTACTAAATGAAAACATTGTGAATGGAAGTTTTAGTCTAGTGTTGGTATACCTCCACAAAGATGAAGGGATATGGAGAAAGAGAAATAGAGAGAGAGAGAGAGAGAGAGAGAGAGAGATAGAGCGATAGAGAGAGAAAAAGAGAGAGAGAGACAGACAGACAGAAAGAGAGACAGAAAGAGCAACAGAAAGACAGAGAGAGAGAGAGAGATAAGGAGAGACAAAGACAGAGACAGATACATATATCAAACAGAGAGAGACAGATATAGAAAGAGACTACAAAAGAGATAAAGACCCAGACTGAGATGAGACAACGAGAGAGACACAGACAGAGAGAGAGAGAGAGAGAGAGAGAGAGAGAGTGTGCATGCGAGAGAATGAGAGGGGAGAGAAACATAATATATATAAATAGATCAAACATGTACCTCCAGTAAGTCCTGAAGCCGTTGCTTCTGATTTATGCATCTCTGTCTGTTTGAAGCTTAAGTCATCCTGCATCCTAGCCAGCTCCTTAGGGGTTGGCATGTGCTTCTGACGTCCAAGGTTCTGTGGGAAACAAAAACACAACGTTGTAGTGTGAAGTGATGTTCATAGAATTACAAGAATTACAGGCTATAGTACCCAATGGAGTGAAAAGGTATCAAAGTTATCATGCATTGTGATTGTGATGGTTCAATGGATGCATAGGGCTTCAGAATAGACACGTCTTCAAGCACTCAGTGTTATAGTGCTCTGGTTCATAACATTAGGGAACCAGAGCACTATAACACTGAGTTCCCATAGGACATATATTTATTCAGATGGTCATATCTCAGCGAATACTAAATATATTCAACTGGTTTTCGATATTCGGACATTATTTTTGATGCTCTTTTGGAAAATGAAAAAAAAAAAATTGATAAATTCGGAAAATAGATTTTTGATGACGTCACGCTTCACCACTCTACAGCTTTCAAAATTCATAACTTTTTCCTTTTTTCTTCATTTTCCGAAAGAGCATCAAAAATAATGTCTGAATGTAGAAAACTAATTGAATTCATTAAGTATTGGATGAGATATGACCATCTGAATTAATAGATGTCCTATGGGAACTCAGTGTTATAGTGCTCTGGTTCATAACATTAGGACAAAGAACTTACCCTACTCATGTGGGACAAGAGTGTCACAACGGTCTCTTCACTGGTGCCTCTCCTTTCCTGGAAAACAAAATAAGAAGAACACAACAGTGAGATTTGAGACCTTCATTGCACATGCATTCCAACTCACATTACAGGACTGTTTCTTGACAAATGACCATATGATCAGTTCAGAGCCAGAAGGGCATTAACTCTGTGTTAAAGTATAGGAGTTAAAGCCGTTCTGTCTCCTGACGATATCATGTTTCCCTGGAAGAATCTTTTACCAATTAAAGAGACTTAGCTCATATAGAAGCCAATATTTTTGCAGTTTACAGAGGGACAAAGACATTTTGGTGATAAAAAGCACAGGCTGCTTTAATACTATACAGTACTTGCTCGCACATACATTGCCAGCTTATTAGCATGTGTTGTTAAATGCATGATCTTGTAACAATTCTCAAAATTCAGATAACTATAAAGGCTCATAAAGTATATCTATACTGTATAATTCTTACATAAATAACTCAATTAGGCACATGTGTGATAGATAGTGAAACATGGCAGTCATAGATCTCTATTCAGAATCTCTATTCAGAAGGGAAAAAAAAGATACAAAAAGAACATAGAGATAAAGAAATTTATCAGGTTGTGAGCCAGAAAGGAGTTTAACATTAATGCTTTTACACAGGCTCTCAATAGATGTTATGCCATATTGTTTTGCATCAAATAAATGTCCCAAGGAACTTACCACTTCTTCTTTCTTTGCACTTTCAAAAGTATTAAGAAATTCTGTTTAAAAAAGAAGAAGAAGCAAAATTAGAATTGAAATGAGTAATCATATGGTTATATGTACATGTACAAAAACAAAGGACACCGTTGCATTTTATAAGAAGCTATACAAGTATGAATAGAGGGGAAAAAGTATATACATATTTTACAACTCACTTTTACCTTGTTTTTAATGTTTCTCTCACGTTTGTCAAACCTGTTATCTCTACCTTTGCCCCACCCCCTCCAAAAACAAATCTTTATATCTCTGAAATCGACATACAAAATGTGTTTAGCATACAACTCTTTACTTTTACTTTTTTAGTAACTTAGTAAAACCGTTGATTTACAAATAGACCTAAACCTGTTATTACCAATGACGAAAATGGAGTGAAGCACAGTCAAGGTCAACTCCCTCTTTGCTCTCAAGAGTACAAACAATTCTCAATGATTAATTTTCAAGAGTACAATTATGAGTTTTGAATTACTCTTTGATCGTTTAATTCAGGAAAAAAACTGTTGATTGACTTTTAGACCTAAACTGATTATTTTCATGAATACCGGTACAAGATAAACCTAAACTGAAATTTGACAAAGAAATTAAGAAAAAAAAGAAGAAAAAAGTATATACCATTCTGCAGTGAAAAGAAAACTTACCATTCATACTCTCTTCTCTCTTCTTCAGCTCTTTGTACTTCAAATTTTTCTCTCCTAAAAAATAAATTAAAACATATGACAGAAAATATGAGAAAATGCCTCTATAAACAATCTTATCCGATTTAACTGAAAGGGAAGGTTTAGAATCTGATTCATAAACATGATGTAACATGTGTCTTTAATTCAGCGTCGTTATGATTATGGGCAGATTGAGGTCATCGAAGCACTTAACAGTATATCATTCCTTTGATACTGAATTTATTTACAAATTCGCAGTTATGGTGCCTATTCTCCATTCAATAGGGGACTCCTAGTCCAGCCCGTTGCCTTTTACCAGCCTACAAATGCTAAATCAAAACACAATAACGTTTGATATCCTATCGGGTTCCCATGTCACACTTGGGTGGAGAAAAGTAATGTGGATACAAATGCCTTGCTCAAGGACATAAGTGCCATGCCAGGGTTTGAACCTACAATATCTGCATCCCTAGTCAGGTTATTAAACCACTTGATAACACAAACTAATGTCAAATTGAATACATACTTTCAATAGTTGATTATATTTATTCAGTCAAACTTGAATTCAGCCAAGAAAATTGTTCTTTTAATGTTAAGTCCATTTACAAAGAGAAATCATATCAATTATGAATACAAGTTTTCTTATATGATTACCTTGATGTTCTTCCAGGTCTACGTCTAGTTGACTTATTTCTTCCATGGTTTCTTCCAGCTTCTCTTTAATCTCTTTGATTCTAGAAAGGAAATGGATAAGCATGATTTAATAACTTTATAAAACTCCTTTATAAAACCTTGTCCAGACACAAGGAAGTAAACAAAGAATTGCTTTAAAAATATTTATAAAATCCGCAGATAAAAAAGATAAGTGTAGAGGGTTTTCACTTCATTATAACTAAAGACAGATCAAGAGTATGCATAGATGCAAGTTCTGTGCATATCAATGTATTTTTACCCAAAAATATTGCCATTTGATCTTCGTTACATGGAATTTTTTTGCTATCAATGGCTCTGAATAGAGCTATCCAGTCTTCCCTTTTTTAACAAATTGTATATTTGTATATATAGTCATTTGTATATATTTTATTTATTTTTTTATATAAAGTCAAATCAAACCAGGGGGGGGGGGGGGGTTATAAAGCTGTGCGTAAAGTTACGGATGACTTTACAAATGATATACAAATGGGATACCCAAATTTTTTTCCTGACATTTTAACAAAGTGTGACTGTAATTCCCATAATCTCAATTAAATTGTAGCCAAAAATACACTTTGCATTAATATCTTTCCTTAATAGTGATAAGGTTAGTCTACATCTGCATATTTCAACTTTAGCTTATGCAATTAAAGGAGTTGAGAATCCCATTTAGCTCTTCATATTCAAGTCATTTGTAAAGTCATGCATAGCTTAGCTTTGTGAAACACCCTCCAGGGGCCCGTTTCACAAAGCCTTTTATCGATGACAAGTGACAAATATCAGTGACAAATCTGCTGATAAGGATTTAAGTAGCTTATGACAACAATTGTCATTTGTCTCTGATAACAAGTTTTGTGAAACACCCCCAGAACTCACTGTCTCTCCATGCTTCCTATCTCCTGGTTGTCTTCCTTGACTTGCTTGAGGAGTTTCTCCCTCTCCTCTGCAGGAGTACCCCTGGACTGCTCCTCAGCGATCAGCTGGCTCTTCTTATCCTCCAGCTCATGCAGCTGCTCATAGAGACGCACTGCCTCTTGCTTTACTTGGGAATGTTGAAGCTCCTGCAGGTGTTGAAATGTTGTTTACATAAATAAATAATAATGATAATAATAATAAGAGTTCGTTCTTATATTGCCTTTCAGGACCGCAGGCCCTCTCAAAGCGCTTTACAGATATATATCATTACCCCGGTCATCTGATTCATGCTTACCCGCACACAATTTAGCACATTCTCCACTCCCTGGGGAGCATTCCAGCCAGGCGTAATCCTACTGGGTACCCATTTAACACCTGGGTGGAGAGTGGCAAATGTAGATTAATGTCTTGCAAAAGGACATTAGTGCCGCAGCGGGACTCAAACTGCAGACCCTGTGACCCACAATCCGAAGACTTATCCACTAGACCAAAATACCTCTGATATATGTTGTTTACAGAAATAAATAATCACTACATGGCTTTAACAATTATTGCACTATGTTTCTGATCTAGATGGTATATGTATCTATTTGCACAACTAAAGATATCTTTGTTTAATTTTGTTAACTTCATGTAGCATTTAAGATAGACAAACAACTTCCTGCTTCACTTAAAAATGTTGCAACTCCTGCACGTAGAGATGAGGTTAAGAAAACAGAAGTCTTCATTTCTTGTTACTATTCTCAAGCTTCTATTTATTTTATATTTTGCTCTTCTAAGGATTAATGTTCATCACTTTTATAATTTAAGAAAATGTAAATGAATATTTTCATGTGTCTGTTTACAGAAAGGTCAATGTTTCTATTTCACAAATAAAAAGTAACAACTTCATGTAAATTTTAAGAGAGTTAAGAGAGAGAGAGAGAGAGAGAGGGGGGGGGGGCATGGATTCCATGTATTTGGGACAAAACAAATATTAAGGTAATGAAAGGGAGACAGAGAGACAGACAAGGAGACAGAAAGGGGAGATGGATAAGTTAAACTAACTACTTACATCTTCCAATGAATCCTTCTTTGTGCTGAGTGAATCTATCTCTTGCTGCCTCTCTTCAAGTTGTCTAAGGAGTGTCTCATTTTTCACCTTGAGATTCTGGTACTTGCTCCGCATTTGTGGTTTCTGAATAGGAAGAGTTTGAAAGCCATACAGTATATAAGTAGTAGAATGGTTTTTTTATTAGACAACTTCAAAATGGTAGCCCGAAAGCTAAATTACATTGCAAGTTTTACATGTATTAAAAATCATTTCAACAAACTTAGATAATATGGACAAGTACACATAATACACAGTCGGGTATATCATAACTAATTACATATTCCCTACTTACAAACAAATTGATGAAACAAATAAAATAGATTCAGCGTTATTTTTTTTTCTGTAATCATTGTTAAGTGAGGAATATTCATATTTTAAATATAAATTGAAGGCTGATTAATGGAGTTATAACAAGTAAGTACTGAAGATTTGTTTAACTTCGAACCGTAATGCACATTGAATGTCTATAAAGCTACACAATATATAAGGATTTATCATAGAAACATGATTAAACAATTACCGAAAGGGAGAGAAAAGGTTAGGGAGAGAACGATGTAGAGAGAGAGAGTTAAGTTAGAAAGAAAAACAGGAAGACATGCGGAAGATGGGAGAGGGAGAGGGAGATAGGGAGGGAGTGGAATGAGAAGAATGGAACAGTTGGAACTGTGAAGACATGGAGAAGCGGAATGATGATGAAAGTAAGACGACAAGGAAAAGGTGATTAGAAAGAAATTACAAAGTAAATTACAAAGTTTCCCTTACAGAGAAAAACAGTACAATTACCAATCATGCATTACAAAGACAATAACAGAATATATGCGTAAAAACTTTAAATATGTAAAGACATAGAATGTACATGGGAACGTGCGTAACTATAAGAGATATATTCACTAATTAATCAGTTTGACAGTTAAAAACACAAGTGTATCCATTCATTACTATGTGGATTACATGCACTAATCTTTATGAGTTGATGGGTATAAAGTTGAGCAGTATTAAAAGCAACAAAAGGCATACGATTTGAATAAGAGGTGTGGAATCGGGCAGGAATCAGGGGAATTTATGCGTTGTTGAGTAACCTGGTGAGATATGGGACTGGGCTTTTCCTGTAACGTTCTGTTTTGGACTTAGGTTCTATACAGATACGTGATTTCCGTGTGTTTCTGGTGCTGGCGTTTAGTTTAAACCAGTCTGATTGGTCGGATTTTAGTGCTTTCAGGGCAAACTTGAGACATAGCTCTTCTTGGCGAGCATGGAGAGTTTGAAGCTTGGTCATTGATAGCGCATTTGAATAGGATATGTAATATCTACCTAGTATAATTCTTAATGCCCGTTTTTGAACATTTTCGATCTTGTTGGACTGGGCGATAGTCAATGCTCCGTTCCAGACAGGGCAGGCATATTCGAGGAGTGGTCTTACAAATCCTATGTAAACTGTAACGAGGTCGTTGGTGGGGGGATAGAAGGCTTTCAGGGATCTTAACATGAAAATGCGGCGGTTAGCACGAGAAACCGTATCCGAAACCTGTACATTCCACTTCAAGGTGTCTTCAATGGTTACTCCAAGGATTTTCACACTGCTAACCTCGTTCAGGGGGACATTATCAATAAGTACTCCTAGTGGGGGTAGTTGGACTTTACTGAAGGTAAGTGATTGAACACTTCTTGGTGTTGAGTTTCACGTAATTGTTCTGGCACCAATCTTCTAGAGTGGATAGGGAACGGGAGATATCACGTGGCTGGTTGCGTGTATCGTGCAAGGCGGCAATGGACATGTCGTTGACGTACTTCCAGTGACTCGCTGATAAAGAATCACGCATTACATCATCAATAAGGGCCAAGAATACAACAGGACCTAGGCGTGTACCTTGTGGGACGCCAGCATGAATCTTCTTCCAGGGCGAAGGTGAACCATGGTAACGAACACAGGTTTGGCGGTCGGTCAGAAAATCGCAGATCCAAGGAAGAATCGAATGGCTGGCACCAAGATCAATAAGCTTCTTAATCGCGATAGTGTGGTTGACCCGATCGAATGCCTTGCTGAAGTCGGTGCATACTACGGTAGTGGCAGTTCTTGGTGCCTCAGCTGATTTAGCAAGGTAGTTGATTAGGTCGACGATGCAAATGGTAGTTGAGAGGCCCGGTCTGCTTCCATATTGGTGTTTGTCCAAATGAGGGTTAATGTCGCGTAACAGAAGCTTGGTTATAAACAACTCAGCAATTTTGGAAAAGTGGTCGGTGACGGATATATAGGCCTCAGTTTATCCAAAGTTGCAGATGTAGGACCTTTAGGGATGGGGACAATTATTGCCTGTTTCCACTGGGTTGGGACCTTGTTATGTTGATAGGATGCATTTAGTATCCCTGACAGGGGATTTAGTATCCCATTTAGTATCCCTAAGAGTTCGCAAGCAAATTCCCGAACGAGGCGTCCAGGAATGCCGTCAGGGCCGCTTGACTTGCCAGGCTTGATCTTCTTCAATTCACTCATGACTTCCCACGGTTGAACATGTGGGGGCGGTGTTTGGGCTGGCAGGTACGATGGTAGGTCTCTCAAATGTAGTTCGGGGATATCAGCGTTAACATTTGCAAAGAATTCATTAATGGCGGTAGCTATTTTCACTGGGTCATTGTCTTCAACAGTTGGAACTCGGATTATGTCTGCTTGCGAATTTGAATGACCAGACATGACTTTAATGTTCTTGTACCAAGATGAGGGGTTATCGCTCTTAAGATTTTGGATACGATCACGATAGAAAAAGCGTTTTGCTCTAGAGATTTCGCGAAGGACTTGATTGCGTAGAGATTTCCAAGCTCCTTGAGAGTAGTTGCTGAATGCTATTTGTCTTTGGTTAATAAGCTCTTTCGTACGGGGCGTTATCCAAGGCTTGTCAGTCGGATGGAGTTTAATTGACTTTGTTCGGAAGTGCACATCCACCTTTGATTGCAGCGTTTGGTAGAAGTGATCGCACATGGCTTGCGGCTGAGACTCGGCAAGAACATCTCGCCAGTCGTTGTGAATTATCCACTCACCAAAAGCTCTTATGTCCGAGTCTTTCATTGGTCGGACAATCCGTTTTTTAGCCTTATTGCATGGTCTATTATTGACTTCTTTGGGTAGCCAGATTACAATGTTGTGGTCGGCAAGGCCAATGGGGGATAACAAAGATGGTTCTTGGTAAAAGAGATCGAGATTGCTTATGATTTGGTCTAAGATCGCGTTACCTCTTGTCGGGGTCCGGACAACTTGTTTCATGTGACATCCACTGAGGATTTGGGAAATGTCCATGCGATTCAAATCACTGAGGATTACAACACCGGCATAGGCGTTTCCTGGGGGTGAATAAACTGCACTGAAGTAGATACTGCTGACACGACGCGGTAATCGATGAGGTCGAAAATGGGCCCATACAACTTCGTGCTCATCTGGAACTGGAATAATAGTCACCTGTTTGGGGTCAATGCTATGTTTCGCGTAAATAGCGACACCACCACCCCTGCGAGAACACTGAGACTTGGTAACCATCAACGCTGTATGATGACTCCGGTTGGTCATGATTAAACCATGTCTCTGTTACTGAACAATAACAGATAATTCGT
The DNA here is from genome assembly GCF_000002235.5 of Strongylocentrotus purpuratus. NCBI lineage: Eukaryota > Metazoa > Echinodermata > Echinoidea > Camarodonta > Strongylocentrotidae > Strongylocentrotus > Strongylocentrotus purpuratus. The sequence continues at coordinate 33,845,381 of NW_022145609.1, read as the reverse complement.
CCAGTTTATTGATGAGAGAACGAGCATCGCACAATAAAACTGACGGTAGGACAGGTAACGACCTTGCATTAGGTTTCTCTTTGGGTTCAGTCTGGACCAGCTGAATTTTGTTCATATAACTTGGTTCCTGTCTTTGCAACCTATTCACATCTGGTCTTGGGCGGACAATCACCTAGATATTGTGAGAAGCCGGAGATTCCACTGGATGGGTAGGTCTCCTACATGTAGCCCCACCTCGTTTACCTCGACGGCATATGGGCCTAGGGTTGATTCGAAGATTTTTAATCACCCTCCTTGTGTGAGGGGACACCTTCTGATTAGTGCATTTATCTCTTAGCTCATAAAGATCGTTACTAGAGTACCGATGGTGGTGTTGCTCCAAAGGACCAGGGTTTGGATCGATGTCTCCGCATTTGAGAATACTCGATCTAAAAGTTGCTGTAGTGTTGGCGTAGTAAAGGGTACTATGTCCTGCATATTTTAATACAACTATCCTTTTTTGCATTCCCGTATTTCTACTTCCATAGCTTGCCTGATTAATATGTGTATCTACACATAGGCCTTGCTGAGCATGAAGTTGAAGGGCAGTAAAGATCAGGAATACAACTAGTTTGGCTGGATCTATTGTAATAATTAGTTAATGCTGGCCATAAGCCTTTAATACCATCTATTGAGTGATACACTGCTACAGTAGGCTCAACTTGTCAGGTGGCTAAAGAGTACTTTGTCATCTAAGTACAGAATTAAGTTTTAAGGCATGTACTGAAAATAATCATATTCTTTAATCATTACTTAGACAAAGCAAGAAAAGGTATCTAAGTAATTTGCTTGACTTGAAGAGCACATTGCGAAAATTCTTATTTTACGTTGACTACCGAGTCCTCTCATTCCCCTCAGCTTAATACTGGAATCGCCTAATTCCTGTTGGTAATAAATATTGACAAACTGTTGAAATTAATCAGTTGTACCTTGCAGAAATTATTCATTGCTATGTTGGATGAGCCTATGTCACACACTAAGGTTGTCAAGACTTTAAATCTAGAAATATGTCAAAAATACGAATGCATTATATTAAGCAGACAGGTCTCTAATGTCTCTGTCAGCATCGTCTAGATTACGTGCAAATTTAAAAATCCCTATCAAAAGTTAGTGATGGCGCATGGCACCATCTTCTTACATATCTTAATCACATTACAAATGTTTGAAGACATGCATGTACACATATACATAAAGTGAGTTTGTTACTTTCCTTTCTCTCTACCATGTTTTTTTTTCCATACAGTAATATAAATACATTACATGAATGCATATATCTCTTGTTCAAACCTTTTTTCAAAATAAAATGACTGTCTAATTAAGCTTTTCCCCTCCAAAAAGAGGATATTTTCTATTTAAAATACTAGACTTCACTTTACCTAACGATTTAATTGACTGTACAGTGTACAAACACACAAATGATTTTGTGATATCACATACCACTAACTAAACACAGACCATGCAAGTTTGCAGTTTCCTTTATACTCTTATTTCAATATTTGCTATTAAGCCTCCAAAGCGGAAATAAGTTGCGATTATAATATTGACTCTTTGGATATGTACGTAGCCTATTAATAGTAAATAAGTGCGCAATTACAAAATGGCATGCTAGCTAGGTGGCATTTTGCAAATAGCACGAAGAGAGAGTGGAGGGAATCTCAAGGTCATCTCGCTTATCAGGTTTGTTTTCTGTCCACAAACAATTTGAGAAAAGAGTGGAAGTACAACTTCACGAGGATTCATTGGTAAGATAACATATACATTCCTTATTATTTCTCACTACAAAACAAACAGATGAATAGGTATAGTTGTAATAGTCACATTCTTATTCTTATTTGCACAGAGCTATAAGATAACAAAAGTGGAGCTGCTCTGGTATAATCTGCAAAGTACCTGGAATTAAAGGAGAATATAATCATATTTGTGCAGATCGTTACACCTCGTATCATTTGATTTCCAACCATCGTGTAACACTGCATTTAGATATTGTGCAATGTGATTTATTGGGTTTATGGAGACCTACTTGAAATGTATACAATTAAGTGTAAATATATTTTAGCTATTTGTCAAGGAGATACATGTACAAAAGGTAGAGAGCACTGAAGTTAGACCTCAAACATAACAGGATTAAAATTGAATCATTCTTCAAGCCTAACACACACTCTAGTTATTTGACAAGTAATTGATGACCAAACTGATATTGCTCCCTACATGCTTGGATAGAAAACTGTAGCTTTTCACTTTTTTTTTTGTCAATAGATCTTTCATTTAGGGTAGATATTGGTCAATTCTTTATAATTCTTCAAGAACTAGAAACCCACATGAAAACTTGATTATGGCTTGTTAATGTAATCATGCAAGCATTGTTAATGGACTATAGAAAGAGTATATGGTTTCTCTTGCAGTTTTCAGAAGCAATCATTAGATTATTCATATATCTGCACATACATGTTCATGTTGAAATAACTATCAAATCTTATTTACAGGATTTTGCTTTTCTTTTGACAGAACCACCATTATATTTGTAGAAAGATACCACAGCAAGGCAATGGGGCTTAGCAACATTCAATTTGCCAAATTGCCATCATCAAGGCAAATTCTTATGCTGTTTTTCTATAAAGTAGCTCTTTTTAGAAGCGCAGACACTCCCTTATGTTGAATCAAGACCATATGTTTTCATTCACAATCATCAAACTTAATACAATAATAAACTCAATATCAGTATATTCTCAATTCTTTTGCTGTAGTAAATGTAGTTACCATATTCTCTTTCTTCTCACAGATTAACCCAAACTACGAGATGGTGAAGTCACAAGAGGTTCTATCAAAATGCAAATTACATGCTTTCATCACTTTCGTTACTTTGATCATATTGGCAAGATGCTACGAATCTATCACCCTAAATGTATCCGAGGGGGAAGTTGCACAACTTAATTTTACATATCCATGTGACAGTACAAGAGTCACGTTACGATATAGCTATAGATACCCTTTTTATAGTTCTGTGAATCCGCATTTCCTATCCTTACCCCCGAATCATGTGCTTATGAATGACACTAACGCTGGCAACTGTTGGCTCTACTTAACAATTGATCCTGTCCTAAGAGACAATGAAGGTACGTATATCTTGACTGCATACAAGAACGGTCAAATGCTACCGGATTACCCTAGAATTGGGATACGTGTTAAATATCCTCCCGGAGAGGCATCTTGTGAAACAAGCAGGCAATACACCGATAGGGAATGGGTCTCACTGCAATGTACGGCTCCAGTAGGTACTCTAGCAGGACAGATTGTATGTTACCAAAATGGAATGAAGCTACCTTCATTGACTAATCCTGCACAAGGGCGCAGGACTTTGACACAAACTATACTAGCACGACTAGCCACAGATTCTGTGTACTGTTGTTCTTGTAGCTTGGAAGAGACCACAGACATGTGTGATTGCAAAGACTGTAAATTGGATCCTATTGAAAAAAGTGCCTTCACCAATACCACAGACCCTTGTCCTGTGGCTTCAACAACACAACATCTGATGTCATCTCAAGACACAGGGTTATTAGATGGAGACAATTCTAGCCTTCTTACTAATCTATCAATACCAAATCCTGTTCCAAAAACCAATTGTCCGGTCTTTCCAGTATATTATGTAGCTGTTGTGATCTTGTTTGTGATTTTTTTAATACTACTCGTTCTGTACATTTGCAAGGTGAGACAAGCCAAGAAGCTCTCAATAATTCTTAAAGAAGTAAAAAACTGCAAGAGTGATACACTTAATGAATTAAACCTATATATTAAACAGTAAAGAGTCAAATCAAGAGCAAGACCATCGAGTATAGCTAATTAGTGGCCTAGTCCTACTTGTCCTGATACCGATAACTATACAGTTGATTAAATGTTACAATATGTAGTATGATTTAGGATATCATGCTTACAAATTAAAATTTACTTGTTTCTCTAAAAAAAAAATTCTGAGAGATTTTGAATACTTTCCACTCACTGCTATTTTTCTGGTAACTCCCTCATGAGTTTTGATTGCTTCATACCACTTTTTAAACATGATAGAAATTTCTGTCTTAAATATTTTGACTAAAGAAATGAAATGTATGGCTAAATTGAGGTTTTTATGAAAGAAGCACAATTTTTTGAAGTTACATGCATTTCAATGCAAATAACATCCTTCAACCAATCACGTGACGAGTTAGAAACAGGTGTACTACAGATCAGATTATCTCCACCACCTTTTGTTCTAAAATTGAAAGGCTTAATTGAAATCATTAATATGGTTATACATGTAGTTATCATCATGGGTAAGGCAGGACTAGGCTTAAAAGTACAGAATATTATTCAGAAAGAGAGTCAACATCGCTTTCATTATCCTTTCAGTTAAGTTTTCCTTCTAGAGGTGTCGTGGTCGAGTGGATACGTCGCCAGACTGTCGATCACAAGGTCCACGGTTCGAGTCCCGCCACGGCACTAATGTCCTTTGGCAAGACATTGATCTACATTTGCCACACTCAACCCAGGTGATGTAAATGGGTACATGGCAGGAATTAATTCCTTGAAATGCTGGAGCGCTGTAATGGCAGCTAGGCTAAAGCCAGGGTAATAATAAATGTGCCTCGGAATAGAGTTTCTAGATAGACGGCGTTATATAGAAATGCCTTTTATTATCATTATTATCTGTCATTATGTGGACCATTGAAAAGATACAAGGGGTTCTAAAGATACACAAGGTTCTCTTGTAGAGGTGTGGTGGTCTACGTGGATACCTCATCGGACTGTGGATAACATGGTTCGTGGTTAGATTCCCACAGCAACACTAATGTCCTTTGGCAAGACATTAATCTACATTTGCCCCTCTCCACCCAATATAAATGGACCTATTATCATCATTACTATGTTTACACAATAACTGTTAATACTTGGGAGTCCATTTTTCTTGGATTCCTCTTGGTGCTGCCCTGTTTCTCGACTATCTGTTATTCTATAATAAGCTTATATGTACACTTTGTAGAAACTGTTATGCTGCACATCACATGCATCAATGCAATACTTCAATCAAAATGTATAGAATAAGAACAGGTAACTACTCTTTCACACTTACTGTATCTGTGATTATGCATTTTCCTGTTTTTGCCTACACTATACATGTAGTATATCTTCCAAGTCAAAGATACACTTACTGTGACTAAAAGATCACCTTGAAAGTACTTGATAAAAGCTGCACATATATGGGCTCACTGTCACCCTTTACAAATAACATGACAAATCAGCTCTTGTTTGATATCAAATATTAATCAGCTCTTTCAAAATGAAAACTGATATGACTTGTACGTCTCAAATTTCCGGTGTATTTCAAAGTAATGAGTAATTATGAACATCCGTTATTGCTATACCTCTAGAGATAAGGGAGTTTAAACTTACCAAATTTCAAATATTTGCCTTTTGATATTTACAACTCTATTCCAAAAGTCAGTTGGTTAATAAATATAATTGCCTTTTTCAGTTTTATGAATGACATGAAATTTCCCTGAAATTTAACAGGTTTAAATTGGAATCGAGCCAAAGTAGGTTAGAAAAAAGATATCCTCTACAAATATGATCATATTCCACAGGTCAATTAAAACATATTTGCATTTTTGAGATAAGAGTGTGTATTAAGTTGTAAAGTAAGTAATTTCCTGCACACTTCAGATAATTTTATGAGAATTAACCTAGAAAAAAAGGTTATTTTCTAAGCTCTTCTATTTCACAAATATTGGCTGAGTTGAAACCATCCATTCAACATTCTTTGTGTCCACTGAAATATGAAATATTGACTTTTTAGTAATAATTAACCATATATTTTATAGATAATGTAGTTTCATTTTGATGCAATTCTCTAATATATGCTATTGATCTATTTAAATCGCAGGATTTCTTTCTCAGAGCATCTGTAAAGTAAATTACCAATAATTTTCATTCAGAAAAAACGTGTTCCAAGAATACTGATTTATACGGATTCTCATACTGTTATATTGCTTTTACACAAATCATGCCATTCTTTCTTTTCTGTGTGACTACTGAAACTTCATATTATAGTCTCCACATAAACTTATCTTCAGCAAATCAGAATATCATTAACTGAATGAAATTTCAGATTTGTACAATGTCTTCTTTTCTTAAAAGTATTTTATTACAGCAGGGAAAAAACTGACAATTTAACAGAACGCTTGTTATTTTGATGAATAATGGAATAATGTGTGAATACCTTAATATTTTCTGTTATAACATTCATTGGCAATTTTTATAATAATAATAATAATAATATATTCATTTGTAAAGCGCAATAACTATGTAGATATATTCTACTGCGCTGCAAGAGCTCGTAAATGCTGTGCTATACATACTATATGAACAAGTGAATTTTCAGTTTTTATTTAAAATGATCTAGTGATGGGGCTTTCCTTATTTCTGGTGGTAATTTATTCCATAATCTACATCATCAATTTGTGTCTAATATGATTATTAACAGTCACTGTATGGTACTATATTCCATCTCTATATTTTCTTGCTTTTTTGTGTAAATATGACAATTTCAGTCAATGGACTTTTGTCATATTTTTTTAATTTTTTTTTTATACAATAAAACCAAAATTGAATTGAATTGAATTTAATAATCACTTTATTGTTATCTGGAATGCTAAGATAATATACAAAAAACATATGAGAGAAACTAAGTGATTAATGTGATGAGAGATAGAGAGAGATATCTTACCTCTCACTTACCTCTTACTGGAGACATACATGAAGCTAGCTATGCTTGAAAACATGTCAACAATATGTTATTCACACTTAAATACTGTACACCTGTAGAAAGTATGGATAAGCTACATCATTGTGACATAAATTTGAGGAAATAACTCCATTTAGGCACATGTACATACCATGTCATCTACTAGAGTGTCAGCCATCCGTCTGCATTGCTGGATTTCTACATCTACTTGAGTTATCTGGGATTCAGTCCTGATGATACAAAGGAATAATAAGAAAACAAAAAATGTTAGTTCTCAGTTTTGTTCTTGCTCAGGATTCAATTTCCATATTGAGATTACCAGTAAGGATTAATGTGTGGACCTGAAAATCTTTATTACCTAATTTGTAATAACAACAAATAAATTGCTAGGCCCTGAATCCAGGCTTTTGCCCCCAAACTAGCAACCCTGACTGTAAGTCAAAATTCATGGACATTTTTTTAATTAAAAGCAATAAATGCAAAGGAAAGGCTTACTCTTGTCTTGTTGTGAAGATGGTATCTATATTCTTGCTTTCCAGGTCATTTTCAACTTTCAGCTGTGAATAAAAATTTACAAAATTAAGTCATACAGGAAAAATAAGGTCTACAACACATGTACATGTACCTATTACATCTACACAAGGAAATTAAAGACCACAAAAAAAAACACAATGCTGCATTATTCAAGTGGAGCTGATGTTTATTTGCAAATAGTGTAAGGCTTGCTACATACACAGTTAAAAATTCAAAACCATATCCTTACCAAGTTTTGTAATTTCCTAAGTATGCAACAACAACAAATTTCAAGGACTTATAAATGATCCAGTTGTTAATTGTAACATAATTATGACTATAATTTTTTGAACATGCCAAGTGTTGAGATCATTCAAATGCCAATTAAAATCCGCACCTTAAATATCCATACTCTCACGGGACCAATAATCAATCCCCTGCTTGCATACAAATTGTAACTACAACAATGATATCTAGAATTGGAGATTGATTACAGTATGAAGCCGAAGCCAAAGTCGAGTAAAACTCATACACAATTCTTTGATTGGATTAGTGTACATACTGTTTCCTCTAAAATTGCTAACAAAATGATTTTATTCTATAAACTCTGGCTCTCTTTTAATTCAAGAATTTGAAGAATGTTTGTAATCATACCGTGGTCATTTCACAAATTGTATTGACTATCAAATACATTCATAGAGAGGAAAAGAAAGACAGAGATACAGGAAAAACAGAGCGAATGAAGGTGAAAGAGATAAGAGAGAGACAGACAAAGACAGAGGGAGAGAGACAGAGGATAGATAGAGGAGAGGTGAGAGAGATAGAGAGATAGAGGGGGAGAGGGAGATAGAGGGGGGGGGGGAAGAGAGATAGAGAGAGATAGAGAGAGAGAGAGAGAGAGAGAGGAGAAGACGAGAGGTGGAAATTGAAATGGGAGGAGGAAGGGGGGATATGACACATACCTGATTATAATCTTCTTGTACTTCATCCATCTCAGTGTCTGTGTTGAGTTTATCTACAAGCTGCAAGACAAAATGCATTTAAAATTTAAAGAAAAAATGAATATTACAAAATCTCAGCTAAAGGGCAATTCCACGGTAACGGAAGGACACTCAGACAAGATTTTTGAACTTCAGGTTCATACTAAAAGAACTGTTTTATTAGTATAAGATGTGAAACAGTACAGATATAATACCTATATAAGTGCCTTTAATTCTCCCCCCAAAAATTGTCATTATAGTTAAGTAGTTTAAGAATGTGCATATTAATTATCTCGGTAATGGAAGGACATAAAAATGGACATGGTTTTTCCAGTTAATTAGTGTTTATCCAAACTTTGTGAAGTTGATGAAGCTTTCCACTTGACTGAAACACATTTTGTTCCCCATAGTTTAATACATACTAATAAAACATTTCTTTTAGTATGAACCTGAAGTTCAAAAATCTTGTCTGAGTGTCCTTCTGTTACCGTGGAATTGCCCTAAATATGCTTTTGTGAATAAAAAAAGGCCAACCAACGATTTAACCTGTTTCATATTAATTCACTTGCTTAGGTTGACAAATGGAACGAGCATAGGTTTGCCACGGTAGACTTTTGGCACATACACAGTGTACATATAACATTAGCCTACTCCAAACAATGTAGCAGTCCACAATCCTATTCCCACAAGTTGGGATGTTTTATTTTTTTAAAATTGATCAAAAGACACAAAAATCAATATTCAAAATATATATATTCCAACAAAAACTTACTGTATTGTAGTCACCCAGTTGTCCCTGAAGTTCTTTGATTTCACCTGCGACACTCTCAGCCCTTTAAAAGCAAGACAACCAACAATTTAGGGTAGAAGAAGGCAGAGTAATAATAAGATGTTTTATTTCCCCCCTCTATGTTTGACAGGTCATGTGAAGCTCTTGTAAGAGTGAAAATAGAAACAAATTACATTATCATCATGCTATGCAATGAATATCTGAGAAAAAATATGATACTGTTATCTGCTTAAATTCTGTGATGCAAAATAAATGAATGGATTCTGAAAAGAAAAGATCTGTTTACAGATTTTGAATAACAGCAACAAATATTGCTTTTTAGTCTCATTTATACCATAAACTAACAAAATCATTGTACTACTATACCAAAAGGCCCTGAATCATAACATAACGTTTTGGAGCTTAAGACATACTTTATTGTGTACCCGTCTTTATCAGAATTAACATGGATATTTCACACTCATATCAAGCTGTGTGTTATAAATGCCATGCCACCACAGCAATATGATAACTTACTTCTTCTCGTAAGAAAGAAAGCTGTTATTTTCCTCATTTATCCTGTCAATCTCTCTCTGAAGTTTGTTATTTTCAGTTGTCAGTTCATTCATCTTGGTTCTCAGGAGGCCAAGGAAATAAGACTTGTCCATAACAACTCTTGAAGGACCTGTAAGTGATAATGTATACAAAAGGTCAAAGGTCACATCTTTTTTTTAAAGGGAGTAGGTCATCAGTTTCCATGGGCAGAAGGCCATAATTGGCTGACACCAGACTTGGTGGAAATACAATTAATGTGTTTAAAAGTCTGCACACAGCGAACCTGTAGGTCCATCAAGAAATACCCTTTCGTCTCTCGGAGAGTCTTCGGGTGAGGGAAAAGTGAGATAATGACTTTACCACGTGGAGGAATGGATGAGGAAATACAAAGCATTACATAAGGCATTTTGGTCATAAAACTGAAAGCTAAACCTGGTGATTGTCAACACCCGTTATATGGTAAACACCTGAACGGTGTTAAATTCCCCATGAGAATCAACTACTATGCGTCTTTAAAATCCAATCCCCAGTCCAATACATCAAGGAATTACAATTCAAGACAAACTGGCTTTTAAAAAGCAATTCTAAATTCTTATATGATTGGATTTAACTTTATTTTGGACTTGCCCCTGCCCCAATGCACCCCCCCCCCCAAAAAAAAAAAAAATTAATCTGATGATCATAGGAATTATCAGTTGGTCGGACTAAATGTGTCAGACGTGTTGAACTTTGGATAGCACAATATTAAGCAAAGAAAGCCTGAAATCAGACAATAATCTTGGTAAATATAATTTATGAAAAAGGTAGATCATCACTTTTTTGTTTGTTTCAAATCTTTGACCTATATTGTTTAGTAACACACTTTGCCTATATTCTGCTTTTCTTTATAAAAAGGATCCTCACATTACATATTAATGATTATATCCCTCATGTATAGTTGTTTGCATTGCGATTGTACAGAGCACGAAAAAGGTATAGATAAGTACTATCTACCTGAGATAGTACTTATTGTAAAGTAATTTTTTGCTGCTACCCCACTTGCCCACCCTTGCCCATTGAATACGCATAGCAAAGTAGGTTACACGAAATGTCAAAGTCAATGTCAATGTCAAATGAGCGCGCATCGACTGTATTACATGTATGCATGTTGCGCTTTGTAAAATCTAGCTGAAGCTAAACTGTCTGCAGAATCAGTTCTTATTATTATGTAAAATTCACTTTAAATAGACCTATAATGCCGATGTGGGATATAAAACAAATATTAACCTCCTTTACTCGGGCAATGGATACAAACTATCATCGCCTCGGTGATCTCGGGGCTACCATCTTCCCTCGCCTTGCGGCTCGGGAAGATAGTAGCCCCGAAATCACCTCGGCGATGACAGTTTGCACCATTACCCTCGTAGGTGATTAATATTTGTTTAAAAGTGGTATGTATGCCACCCTTTGTAGCTTTTAACTAGAGTTTTAAATATACAACTACATCTGGGTTTGTCTCACAATATCTCAAAGAAACTTTTAAACTCACCTTTTTTACCAGTCTTGAGTCCCCCAAGACCCTGTTGTGTGGTTGGCCTGTCTGTAACATTGATGTTGGCATTGAGTACTGAAATAAAATAAAAATGAAAAGAATTGTATTCTAAGTTGAATTTAATCACAATTGCATTGTCTTGTACATATTGCTAAGGATTTTTTTCCTTCTTTTTGTTATCAGCAACATGTCCAACATGTCATTGCTGAATTAGATTATTATGATTATTCATGAGTGTTCTATTACTGAAAATACATGTACCAATAATAAAATAAAGATGTATGATCTTATTTCATCTCTTACATGTCTAGCATCTCATACATTTGTTTCAAATGATCCAGGTTATAATCTAGTTTATATAAAAACTTAAATTGTATGAATTGAATTGTGTTCATAGTTTTAATAAAAACATCATGAGCAAAGTCTTTGAACAGCACTTCTCAGCTAAACAACAGATAAATTTTGTACAAAATCATGAAAATACATATTGTTTAAATAAATTTCTACAAATTGGCCACCTTCATTTTGCTCAATATACATGCAATTTGATTGCTCTGCAAATAGTTGTAACATAACCAATATACAAATTCCAGCATTTCTCACATTAGTGGATTAACAATGTAATGTAAACATTCAATAATTATAGCTGAAATGAAAAAAAACTGAAGAAAAAAAAACAAATTGGATATTTTGAGATTGCACACTTCCACCACACAAGGTGCTCACGATACAGATTTCAGTGCTCACAACTTTCAAGCAAAAATGTCCTACTTTTAACCATATAACACCTGGTTTGAAAGTGGCAAATTTATATGAATGTCTTGACAAAGGACACTTTTCACTTTTCTAGTCAAGTGTTTAAACCACTCGACTACGACAGGATCTACATGAAAATAAAACAGTTATGAATACCTGCGCCAGTGGAAGGTCCTGCTCCTCCCCTTGTCCCAGGCCTAGCTGTACCGGGAGCCTGTAATGGCATAAATTTAAATACACATTTAAATTTCTACAAAGAGCATTTACCTGTGTAAACTTACATACATTTTTATTGAATTTTACTTTGACATGTGTATTGAGGTAAAGACGAACGAATGAGGGAATCTATTTGTGACTACTTACATTTTATGCTGTGTCAATAATTTTGATAAATCTGATAGTATTTGTTCATATTAGATAAACATATCACAATAAATATATTGAAACATTTCAAACTGGAAATAAAAAGAAAGAGAAAGATAAGAAGAAAAAATATCTATGTTATTGCCGTTCCAGTACACTACAGTATATTGTATATTGCTGAGTGCTCAAAGAAAATAAGGATGCAATGTATGGTAGTTAATTTCAAATGTGGAAAATGTAATGATATCTATATTGGATATTGGGGACAATAGATTCAATAATGATAATAATGATCGACACCATATGAAAGGCATCCTATCTAACCCTTTTTTTTTATATTCCAGTCATTTGGACATAACACATTGAACACAAAAATTACAACAACTTACAAAAATGGCAAGAATGGCAAAAATGGCAAGAAATTGGTCGCTCTAAAACTGCTTGGGATCAGTTGGTGGTGTTGCCTAAGTATTACAACTTATCTTTATTTTAGAAAATCTGTCCCTATTCACTATCATTTCCCATTGATGGGAATTGCTTGTATGCATACATTTATAAAGTGTATTAAAGCCTGTTTGTACTAGTTTGGCCAGGGGGGATTACATTGTAGGTGGTAATCACATCAAATCAGCTCTCAATTAACATTAGAAAAATTGATCATGGGGGACCAAAGGTCACCGATTAGGCATTGTTTGCTATAATGGGCACAAGTAGCTATAAGTAGTGCAGTGGGGCTTTAAGATTGAAACCCTTACCCCAGTACCAGGTGGCATCCTCATAGCCGTGCCAGGAGGGGGCTGTCTCAATCCAGAAGGGGGTCTCATTCCTGCTGCTGTTGGCTTGCGCCCGCTGCCAGAGGGAGGTCGATTCCTTATGGTAAAAACAATGGCAGAATACACATAAACAATACTTTATTATACAAAACATGTGATGATATACAACATGTACAGTGTACATGGTGGAAATGCCTTCATTCTGTTGCTGTTATACTTAACATTAAAAGAAAGACAATTTTTTTAATCCACCTGAATTTCAGTCTATTGACACATGCTGAAGTCACAGTTCAAGTAATCTAAATTTGATATTAAACAAAATCAAATGTAAAAATCTGTATTTGAGAATTATTCTGAATCATGTGAAACACTGACAAATTGTTTATCATGGTATCAAACAATCATATTGTTATGAAGCTATCGTGTGTGTATTGCATCTAACCCAGAGTATTAGTGACTACATTTGACTCATTTTTGAGCATGAGACAAATTTAAAACTGGAAGAAGAAAAAACCTTCTACCTACATGTATATACATGTAGTATAGTCAGAGACGAATTGTGAAATGGGAAAGTATCATAAATAATGCTTTTTAAGTGACTGATTTTGAGCAATTCAATGCAAATGATGGAATGATCAAGTCACTCAATGTCAACAGAAATCTGCATAACTGAAAATACCTGCAGGATAAAATACTGGAGTTTTTTTTTCGGCCACTGACGACAAAATCTAATTTTTGTACTATTTGTTCCAAACTTATTTTCATGTCTTTTTTTTAGAAATCATAGAAGAATTTTGTGTTAATGTTTCAAGGAAATAAAATATTTCTGAGAAGAAATAAAGATTTGCTAAGTCAATATCAATTTTCAGTTAGGAGTTTCGGCTGTGGGTTTTTGACCTCATGTTTATATGGCGGAGCTCCCTTCATGTGATCCGGCCAGATTCCACCTCCACAGTTTCAGAAAATGTCATCACAATTCATACACACAGTGTGCGCCTCAAACATGGACTATTAGTGACTACAGCATGTGTTTGGGCAGTTGTAAGCTTGCGACTTACAAAACAATATTGATCTAAAACTGAAAATTTCTTGAAATTACAGCTAGATCTTACAAGCACCCACAAATAATTCTTAAAAATTTAAATTGGAAGTCTACTGTCAATCTTGCAGATTAGCCGCTTAGTATTATTAATTGCGTGCATTTTTTAGGCTTCACGCTCATGCGCTGAATCTCTTGGAAAATTATATATATACTTGGTCGTAAATTAACTTGATCCATACCTTACTATGTCGTATGTAAAATCCTGTAAATTCTTTGGGGCGCGAAATGGACCTAGGGACAGAGTTTTTGGAGGTCAATTTTGTTTTGATGGATCATTAGCTGAAACTAGACGATTAACTTTACGATAGTGACGGAGGAAAATCAGTGGCAGTTTCTATAGTTTTTCTACATGAGCTGTGAATCAGCTGGAAATTATTTATTTATTATGGTCATTGATGGTAATAGTCCGATTATGGAGCATCGCATTCAAAAGTAGGGTGTTCCTTTGGTTCGTTTTTCACCATTTATTATGGTTGGATTATTGAAAAAAAATCAAATACTCAGAAGGCTTTTCAAATTTCAAGACTTACTGATGTTTCTATCAAAAGATACAGCCCCCCAAAATCTAGGCAATATTCATCCAATTTTTGTCCAGAATGAACGAAAAAGCGGTGAACGCAGAGTTATGAATTTTGCTCAACAGCTGTGCAGCCCAAACAGCTACATGTATCTGCATCGCGTAATATGTAAAGCGTATAGGGTAGCGCGCCCAGTATTCGGTCCATATTCCCAGTATTCGGTCAGACAGCCGTTTCAACAGCTGTAACAATTTAAAAAATAATCAATGAGCCGCGAAACTTGCACAAATCAGGCAGCTGAACAACTTTTCTTAACTCTCAAAATTAAATCAGATTTAGGGCCCCGGAAAAATCTCTAACTTAGCTCAAAATTGGTCAGTGTCGCAAGACTTTCTGCACTTCCGCGTTCTCTTAGCACATGCGCTAACATGCATAGCCATATGTAGAAGCTATTGCAAAACAACTGCGTGTGCTATCGCAATGAATTTAGTATGTGTGTGAAGAGAATCACTTCTGTGTTCACTCCATCGCAGTGAATTTGCAAATGACGCATTTGCCGATGTGTGGAGAGGTATTTATACGATACCCTTGCCATGCGGTATCGCTCGGCCAGTATTCGGTCAATGCATTGACATTCAGTGCTTTATTGCGCAATTGTGTGAAAATAGTGCGCAAATACGCTTCGCTCCTTGGCAACAGAGATACCACGCACAAATCACGTGACTGAATTCTAATCGGCGCGACCGAATTCTGGGCAGAAAAATGCTCCATCTTCTTTCGGAAGTATTTTGCTTATCATTATTCTATATTTTAAGTGACTATAAAATCCTGTTAAAGGAATAAATTTCTTTTCTTTTGATGGGTAGATTGCCAAATGGGTAAATTGCGGCATTTATTGTGCGTAGACATGCAGGTCTTGCCGAATGGATAAACAAACACATGTGATCCAAATGCATACACATATGCGATCAATTGGCATTGCACACACATATAAACGCTGCGCAGTGTGTACAAAGGATTACATTTAGTAACGCGTATAGCATGCACAAAGTTAGGTTTGCGCTGCTGAGCGTCATGTGAGCTACACGCTGTCACCATGCATTTGCACTGAGCAGAGTGAGAGTCATGCCTCCCCACTTCTTCGCCAATTAAACTAGATGGAATTTTGACTGCGCGCATTCGAAAATGATGCCTCCGCCATAGAGCAATTTAAACAAGTTTGGAGTTTAAATCTCCAGTGGTTCTTGAGATATCATGATAACAATCTCAATGTATGGAATTTCATAAGTTGACCTCTGTGACCCTTGACCTTTGACCTACGTGCTCCAAAATCTAATCAGATTGTCTTCCTATGGTGATACACACTATCATTAAGTTTGAAGTTTAAATCTCCAGTGGTTCTTGAGATATTATGATATGGTGATACATACTATCATTAAGTTTGAAGTGAAAATTCTCCAGTGGTTCTTGAGATATCGCAATAACGATCTCAATGTATGGAATTTCATAAGTTGACCTCTGTGACCCTTGACCTTTGACCTACGTGCTCCAAAATCTAATCAGATTGTCTTCCTATGGTGATACACACTATCATTAAGTTTGAAGTTTAAATCTCCAGTGGTTCTTGAGATATTATGATAACAATCTCAATGTATGGAATTTCATAAGTTGACCTCTGTGACCCTTGACCTTTGACCTACGTGCTCCAAAATCTTATCAGATCGTCTTCCTATGGTGATACATACTATCCTTAAGTTTGAAGTTTTTACATCTCCAGTGGTTCTTGAGATATCATAACAATTTCTCAATGTATGGAATTTCATAAGTTGACCTCTATGACCCTTGACCTTTGACCTACATGCTCCAAAATGTAATCAGATTGTTTTTCTATAGTGATACACACTATCACTAAGTTTGAAGTTTAAAGTCACTGAGTAGTCGGCTCTCATGGGGAATTCGACACCGTTCGGGTGTTTACCCAATAACAGGTGTTGTCAATCACCAGGGTTAGCCTTGAGTTTTATGACCATTGGACCTTATGTAATGCTTTGATTTGCCGAAGACTCTCGAGCTCTCCCAGAGATTGGGGGGTAATTCTTGACTGGACTATGGGTTTGCTGTGTGCAAAATTGTTCCCCCGTTAATGGTATTTCCACCAAGTCTGGTGTCAGCGAATTATGGCCTTCTGCACATGGAAACTGGCGATCCACTCCCTTTAAATCTCCAGTGGTTCTTGAGATATCATGATAACAATCTCAATGTATGGAATTTCATAAGTTGACCTCTGTGACCCTTGACCTTTGACATACGTGCTCCAAAATCTAATCAGATCGTCTTCCTATGGTGATACATACTATCCTTAAGTTTGAAGTTTAAATCTCAAATGGTTCTTGAGATATCGCGCTAACAAACTCAATACAAGGAATTTCATAAGTTGACCTCTGTGACCTGTGACCTTTGACCTACGTACTCCAAAATCTAATCAGATCGTCTTCCTATGGTGATAAATACTATTCCCGAGTCTTAAGTTTAAATCTTAAATGGTTCTTGAGATATTGTGATAACGGTCAAACGAGACGGACGTACGGACGTACGGACGGACAACCCGAAAACATGATGCCTCCGGCACCACCTTCGGTGGCGGAGGCATAAAAATTGGGGGGAAGGCCGAGGGCACTCCAGCAAAGCATAGAGAGTCCATGCTAAATGCGTATTGACCTCTAGCACTGCATACATGCTGTGAGGCAGGGACCTAGAAGTCTATACACAAATATACACACCACACAATAACGCATAGCCTGTACACAATCATGTCGATGCAGCTGTAAGCAAAGTTTGACACTAGACTTACAATTTGAATTTTTAAATTATTCTTTTTAACATCAGTAAGTTGAAAAAAATGTATTTTACTGCTATTTAGGTGTCATCAATTGTCACTAAAGTACCAATTTTGAGTGAAATCAGTTGAGTTTTGTACAGTGGTGTTTGAAATGTTGAGAATCAAAAGCACAGCTTTTACTACACAGCCAGGATAGTGATGCTCCTAGAGGGTCTATGCTATGTGTAGACCGAATTTTCCGTCTCTTTCGTTCGTTAGCCTCTTATTGGGGTAGGGTCGGCCGGCTCTCTCTTTAGAGATGGAAACCGTCTATACACATTCCCTTGATAACGCCACGGCCATTTCAGGTCGTAGCGTTTTGCCCCCAAAATCCCCAAAAATGTCATTTTACCTCGTGTATATCCAAATGTAAATTAGGCCTAGGCTATAATACATCGGTTCCACTTACTAACTTGATTGAAATAATCCGTTTAATGGTCCCTTTTAAGGAAATTATGGGTCAAAATCGACATCAATGTTGAAAATCTTGCAAGCCGTGTTTAACTCTCGCTGCCGGAGTCATCTAAATCAATCTCATCCCTTCTACTCTACGCCGAAGGCAAAATGATTATGAAGGAAAAACTGTGCGCCATCTACACGTTCGTAATGGCGTTATCACAGTTTTTCCTTCATAATCATTTTGCCTTCGGCGTAGACTAGAAGGGATGAGATTGATTTAGACGACTCCGGCAGCGAGAGTTTAACACGGCTTGCAAGATTTTCAATATGGATGTCGATTTTGACCCATAATTTCCTTAAAAGGGATCATTAAACGGATTATTTCAATCAAGTTAGTAAGTGGAACCGATGTATTATAGCCTAGATCTAGGCCTAATTTACATTTGGATATACACGAGGTAAAATGACATTTTGGGGGATTTTGGGGGCAAAACGCTACGACCTAAAATGGCCGTGGCGTTATCAAGGGAATGTGTATAGACGGTTTCCGTCTCTAAAGAGAGAGCCGGCCGACCCTACCCCAATAAGAGGCTAACGAACGAAAGAGACCGAAAATTCGGTCTAGGGTCTAGAGTAAAGGAGCCGGTAATCGGCCAGCTCCAGTTTTCGGCCGATTGGTTGGATGCAAGGTAAAATCACTCTAAAATACATCGCATAATAGCATAACACATATCCCACACATACCATACCATGCCAGTGTTACTGAAGAACCACATTTGCAATGGAAAATACATCCTAAAATATCACATTTTAGCGATGTAATCGCTGGTCCCGCTACCCAAATCTGAAAAATCGAGTATCTTACGCGTGTCTGTAAGAAATATGGGTACCATAAAATGAGCTTTATTTCAAGTGTTTTTCAGATTTAGAGCCCGATTTTGTGCTGGTCGCAAGCTCAAAAGTATCTCATCGCATGTATTAAATCAATGCAGCCGCACATCGCGACGCACACACACGATATCTCTGTCTAATTCAGATTCCAACTTCCGATCACCGCTGTGCCTGTCTTCGGCCAGGCGAGCACCAGGGAGCTCCGGCGTGGGATACCTGCTCCGCCCGCTTGTGCTGTACATCAGCGCGGAAACGCACGGCGCGCGCGAGCGCTTCCTATTGACTTTGTACATGCGGCCGTAAACTGAAACGCTCGGCCGATAACTGGCTTTAAAACAGTGAAAATTGAAATGAATATTGTCATGGCAATTCGTGATTTTTTTTCTGGGATTCTTTTTTTGTTTAAATAATAATAATATTTGCTTCATGATTTGAACAAGAAATGATAATAAATAGGAAGTAAAGAGTCCTAAAAATAGGATTTTGTCTTAAGTGGCCGAAAACGGGCTCCTTTACTCTATGCTATGTGTGACCGAGGGCGAGGGTATTTTCAAAATTCAAAATTGTAATCGTAGACCTAACATTAGATCTATATGTGATCCCCTGCTTGATATAGAGCTAGCTCCATTTAGCCATCTACATCTAAATAAATGGATTATTGTCAATAGGAATTACATGGTATTGATTCGATAACATCACCAGAAATAATGATATTCGAGTTCGAATACGAGATGTGATGATACCAACACAAATTTCTACGAGTGGGACTGTGATTGATTTATTCGACACTAGACTATATCATTGTTATAGATCATTATTCTGTCCATTGAATGGACGCGTAACATTAAATATTCTTGGTTATAACTATTTCGATTTCTTAAATTATACTTACATAGATGTGAAAACAATTTACACCTTGCAAATGTCACTTTTAACCGCGTCGCGTCGGCGGTCGCTATGCGATTTCGAGGACGAGAAATATGTGCGCATTGAATGATGGGAAGACACAATTATCGTTCGTCCGCCCTCTACGCCGATCCAGGCGGCGATATCTAGCCAGCCTAGCTAGCCGCGAAGTCATTGGTCAGAAGTTTTTTCCCGACCCAGTATGTACCGTACCAACTTCTCTATGTACCGGTACCGTAAACGTACTGACTACTGGTGACTGGTACCCTGCCACAATTTTCATGAAACATTTTAAATTTGATTTTAAAAAAGACTTGTGGAAATAAATCGAATATGGGAAACGTAGTGATGAAACATAGAAAGGAAAGAATGCAAAAGAGAGCACAGCAGGCAGGTAGGATCGGTAGGATCGCAAATGTTTTCTTATCTGTCGGAAAAAAGGGAACTGCACCAATCACAGCGGGGACAACAGGCGGGGGACCACAGCCTCAGCTTGGCACTCGGCAAGTTGACACAAGTAATGCCACGAGTTCATCATGGATGAGACCTTTTCAAAAGAGTTACAGGTGAGGTTAAGGTTGCCCTGTATGTAAATAGTCTATCGATGACTGTCAACATTGATCTGTGTTGTTTCTGTTGTACCGGAGCTATGTTTTTTCCGTCAGAACATATCTTTTCGAAAATTAGCTGGTAATCTCACCAGTCCAGGAAATGCATACGAAATAGACGTAGCCTAGGCCCTAGGCCTAGGCTAGAGGTCTAGTTACTTTCAACTTTGCATGATCTAAATGTGTTCACCATTTAACTCCCTCTATTCGGGCAGACAATTTATTCTCAAAGTCAAAGATTGATGTGGCAGTACGACTAAATCTAAACGCAATCTCCATCAACAAAAACTTGGATCAAATAAAATTAAAGGCAGAACTGAATATTTTAAACGATCGTTTGTCAATTGAGGGTAGATCTAGATCTAAAGCCTTTGTCAAATTGGGTAAAGCCTAGTATTCAGGGCCATTGAAATAATCTATTAGTAGTGTCTAGTACTAGTAGTAGACATTAGATACTCACATTGAAGGCATTTCAAGAGCAAACTTTGATATTGGATGAAAGGGGGGCAAAATACTTTTCACATATTGTTACAAATCTGGTGCCTGTGGTGGTAGGTTATCCCAAGGCAATAGTCTATATTCATTCGATTGAAATGTGTTTATTTAATCGGTCACACAAATTTGATGTTTAGTTTGTATTTTCGTTTTTTCATAAACTTTAGATTGAGACCTCTAGTCTATATCATTCAGAGTCTAGACCTATGCCTGTCTCAACTCGCTGACCTCCTTAATGGGAAAGGGTTTTGAAATAACAAACAATGTAACC
Source organism: Strongylocentrotus purpuratus (assembly GCF_000002235.5). Lineage (NCBI taxonomy): Eukaryota > Metazoa > Echinodermata > Echinoidea > Camarodonta > Strongylocentrotidae > Strongylocentrotus > Strongylocentrotus purpuratus. The sequence continues at coordinate 33,824,259 of NW_022145609.1, read as the reverse complement.
CCCCACACCAGGTGGCAATAGAAGAGTTGCCTAGTCAGAAATGTATTCTTCTTTGTATATACATCATTACATGTTAACTACTGTATATATTGGGGAGGGAGGGTCAGATAAAATAATGCAGTTACAAGTGAAGTGTAACTATAACTTTTCTCCCCAAATCCTAGGCATATTGATAAGGCGGAGGAGACACCAACCTCATCTTTCAACGAAGAGCGTTCAGTGAGACAGGCCGAACGTCAGAAACTGGCTCGGGAAGAGACCAGATACGGCAGCGCCCCAACTAACCTAAACTATGAATCCATGCTAGAAGTAAGACTATACAATGAATTAGATTAATTCCAAATAAATTGAAGGCCAAATTATAATTTTAAGCCTTTATTTTTTACCCATAGTAGGGTCTAAAAGCATTTTGTCTTTTATTTGTTAACACTTGAAGTTTACAAAAAACAAAAGCAGCAGCTATCCTATATCATGACGTCATGCTAATGTAAGCCTACATATATCTACATGTAGGCTTACAGTACTTTCAGCTGATTGTGCTTGATATACAACTGTACAAGTGCTCTGTTAAAAGTCCAGTTATTAGACTTTCCCCTAACACAATCTTGAATTTACTTCCATGACCAAAATCATGTTTTTAAAATACAATGTGTCTCGTTGAAAGTATTTGTGATTTCCGTTTATTTTTTTGTTGGTTGGGTTTTTATTTTAATATGTAAGATCAATCCCATTTATTTAGGCATCAAGAAAGTTAATATTTTTTGTTTGTTTGATTGTTTGTGTTTTTGTGCATTTGATTTTTTTCAAATACATCATCCTCCTCAGTAGGCTCAGTTACATGTTTGGTTTTTGTTATTATCATTTTTTATTTTTATTATTAACATTTATTTCCTTCTCAACAGTACAATATGAAACACAATGTATATATATATGATATATGTAACAATTATTTCAACATAGAGTATACAGTAAATAATTCAGATAGGAGGCGAAAACCCGGAAAGCATAGCTTGATTTGGGAATGTTGACTTAATTGCCCCTTTGATTCACAGTCTGAATTTGACGTGACCTGTGTGATGTGCAACATGGTGAAGAATGACGTCATCCATGAGTGCAGGATCTGTGGGAGGTGCTCTCATCAGACCTGCCTTGAATATAGTGGCTACTGCAATGACCTCAACTTTGCCACTGCCTTGAAGAACTCGGAAGAGCAGGTGGGATGGAGCTGCTCAGAATGTGTAAGTTTACTTTATCAAGTTCATGTTACATGCAGTTATAGTTCATTCATTTTGTATCAATATTTGTAATGGTACTCTAAGCGGCAGTGGACCACTTAATTGGTTCCATCAGAGCTTCCAGTAAAAGTCTGCTGTGTTAGCACAATGAACAATCCTGTAGCCTGTAGCCTTTTGTTCACAATTTGACTTATACACAAAGAGAAAGAATGAATTTAATACTAAACTATACTTCATTGAATAGTTTCATGATCATTGTTCTGCATTTTGATGACAGATATATTACTATAAGTATAAGTATATCATTTACTGTCCATTCAGGAAATTCTTTTTCCACTGCTAAGTACACAATGACGGAATACAGAGTGTTTGATGATTTATGTCTTCTTCTGATGTAGGTCACTACTTCATATTACTTCATACAGGGTCAAAACCAAATTTTAGTGCCAAGTTATTATATTTTCCCATAAAAAAGTGTACAAAAAGTTTAGTAGTATTTTGTTTTACAACACCAAGAAAGCAGTTTATAGGAATACCTTTTTTTTTTTTTTTTTTTTTTTTTTTTTTTGGGGGGGGGGGGGTAAAAACTCTTACATAAAATGTTTGATTTAACACAGGGCTATCTCAAGTAGCTGTGAAACCTATTCTTTGCCTGCCAAGGCAATTCCATCTCTGGATTAGGCATTATATGTACTGTATACTAATTGAGGACTTACTCTAATTTTCGTCCTTCTTATGTAAACTATTACATGTACTATAAAAAGCATCCTCAAAGTTAACTGCAAATGACAGTGATCAATTTTTAGATGCACACTAATGATAACATTTCAGGTTAACATGCTCAAAATTTAGTATGCAACATCTTAAAGAAATACTGTTCTGCTCTGCCTCCCTTTGCACATAATGTCTACCTGTATATTTCTTTTTTTAAACCTTTACTATGAGCACTGCATCCCATATACTTTTTCAACCTGGTGCTCAAGCAGAAGATAACAATAAAAAACATCTATGCTCTGGCTTGATTTATATTCTATTCTTTCCAAAGGAGGCCATTGGCAATCACCTATCACAGGAGCAGATGAATGATGTTATGGAGAAGTTTGACAACTATGACAAAGATGAAGGTCAGTTTAACAGATATTGAAGAAAGATATTGAAGAATAAATCAATCAGTAATAAGTAATACAGTCAAACCTATCTATAGCGACGACCCAAGGAAAACACAAAAAGTGGTCTTTGTAGACGGGTGGTCTTTGTAAACAGGTGCCTTTAGTACATGTTTCAATGAGAAACCATTTTCAAGGGAAACAAAAAATGTGCTTGTTGTAGACATGTGGTCTTTCTAGACAGGGGGTCACTAAAGCAGGTTTGACTGTATCAAATAAATAAATAGCAAATACAAACATAACTGAATTTTAATTTTAAATTAAAGAAGTGTGATGACAAAAAGAGGAGAAATGCATTTTTTTCTTTCTTTCATGTATTAGCTAGTTTATCTTCATGTTTACACAATTGCAGTTACTTTGACGGCAATATCAACATTTTAGGTTATACATCGAATGAATGTAATTATACTATCCCTCTTTGTTTATCACACGATTGCAGATTCAAAGATATCCTGGGCAGACTATCGTGCTGTTGAAAAGGCATCAGCTACTGAAAGTAATGCCAAAGAAAAGGTAAAACATTTTTACTTTATAATTGCCGCCTCCTTTTTTTTTCTTTTTTTTTCTGTTGATTAACATCGTGATGTAGATATAATGCATATTTTACAATGATGTTATATTGCTGACAGGATATCAAAGTAGTTTGAGAGATGAAGATGTGATGAAATGAATTGACTGTCTTTATTTTTAGTATTGTATTATGCAATTGCGTGATTGGCGCAATTAACTGAAAGTTCTTCTAAAAAATACATGTATGTAAATATATCCAACAAATATTGAATTTTACTTCATTAAGTTGATTAAATCTTCCTTGTGATGTTGTATTCTTTCTCATGATTGTATTTAATATCCAAAACAATGAAATAAAACTAAAATCAAGTCAATGTTATCAGCCCCTCAACTTCCTACTCCTTGTCAATGTCACCATCATCATCATCGTCGTCATCAAAGTCGTTATCATCATCATTATAAACCCCACATTGAGGACTTTTTTCATGTTCTGTATGATTTTATTTTTGGGTTAAAAATCCTTTGTTCCAACTGCAGTTCTTTCAGTACGACACTGATGGAGACGGCATAGTCTCCTGGCAGGATTACCTTCTAGTTGAAGCTATTGATATTCTGGAGAAACAACCACAGGTGATTTAAAAATATGGTTTGCAATTTGAAAAAAAAAGAAAATATATCTATACTCTCTTTCTACTCTACTGCATTTGATTCCTTCTTTCCCTGTCTCATTCTCCTTCTCTCCCAACACACTCTTTTCTTGCTCTTTTTTCTGTATTCATTAGCATGCTGTAAAAACAGAAATTTTGCAACCTGAAAAATTAGCGAATTGTCAATGATGTTGGTTTTTACAGTGTGTGACTTTTCATTGTCTAGTTCACTGGCAAAATTCATGCATGTGAAAGAGCAGTGTACGAAATGATGTTGATATTAACGTGTGGTATCATTAGCATAATTGGCCTGTTAAAAAAAAGGTGAATCCAGTAATTCATTAAAAAACACAATCATAGGGACTCTATTTATAGTCCAATTCAAGGCAAATTCATGTGCAGTACCCTATTCAAGCGCTTGGAGAAAGCACTTTCAGATTATTATGTCTGTTTTACTGTTCACACATTTCAAAAGTCGACAAGGCATTTTTAATAGCCATAGACTGAGTTTCTCAAAGACTACATGATTGTGTTTTAGTTTGTTTGAACACTCACACACATGTACAACCTTTACAAAGAATTTTCTTCTTTTTTCGTTTCAATATGCCTAAAGGTTAAATTGATGATGTACCTGACTGCTAAGGAGATAGAGCGCATCAAGAATTGTTTTCGGATGAAGGATGACCACAACACAGGAATCATATCCGTAGCTGCATCAGCCGAGGCTTACTACAACTGGCTCACGGCTCATGGGTTAGTAAACCTTGAACTGGCTTTTCTTTTTAAATTTCATCATTGATGAGTGCATCAAAAGTTGTCAGCGGCGTAGCTCAAGGAAGCGTGCTGGGGCCGACACTGTTCTTGTTGTATGTTAATGACATTCCAGATATTATATGTAACACTGAATCAGAAGTCAAACTATTTGCGGATGACACCAAAATCTTCTCACCAATTCACTCTTCATTGGATGGCAAAAATCTACAAGCAGATCTAACAAAGCTCACAAAATGGTCTCATCAGTGGCAACTACCAATTAATCAAGAGAAGTGCAAGGTAATCCACTATGGTCGAAGAAATCCTTGTTATGATTATTTCATGTCAGACGATGATACACCTATTCCTGCCGTTGAAGTAGAAACAGACCTTGGGGTAACCTTTGACCAGCAATTCAAGTTTTCACATCATGTGGATGGAGTATGTGCTGCTGCAAATCGCAAGCTAGGGATTATCAAGCGGACATTTTCTAATTTGGACAAAACGGGCTTTATACATCTATACAAATCGATTATAAGACCAAGACTCGAGTACTGCTCAACGGTGTGGCATCCTGTATTGAAAAAAGACAGCACGAAAATAGAAAAGGTACAGCGTAGAGCAACTCGCCAAATACACATGCTACGACACTTGACTTACGAGAAGAGACTAAAACATCTCAACTTACCATCTCTTGCCTACAGACGCCATAGAGCAGACATGATATGATACAGATATACAAAATAATGCATGGCCTAGATGAAATGGATCTAGCACACTTCTTTGACCATCCAACTGATAATAGAACCCGTGGCCATCGATACAAGATCGTTAAGAAGAAAGTCTACTCGAAGCTTAGACATGGATCATTTTCACAGAGATGTATCAATGAATGGAACAACCTCTCCTCTGTAGTTGTGGAGAGCAATTCACTAAACAGCTTTAAATCCAATTTGTTGAAATTTTGGTCGTCAAGAAAAGATCAATTTGATCCAGAGGAGTCCTTCGCTTGTCCATGTTCGTCAATTGCTGTATAGCGCCACTAAACATGTGCCAAAATATGGATTCTTCATCCGAATGTCAACGAGAGGCAAATAAGTTTTTAACTTTAAATGCCTACTTCCAAGGTATATTTCCAAGGTATATGAAATAGTTGTCTATAATAAATAACTACCAAGAGGGGAAAAACGTAAAGCAGCTACGTACATGCTGTTAAGCAGTTGAAAGGAGGACATGCAATGGATTTGGATCAATCGCAAGTTAGAATTGGCTCTGGAATATTTCTTATGCAGTACAGATTACTCATATTTTGCTTTCTCAAGTTGTATGGTGAAACAAACATATTCTTCCTTAAGGTATCATACTTTCAGTCATTTAAGTAATGTTAAAGAAATCATTATTTGATCAATGTGATTAGAAATAGCCAATTTGAAACATGTTTTGTGAATGTCAAAACTTCCCCTGATAAATACTGAATTCATTTTTATTCTAGGTTAGAATCAAGTCAGGAGGGAAGAGATGTCCAGATACAGATGTATGACCCCTCAAACAAGCGAAAGTAAGTCTTTCCAAGTATTTAGTAGTTATTTCTGTAGGCTTGTCCGGTTTGGTTTGGTTTTATATACGATCATAAAAAATGCAAACATCAAAACACGTAAAGGAACAAAATAAAAAAAAGAAAATATTAACATTAAAATGAAGACTGAGGGATTGACTGCTTTAGATCAACCGACGAAGTTCATTTGCCATTCGTTGGTGATAAGTAGTAGTCAACTGATGGCCATATAACATGCTAAATTGATCTGGGGTAACAAACAAAACATGTCAGTTTAAGAAGAAATAGTTAAATGCATTAGGTCTCAAGAAATTACTCTTATGTTAAGATGAAAAGTAAGCGTAGATAAGTAGGACCCATTTGTCCCATTGACAACTTTATAAAATCTGATATACTTTTGTTATCTACTAAGCACTTCATGTTGAAATTTTTCCATGTTTCTAGATGGCAAGGGGCTCAAAAAAAGGAAGAAATGCATGAACATCATATCCAAGTTTTTAGAAATTTCTTACAGTTAAAGCATACATTCACAACAATGACTAAACACCCCCACTGTTTTTCTTTCCTCCATGATCAGGTTGATAACTTGGGAGAGGTTTATCCGCCAGCGGGCCCTGGCCATCCTCAGTGCACGACCCAACACCGCTACCATCCCTCCATATATAAGAGGACATCCCATTACAGCGTTATAGATCATGCTGCCACGGAATGATCATTGGCATGTAATCCGCATAGATCATATCTGCACATGTCATATTTTCTAACACAACGCTTACAATGGAAGTCTTTTTCCATAAATAATTTTTAAAAGTTTAATGCAAATGTAACACTTTGAAGAAAAAAATTATATAAAAAATGAAAAATATTTGTATTTTATATTTGCTTACTTATTTACAATTCATTGTCAGAAAGTACCTTTTAGTATTTTATGTTCATGTTGTCAAAAAAAGTATTTATATATATATATATATATATATATATGTAATGCAGAAGAAGTTCTTGCCAGTGCCCCAAGAAATTTGATAATGTACATTTTAAGCCCCAGTGAAACTGCCAAACTGACCAATTCTTTGCCATAGGGTTAAATGTATTTTTTTTCTTTCTCTGTCTGTTATCGGTCTGGCATCGGATTGTTGTTTTTCTTGCCGTATGGCAGTATGATTTAAAGAGAGTTGAAAAATTAATAATTCCATGCTCTTCATAATAGGGAGACAAATATCATTGAGTTTGTCAAGTGTTTTTTGAAGAATCTTTAACAGTGGAGTAGCCAGATAATGATGAACTCGGGCAGATTCTTTTCTGGACCTTCAATAGTGGAGATGGTAGGAACCTGCTCCGCCCATGCTAAATTCATTGTAGATTGTGGGCTTGTGGATTTTTAAATAAATCTTTTTTGATTCGTAGGCCACTGCATCTCTCAATTTCATTCTCTAAAAAACTTTTTTTTAATTTTTGTTTTTATTTTAAATCATGCATGCACTTAAATGCTCCGAAAGTATTTAGGGGATTGGGATTTGTACATGGCCTGTTATAAAATTTGATGCATCGCTAAAAAAAATGTTATGAAGAAATCTTGAATTATAATAGTATGTTGTATTATATGTCACTTGTGTCTACTTTGGAATCTTACCTGTACCAAAACGAAATTCACAAACAAGGGCCTTGTCTTTAGTATAGACAGTTCGAATGATTTACTAATGTACACTAAAGAGAAAATAGTTTGTAATTTTGTGATTGATTTGAAGACTTGTGATCAATTTGGATCATACCTCATACCGAAGGTGCTCAAAATGGATTATCTTGTATCTTAAATCATTCTAAATGGCAATGTACCACCAGAAAAAGAAGAATAATTTTACCGACAAGAAGGAGAAACTTTTAGTTTTAGGGGGGCAATGAGAGATATAAGGAGTTACTGAAATTATTTTGACTTATGTATGATTGGACACAATGTTCTCATCACAAAATTGTAGTTGAATATGTTTGTAAACATGAAATCAATTAACGATTGCAGATCTATATTTAAAAAATATTCGTTTAAATTCATGTTCATATATGAATGCACATCTACTGTGGTATTACAAAATGACTTCAACACTGTTTAATTGAAGCGAACATTGTTGCATACTTTATATTGTAATCAATACAGCAAATTGATGAAGTAATAAAATCGTTGCAAGTTCATCTTCTTGGTTAAAACGCAGATAATATGAACAAAACAAAACAGAAAAGAAATGTACAACAGTTTTCCTACTATATTTGCGAAATTAAAACAAAATGTATCCGTTGTCAAAGGTCGCTGAGTGTCTGATGTATGTTTGGATGTGTTAGGTTGACGTTTTGACAAGATAGTATAAATAAACTGTTACAAACAGTCATGTTGACGTTTACTCATTTTCACTATGCCTTGTTTTAGTCATGTTTTCAAGTAAATGCACGTCCATTTTTTATGAATTCAGAACAATAAAATGGTATTTTATTCAGCACAAGTCTTTATTTAATCAACGGTCATTTACTCCATGATAAGGCCAGTGTTTTTTTTTAAATATTTGTTATTTTTGTATTGAAGTGAAATATATAATAATTCACACTTTCATTTTGTTCTTCCCTCTTCCACCCCATTTATCAACAGTTTTGAAAGAAAATATAACATGCAATGATTTATAAACACATTTCGTTAACAATATTTGTATTATTCGAAAAGTTACAGATTTTAGTAATTCTTTTTGGAAAATACACGCAAAATTAAAAATTTCTTTGAAGCTACAATGCTACATGTGTTTTATACACACAGGTTATAATCACCGTCCCGTATAAATCGGTCATGGAAAAAAATATACATACATATACAGTATATTATACACAAAGATTTCATTGATTGCATAAAACTTACACAAAGGTTATAACATAAGTTTAAAATGTCTACTTTCAGTGAGTACCGGGTAAGATCTACATGTATATATATCACCACTTTGAGCGCCGTGACAAATGAATAAATGCCTTTCTTTCTAACGGATCCTTCTGTATCACCAGAAGAAGAGGGGGGCCGGGGGGGGGGGGGGAGGAATTTTTCTGACAGTAACGAATCATGGATTTCAGCAACCTTGACGGTCCTTAGAACTTAGAAGGGATCATGGCGGCTTCGTTGGGGGGGGGGGGTCACAATTATAATGGTTTTAATCCTATACTTCAGTAGCTAATATTTGTCTTCTTTCTTTAAATGTACGCCGTTTGTTTGGCTCCCCCTCTTTGATTCGCCTATGACCTTGTTTTTTCTTCTTCTTTTCTTTTAAATCAATGCATAATCGCCCTGAATGTTATCGACGATCCCGACCCCTCCCCCCTCCCTGGTACCCTAAACACCTCAGTTCGAGTAAGTGTGCTGTAATTCAAGCCCATGCATCTTCACGTACTCGCCATCATCAACCACCGGTCTTCCTTTGTCGCGATCAACATTCATATATTCACTCATGTCGATGCCATCGGGCTCTTCATATTCATGGGGAGCATCACTGGGTACGTCGAACGTGTTAGGCAGGATCTGCTGTAATCGGTGTGGAACACCAACCGCGTCGATGCCATCGGGCTCTTCATATTCATGAGGGGCATCTTTGGTGTCCAAAGTGCAATACCGGTTCGGATGTACTTGATTTGGCTCCAGGTAGGAAGGCACACGTACAGGTAGACCGACATCGGATGGTGGCGATGGGGTATCATTAGTCTGGAGAGAATCTTGATTGTGATTGCTGCTCTCTGTGGTTCCTTTATCCACTGATGAAGCTCTAGCTCGACTGAAAAAGAAAAAGAAAAAGAAAAAAGAATCATAACCAACAGTAGGCGTATGGGTACAAGTTCGACAAGGAGAAAAGAGAAAGAGAGAGAGAGAGAGAGAGAGAGAGGGAGGGGGGGGGGGGCTCTGTAAAGGCCTGCAAGTTTCATGTTTATTGAAACTGAAATTAACTGAACTAACTAGATTAAGTCACATTAAATGGTATTACATTCAGACCGCGGCGTAGCACAGGAGCGGATCCAGTCGACGGTAGGGGGGGGGGGGGGCAATTCGTGAGAAAATATTTAGCGGCGATTCAGCCGCCGAAAAGGCATGGGGGGTTGAGCACAATTTTTGTTTTACTCAACATTTTTTTTTTTTTTTTTTTGGGGGGGGGGGGCAGGGGTGGGGGGCCCCGTCTTATTATTGTTTTAAAGGTGTTTTTACTTCTTTTCTTGCCAGGGGTGGCCCCCTTCCCCCCTGCCCCCTGGATCCGCCCTTCGTATATGTACTGGTTCACCCTATTTATCTCACACAAGTCAAATATTTTACAAACGGAAAACCCTAACAGTATTCGACATAAATTCACTACAAATTTTATTAATCATGTTTAAGTATTTAGATAATATGCTCCCTCTTTCATTTCTAAACTTTTACACTATAAATAAAGCCCTAACCGTAATTCCTCAAACTTTCATCTAGTAAACTCGAAATTACTTATCGCCCATAGATCCATAATACACCATGGTCCTGACCTAGGGAACTCTCTCCCAGAATATATTAAATCATGTTGCCCCCTCTACTCATTTAAGGCCAAAGTTAAAACGATGTTATTATCAGAATACTCAAGGTAAAATTTCTGTGTCAACTCTTCCTTCTTTATCATATCATCTCTTCTTTCATTCGAATCATTGTCATCATCATCATCATCATCACCATCTTCATCACCATCATCATCATCATCCTCATCTGCATTGTCAATATCACCATCATCAACATTTGTATTTCCAATTACCTATCCGTTTATGCTTAATAAATGTTTTAATTTATTTCTTGAGTTTTGTCTGGGGCTGTCGTACTATCAAGCAATCAGCTTACAATGGCAGTCCTTATTCCGTAAATAATTTTATAATGTTTGATGAAATTTAGTATTTATGACAATTTATCATTTCGCTTTTAAAAAATAATAATTTATATAGGCTTATATATGTATTTTCTTATTTATGATTCATTGTCAGAAAAATACTTAATTTACTTTATATTATTATTGTTATCGAAAAACTGTATACTTTAATACATGAATGCAGTAGAAAAAAATAAAAAAACAAAAATGGTGTAGCATGAGTCTACCCATTGATAGGCACTGGGACGATTGGGGAGGCACTGGTCTTACTCAGAATTTTGTTTTGCAATTTTACTAGGCTACCCTATTTCTCTTTTTCTAGCATTTTTCTTCACCCCTCGATGGAAGTGAAGGGAAGGGGGGGGGGATAATATTTTTACCTTGTTTTAATTCCTAGAGCTATCATCAGGATGATAGCAAGAATTCCAATGACCGAAGATCCGGCAATAATGATAATCAGCGTTGATGTTGGCAGAAAACGGGATGCAAGGCCTTCTGTATACGGAATTTAGAATTTTAAAAAGGATTATATTAAGTTGCTCATTGTTAGGAGGACACTTTATTCTTCTTTTTTGCTTATAATAGATCGCAACTACTTTCGTAAAACCAATAAGGCAATTCCAATAGCTTCGTACGTTACCTCTTGAAATAGTTTTTTTGTTGGTGCATGGATTAAACCCTACTGTCGTCATCCTACCAGGGCAGCGTTTCTCGAAACCGTCATAACTACAAGTTTCCCGACATCCCATTGAAGCGCGTGTTAAACTTAATACACGCGTGTCAATGGGATGTCGGTGAACTTGTACTTATGACGGTTTCGAGAAACGCTGCCCAGGTTCCCATTTCACCCCTGGGCATGAAGTGAAAATTGTAGATTAACGTCTTGCAAAGAGACATTAGTGCCGTGTCCGGAATAGGGTCATCGAACCCACGACCTTTGCATTTCCAGTCAAGTGCGTTAACCCCTCGACTACGACACATCTACAAATAAAGGCTTGCCATCTGCCTGTAAATAAGTGTGTAGATCATACCTGTTGTAGAGTTGACGGGTGCAGTTGCGGCTACTGTTGAAGAGGTGGATGAGGAAATGGTTGTGGTAGATGGACATGGTGCTTGTTGAGGTGTAGGCTTGAGCAGAGGGTCACAAATTACTATCGTAGAGAGTATAAGAAGGATGATAGTGATAGTTCTTTAAACTTAATTCAACATTAAACGCAGCATTAGGGGAAGATTAAGTTCAGGAAAAGGTGAAACAATAATTTGTGATGCTTTTCATTATTTACATGTTTAATAGTGTGAACGTGTTTCATAGAAAAGGTGTCCTCTCCAAGGGATCAGAGAGATTCGATCATACATGGCTGGACGCATGCAGAAGCCGAGTTAAGCCCCCTTGAAAGGGATGGTCTCAAATGCCTTCATACTTAAAATGTGACAATTAAGTAGCATGCCTCATGATCGTATAGTCCCATATAAGCAGATTCTATGGACAGTGCATGTGGCTTTTACCAAGACTGGGCCAACTTATGCAGTCTTAACTTTGATGATTAAAAAAAACCTCACGGTATACACCAGTACTTTCTTCTACATGATCAAACTTTTCCAATCACTTCCACATAATTATGTTCTTGTATGACCAGAAATCAAAGTTATTTTTAAGACACACTTACGCACGTACTACACACATAAATTGGCAGACCTGGAAGTATTTGAAATCAAATGCAATTATGCCTATTATTTTGTAAAATAGGAAAGGTCTAACATGTATGTAAGAAAAATGTTGCTACATGGGAAGCATAGGCATTTTTACACCTATCTTCTCAGACTGAATTGTAATATAACCTATAGACGATTTCGTGCAATGCGTTCCGTACGACATTTGTCTGGAGAAATCTGTATATATGAACATTTAATAACGTTAGTAATACCAGAATGAACCATTAGTAAATGGTCGTATAACGAGTTTTTCACGACAAATTTCGTACGGGATTCGGAATCGCCCACACTATTTTTTTAGTCGATGTAAGTGATTAAGTAGCATTTTTAAAATTTTATTTATTTCTAATCTTTTGACAGGGTAGCCCATTCACCAACAAGTAGTGGTCTTCCATGGGGCCCTGAATAAACATGAACATATATTTACATCGTTTATAACGTTTATACAGAACAGTTACAAACATAATACTCGTTTGCAAAATAAACATATATCATAAACCTAGTAAACAGTAATGTCAATAGGAAAATATTGATTAAGTCGCAATTATGTGAATAAGTCATGTTAATATTACAGAACATGCACGTAGTGTATGTTCGGCTAAGCCATTCACAAATTACAACTTTGTTTAAACAATCTCTTAAATGATTTGACAGAGGAAGTCGTTCTCAACGAATTATCTAGCTTATTCCATTCAAATATGGAAGAAACAATTGGGCTACATTTATAACAATCAGTGTGAAATCTAGGCACACGTAAACATCCACTGTCTATTTGCCTTGTATGATGCTCATGTACATCATTAGGATTGATTAAGCCTACCTGAAGGTAAGAAGGTGCTAAGTTATGAACGCATTTATATATCATCATAACGCGACTTAACTCAAACCGCTTGTCTAGTGTCATCCATTTCAGACTTGTGAACAAATCAGCCGACGGTGTGTCATAATTTATGTCTTCTTCAATATTATTCTTGCGGCCCTCTTTTGAATTTTGTGCAGCTTAGTTGTATGAGAATGAAATCTGTTCGACCATACAACAGAGCAGTAATCTAATCGTGGGAACACCTAGACTGTTATAAAGTAACTTTAAGGATTTTTTTTGAGGCAAAAAACTCTTTGCTCTCTTTATCATGCTAATGTTTTTCTGGGTAAGTTTACTTACGTTTTTGATTTGTTTAGACCATTACAACTCTTCATCTATCAAAAGTCCTAAGCATTTGGTGAATTGAAATCTTTTGATCAAATTGCCATTTAATGAAATGGTGAAAGATTCAATTTTCTTGAGATTAGCACAAGAGCCTATTAACATGACACAAGTTTTTTCAATGTAAAGAACAAGACGATTTTCCTTAATTCATGCCATGACTCTGTTTAATGCAACAGTTAATTTTTCTTCCACAACAGTTGCATCATTTGCACTGACGGTAAGTGTCGTATCGTCAGCATACATATCTTTGATACCTTCAGGAGTACATTCAGGTAGACTATTAAAATATATTGAAAATAAAAGGGGACCAAGAATTGAACTACGGTGGTACGCCTAATTTGATGGTTGATGGATGCGACTTGGCTCCTTTGAATTGGGTCACTTGTTGTCGATCCCCTAAATAATATGATTTGAACCAAAGCGCAGTGTGTTGCTATATTCTTTCCTATACATTTTCCCACTTAGAATCGGGCAAGTGAGAAATGAAAAATACAAGAAAACAAAACAAAGCAAAACAAAATAAAGAACAAACAAACTAAAAGAAGACAGACAAATTATAAAGTAATGTGGCGGACAGACCTTCAGAAAATTCGCTAATAAAGATGTGTGTCAGATCTTGGAATTGATCAGTGGCGCCTTCAATCGTTATCGGTTCCCGCTCACTGCCCTGTGATTGGTCAATTTCGAGGATGACGGATTGAGTGTAATCCGAATAGAATATCTTATTTTCCTTCCCGAGAAGAGCGAGTCCGTAAGGTTTGATGAAGGTAAAACCTCTGACCATCTCAACGTGAGCTCTGCGATCGCCACCGTTTATTTCCACCGATTCCACACGCCCTCGTCCAAAATCCGCCCAATATAAACGGTTCTCTGTATAGGAAGTGCAATATAATCATTGTCAAGGAGTAGGATCTGAACAACACCTGTACTGTCGACACAATAGCAATGCCATTTGTTTTCTTCCCAAAACATCAACTTGAAGCAATTCCAATAGCATTGTTGTTCAGGTACTGACATGAGCGCACAATACAGGGACGTATATCCGGTATTATGTAATCCGACCACGACTTCTAGGATATCCTACAGGTTATTGGAATTATCGACAGACTTTGCGATTATAATTGTCGCTGGAAGGGCATCATTTCATCATGATTGGTGCATCATTGCTTTACAAATTAAACACATCGAGGATCGCAGATGGGCGAGTGCTATCAACATTCAAAATTGGGGCCAAAGGGGAAATTCACATTCAAATCAGTTTCTATTAACTACTGAAATCGTTTCATTTAATTGTTTGTGAGCAAATTGTGACAGTTGCTATTGATATCACGTTACATTAAACACGGCAAAGAACTAAATCCGAAAGTGAAATTATTTTTTGTTAATAATGAGGGTATAAATAGTATTAAAAGGGAAGACTACACGTATGTGTAATCGGGATAGTCAGTCTGGTATCCGGATTTGCATGCTCAAAAAATGATCTTCCTGGTTACTGCACACACAAATGTATTACCTTCGTTATTGAGGCTTACAGCAGTTGGATAATCCAACCCACTCGATACAAGTACCATACGATTGCTTCCATCTGTATTGACACGTTCAATAGTGTTTGCACTTTCGTCAGCCCAGAACAAGAGGCTGTGGGGGAAACAATAAACAATATGACATCAATTATAATTGTTTCCGCATAGTTATACTCCTATAAACGAGACTCTAGCTCCGGTGACAGTAAACATGCCTAATATAGGCCTAGATACCCAGGCACGTAGTCAGAGTTTGTTGTTGGGGGGGGGGGGGGGGCACCTACACGTAATCGATAGAGGTAAAAAAAAGGGGTCTAAAAAAGTTCAACCGATCTTGGAAATTTGTTGGGGGCACGTGCCCCCCCCCCCCCCCCGTGGCTACGTGCCTGTAGATACCACACGAGGGAGAGCAGTAAAGCGGTCTTTATCAGACGGGGGTCTTTATGTACAGGCCCCATTATTGCTCATTTGGTGGGGGGGGGGGGGGGGGCAGGGATTTAATGGAGAAAACGAAATTATGGCCTTTATAGACAGTTGTACTTAAGCAAATTTGACTACATTTCCTTGCACTGCAAATCCTCCTGCAATATAAACTTAGTGTTATAGGCTATAAATGAAAATTATATTTTACTTTTATGTCTTTGCATTAAAAGTCAATGAACAAATAATGATAACTTGTTTACACACGGAAGCCTCATTAGCAATTGCCATTTACATCTTAGTGGAGAGTAGCAAATGTGGATGAATGTCGTGCAGAAGGTTGTTACTACCGTGCTGGGATTCGAATCATCAACCCTTCAATTAAGATTCAAGTGAATGAACAACTATACCATGACGCCTTCACTTCAATCATAGGCTTCATATGTTATAATTGATAATAATTGTTCTCTTGAATGTTTTCTAGCGGGGAATTTAGATCAAAATGTTCGAACCAACCTTCCCTTTTGCAATGATACAAGTTAAATCATTATTTAAAATCAATGCACCCTTACTTTGGGACTTGCTCACCAGTAACATGCGGACACCGTAATACCTCGAGGTCTCTGTAGCCCAGTTTTAACCAGGACTTTTCGTTCTTTGCCTTGTAGGGTTGATGATGCTATCTCATGTAGTTCATAGTCTGTCCAGTACAGCTTGTTGTTCGCTGTGTCAATTGCAAGACCAGCTGGATCTGAGAAACATGAAACATACATACATTATGATATTTCTAGTATGATTCATCACCATAACAACGCGAGAGTGTATAATCAGTTACTAAAAGTAATGTGACAATGTGAAAACAATCATAAATTGTATTGTGTATGATAAAGTAGTCATCGATTATTTGATATTAGGTTTTAACAAATTATGTAGAAAGTAAGTTTCTATTAAATTTCTCTCTCTCCCCTCCCCTCCCCCCTCTTTATCTCTCTCTCTCTCTCTCTCTCTCTCTCTCTCTCTCCCACATGCTGTCAATGAAGATGTTATATAAAGATTAAACTTTTAAACAAATATGCATGATCGAATCTCGGTTTGTTTGACTCTCGAATCAATTTCTTTCTCGATTTCTTTCTCCCTCATTCTACTGATCTAATTTCCCTTTTCTAGAGCTTTTGCAATAATTCCTTCCCCTTTTTTGTATCTTTCTTTTCTTTTTGCCTTTTACTATTTTTCCTCCATTTTTCCTCTTTAAAAAAAAAAAATTCCCCAAAATTTTTAGAATTTCTTAGCTACATATTTGTCTATTTATTGATTTCGAAGCATACTTTGTTCATGTTATATTGTAAAACAGCATCTAAGGAACTAACACTTCAACGAGCTCTGCTTCAAGTTAGTTCCTCTTTTCTCGTGTTTTTTCCCATTATATTTATCGGTTCATATAATTATTCTTGTATTGTGTTTTGCATGAGAAATAAAATCATTTGAATCATATTATATCTATTTCTTTTGTAGCAAGTATATTTTTAAAGCTTGAATTTTAGGCCTCAGGAAAACATGACGTACCTCTTTATAACATTTTTTCTTGGACTAATTGAAAGCTAAGGAATGATTGACCCCCTATGATCATTTCCCCCTTATAGTCCTGTAGAAATTTTTCAGACCTGGAAAACCGTAACGAGGCCATTGCTTAGCCACTGGATCATGACTGTACGCAGCGGGGGCTAGGGTACGTCACCGCCCCCACAAATACAAAAAACAAAGAAAATCCATTAAATTTTTCAATAATTCATTGCATTTTGCCCCGACCCCTAAGATAAAAAAAAAATCTTCTATGTGGGCATGCCTTAACCCATAATGAATTGCCCTACAGAGGAATTTTTATGTTGGGGACCGGGGGAATGAGTGCGATGAATTATTGAAGATCTATTGTATTTTCTTTGTTTTGTTGTATTTGTGGAGGCGGCGACGTACCCTAGCCCCCGCTGCGTACAGTCATGATTCAGTGGCTAATTAATGGCCCCTTTACTGTGAGCCCCCAGGATAAAAACCGTGTCGATATGCTTTAGTAGTGCCCTTTTATGAGGCATTATTTCTCATTACTGTCAGTTATGACTTAAGGACGTAGGTCCCCTAGTAGATTAGCATAATAGCATACATATGCTTTAGCAGTCACGCAAAACAAACACTCACACATTATTATTCAATAAAATCTGAGAATGTATACTATTATCTAGATCTAGTAGGAATGAATCATTGTTAAAAACTTTCCATAAATCGGGGTAAACAAAAATTATTCCACCATTATGACCAACAGTGTATGTACAATATATGGACTTCGTTGTCATTGTTTATCTATAAAGCCTACAAATGGTGCAATGCAACATTGTAAATCACTTTTGAAAGATTAATCATTAATTCATGAGAAGATATTCCATGTATATATAGTATAATTAGCCTAATTAGCCTAATAATCTGATTAGCATATAATATGTGCAATATGTAATAATGTTGCTAATCTTAATCCAGGAAGCCTGAAAACATGGATAATATGACTTTTCAGGGGTTTTCTATGACGAGGAATTCATTTATGACACCAGTTTTTTTAATCCAAGTAATGCAATTGTCTTAAATAGCACAATGAGCATAATAAGCTAATAAGCATGTGTATAATATATGGACTTTATTGTCATTGTTTATCTATAAAGCCTAAAAATGGTGCAATGCAACATTGTAAATCACTTTTGAAAGACTAATTATTTATTCATGAGAAGATATTTCATGTAGATGTAGTATAATTAGCCTAATTAGCATATATGTGCAATATGTTATAATGTTGCTAATCTTGATCCAGGAAGCCTGAACACATGGATAATATGACTTTTCCAGGAATTCTGCCACAAGCTTGAGCAACGTCGGGCTTGTACTCTCAATGGTTCTGGCTTTGGTAAACATAGACAGATCATAGTTCGCACTGCTGTATTCAACATCCCTGGCCTATGTACGTACATGTCTCACCACATCATCGATTCCATCATTATCATCTGCTTTAACCATCTTTAGTGTGTTTTCGACAGTCTTTCTAAATACAATGACTGAAGCCCAACCATCAATGCGTATGATGACCCCGTTATTTCCTAGACATTTTATGAGGTTCGACAACATTGCCTTGCGACCAAGATAACCACCACGTTGGACATACAATTTGTGAAGCTAAATAGAGTCCTAAATAATTAATATTTTACATATATGCTAATTAAGCTTATTAGTACAATAATGACATATTAAGCTAATTGCATTACTTAAAACTAAAAAATGGTGTCACAACTAAATCATAAAGTCATATTATCCATGTTTTCAGTCTCCCTGGATTAAGATTAACAACATTATTACATATTGCATATACAGTGTATATGCTAATTGGGCAAATTATACGACATCTACATGGAATATCTTCCAATGAATTAATGTATAGTCTTTCAAAAGGTCAATACCCATCTAGAACACGAATCAACAAAAAAACCTTGTACTTACCAACTTTTCCAGGTCATGTACATGGTCTATGTTCCCGTCTACTGGACTATTATCTACACCACTCTACCCAGTGGGCATCGATTTCTTTAGACAACCTCACCTGACAATCCTGGGTGCCCCCTCTCTATCAAAGAAATACAAATTATATGCACTTACATCCCAAACCATCAACGATGACTCTCTGTTCTGTACCATCAATATTAGCTCTCAGAATGGCGTCCAGGTCACCATCTGTCCAGAAAACTGTCCTCGATCTGTTATCAAAAGCGACGGCCCAAGGCAGCATTAGGTTTTGAAGAGGCAGGGCATTAAATCCTGCTCCAGCAAAGGATCCTCTGTCATCAGAGGCACCTACATATATAGCACCTCGCCCGGGATCAGCAACGAACATTTCAGCTGAAAATTTGAAGAAATGCGGAATTTTTAAAATTATTATAATCTTAAAAAAAAAAAAAGGAAGTCGTAGGACAATGAGCAGTCAAAATACGATGCAGACGGTTTTCTTAAACTTAGTGTTAAACTTTGACATTCCTTATGATATTTTTCAGATTATAGATATGCAATTCATCTTTATGCATTATTATTTTGCTTCCCTTGATGATAATGAAGATGATGTTGTTCGTGATACTGATGATGATGATCTTGGTGACAATGATGACGAAGAAGATGTTGATGATGATAATGACGAGAACATTGGTCATAATGATGATAGGCCTAGTGATAATAATAATAATAATAATAATAATAATAATAATAATAATAATAATGATAATAATACAAAGAAGAAGAAAAAAAAGATGCCCAATAATATAAATAATAACGACAATATGTATAATATTGATAATGGAAATGATGATGATAATAATAATAAGAAAGAATAAAAAAAAAAAGAAAGATAACATTCGTTTAGTGATCAGTTAAGTGTGGGAAAAGCCTAGACAAAATAGAATACTTAGATTAATCAGGGATATGTCCCTTGATTGATAATAATCAAATTCCCTCACCATTCTCCACAAACTTAGTAACTTTATCTAGTAACCTCCATCTAGCTGTCAAAATGGTCAATGACCCTGTAGTAAACTTGTTCCAAGAGGGAGATTTCGTTTAATTTTCAGGGAATACAATACATCGATATGCTATTCAGATTTGAACGTAAATGGGAATATTGAAATAAGTAGAGAAATTACCTCCATTGATGCAGATTGAAAAATATACTGGAATTGCGAAAGCTAGTATGAATAGTGTCAACCACATCTTTCCTCTCTGCTAACATATCTGGGAAGCACAAAGGAGAAGATTACTGATTAGAACAATCCATGAATTTTTTTTTCTCTGTTAATGCAAACTCTGCAAACTATGTATTATGAATATAGGTTCCAACTATACATAATGACTATAGTTTCCAACTAATATAATGACTATAGTTTACATAAAAGCAACCGTGATGACTGTGAATCAGATTCTATTCCCGAAATTGATACGTTCTGAAACAGTAATGGCTTTTGTTATTGGTTTCACGGATGAAATAATACTAATGATAATTGTCGGTGACAGCGAATACAAATACTGATCAACGTTGATTGATTTGCTTCCTTGTTTGTTTAACCTTCTTTTCAAATAAGCAATAATCCTATTTTTGGGGTAAAACTGCTGGACTTTGAACCCACAAAACCAAATGCACCGAACCATTTGAAATTCTTTCTTTCTTCTGTATGGAGTAACCGCAAGGGACGATTTTCGATCTACAAAACAAAATTCATTTTACCAAACAAAATGAGAAAACCACATTGAATAGCTATTATTTGGCAATTCTTAATCGGTCTCTTTATCTATTAGTTTCAAAAGAAAGTTGTCATATTAGCTTTTATGCACGTTACAAACGAGATGGCATTTGCCTGACGTATCAACGACTGGTGCGATCTTTGACTCAGCATGCGGGATGACATCGTGTAAAGACCGTCAGTACTAGTGTTGCTAGGAGGGATTAGACCACACGTCGAGGTCACTGACAGGTGGCTATCTCATCAACTCAGCTCTCATATAACATAAGAAATAGAGAATCATGGGGGACCAACAGGCACCGATTGGGGAAGTTTTCTATATAGAGGGAGCAAGTAGCTACAAGTAGGACAGTGGGGTTTGATTGGAAAATTAAGAACACATTGGGCAAATCCGAGCTATTTTGTCCCATGAGTAGTAATAATAATACATTTTTATATAGCGCATTTCAGAACTGACAGAACTCTAATTGCGCTTTGCATCCAAGACAATACCTCGGACTGTGTCATCGGTTGTTTCGGCTACGTGAAAGCTTTAAAAATATAATAAAATAATATTTAAGATTTATATAGCGCTGGTATACAAGTACAGTTTCTAAGCGCTTTACAAAACAAGTGAAATGAAAAGTACGGTTAAACTAAATATGTGATTAGGATCAACAAGAAACGTGAAATAAACAATGCGCTTAATTTGGACGAATTACTTAACTAACAATGTATAACAATAACATGATAATGAAAAATGAAAATGTAAATACAATAATTAAATGTCATTAATGAAACTGCAATAATTATGTACATTAGACAATAAATAGATTACAAGAAAATAGGACATGTGGTTATAAATACGGTATGATGATGGACAATTACTTCGTGTTGAATAGATAGGTCTTAAGTCTACGTTTAGAAAGAAATAATCGTAGAAGAAACAACATAACACATGTATAGGAAGTAGTTTATATTACCCGTATATCATCCACTATAACCAGTGACATTGTGGTCATATACCTGTGATAGTCATCCGTGATATGATTTACACATTTGATATACCAAGATCCAATGTAGACGCAATCATTTTGTCCATACTAACTTAAAGAGATTGATGATTTTTTTTTGTATGAAATGTTACTTATTATATTCCTTTTACTGTACTAACCCTCTAACAGGCAAATCCGGGGGAAAAAATCTCAAACCACAACGATATTTATGGTTTTCTTTGAAGGCGTCGCTGTGATTGCACAATACATTTTCCCAAACTTTTTTGAGTGAAAATAAGACGACAGGCTTTTAATAATCTTTTAACACTGAATGTATTGAATGGTATAAAGAGCCAATGCATTGCTTTGTGAGGACTTACATTCACCTAAAATGCAATTAAATTGTAATCAGTAGTTGGGAGAATTAAGAAATCGATCAGATCAGGTTTTCCCAATGTTTATCATTAATAATGATCTGTTTTCACTCAAACTTTCAGATTATCTTTAATTGTACATCTATAGCATTGCAGCTTGTACTTTACCACCATTTTCTGTCATCTGAACATTGTTACCGAGTCCCTTTAAAAAAAAAAAAAATCATTTCTACATGTATCAACAGATTTGTAGTTGGACGTCTATTACAAGTACAGACCTCATCCATATAAAAGTGACAGAGCATGTCTTGAATATTACTCAAAATAGACATGTAATACCAAATCAGTTGTGTAAACGTCCATGTCAGTATGAATATCATCAAAATGACAGGGATTTCTATTCATAAACTATGTTATGATACATTTACAGTTGCACTGATATAACAACGAATTCATGAAAAATGACATTCCCTAAAAACGAAGAAAGAAGGGAACTGGGAAGAATTAACGGAATCCTGGCAAACATTAATATACATTAGTATAGTATTCAATATCTAAATACAACATATTCAAGGGTGTCGATTTGTATCCGTGGTTGGGGGGGGGGATGATAGGTGCCAAAATATTGTCGGCAATTGGTCAAAGCAACCAAGAGGTAGAAGCGTGTGGCAGGTTGCACCCCCTCCCCAAGCGCGTAGCCAGGATTTTATTTTAGGGGGCGGTAATGAGCACGTAAAACGTGCGAATCACTAACAGCTACTTACAGGCCTAGGGGTTGGGTGCAGGGAGGGGAGAGTTTCCCCCCTCCCCAGCGAAGTGCGGAAGCTTTGACGTTTCATTAAATTATTAGAGAAAGAAGACGATTCGTTGGACCGTTCTCGACTCTTAATCCTTGTTTGAATCAAGTTCCCCTTTCTCCGCGCGTAGCGCGGAAGCTCTGACGTTCCATTAGATTACTAAAGAAAGAAGACGATTCGATGTACCATCCTCGACTCTTAATCCTTAAAGTTTGAATCAAGTTCCCCCTCCTCCGCGCGTAGCGCGGAAGCTCTGACGCTTCATTAGATTATTAAAGAAAGAAGACGATTCGATGTACCATTCTCGACTCTTAATCCTTGTCTAAATTCAGTTTCCCCCCATCCGCGCGAAGCGCGGAAGCTTTGACGTTTCAATAAATTATTACTCTTAGTCCTTATTTGTATTCCTTTTCGCCCATCCAGCGCTAAGCGCGTAAGCTTTACCGTTTCATTAAATTATAAGAGAAGGAAGACGATTCGTTGTATCGTGTCCTTGTCTGAATTCAGTTTCCCCCCTCCCGCGCGAAGCGCGGAAGCTTTGGCGTTTCATTTGATTGATTCTTAATCCACGTCTGAAATAATTTTCGCTCATCCCGCGCGTAGCGCGGAAGCTTTCACGTTTCATTAAATTATTAGGAAAAGAAGAGCATTCGTTGTATCGTGTACTTTGACGTTTCATTTAATTATAACTCTTAATCCTAGTCTGAATTCGGTTGCCCCCCCCCTCCCGCGCTTAAGCTTTGCCGTTTCACTAAATTATTAGAGAAAGAAGACAATTCGTTTTACTGCTCTTTATATTCATCCTTGTCTGAATTCAGTTTCCCCACATGATGTACGTATGGAACGTTCGTTCGCAAATCTTTGCATGCACAGCCCGAGTGGTGGATAGCATGTTATCTCCCGGCATTGCTCGTCGCAATAGCTTCTGGAAAGGAATTGTATATTACTCTTTATAAATCACTTGTATGAAATTGAAAATAAGTCATGGTTGGATTTTATGGGGGGGGGGGGGGCTAGCGCCCCAAGCCCCTCCCCACCAGTACGCCAGTGACGTAGGCCTACATCTGATTTTCAATGAAACAAAAATAAGTTGTGACATATAATCTTTCTCCAAAAATGAAAAATGTTTTAGGAAATATCAGGAAATAAAATGAGTGAAAAAAAACACAAATAAAGATACAATGACGTGAATTTTAAAAAGGGTGAACGGAAACGACATTACAACTTGTGAACTATCTTATAAGTCACACTAATGTCCGAAAATCTTTCTCCTTGTCTCCGATCTCATCACGAATTCGTCACAGAGTTCATCTACGTTTACACTGTCCAGGATTATCTGATGTGCATTGCAGATTGCTACTTTTGCGCTTCGCGCTTAACATTTATCTCGTTGCTTTTTAACGCTGCGTCTTTGCAATGGCGCAGTGCATTTCAATGATGCTGTTGATTGAACAAATTGAATAAATTCATTAATTCCTGATGAAGCCGTATGAGTGAGAATTCAATTTATTCTTGTCTCATATACGGTTGTCTCATTTACTTCGTATATATGTATGTATTATGAAAATGAGATAGCAAAATGTGAATATTGATGGTCATCTTGCGAGTAATAACCATTAACTTTTTCTCTTATTTTTATTTTTTTTAGGGTGAATTATTGGGGGGGGGGGGATGATTGTACAGGCCATCCCACCCACCTGAAATATTGGGGGGGGGGGGATATATCCCCCCATCCCCCCGGGATCGACACCCATGAACATATTTCCACAAAAATACAGTTGAAATACATATATTTAGAATATATCGACATCTACATCTTGTGAAAACAATACAAACAATTATGTAATCTTGATATACTATTTTCCTCAAGCTCCTAAGATATAACCTTGAAAATAACAATATCACAGCATCTAAATAAAAGACATCAAAACTGATTTAAAGTTTATACTCACAAGATAAGGCCAAGAGGAAAAGAGGCCGGCAAGAATCGAACAGCACTTCCTTCTGTAAGTACTGTCGTCACATCTATATTACCGGCGATGATTAAACTAAATTTAGAATCACTATTCGTGAATCATTTTAATATTCAGTTTATGTACAAAAATATGTACGTTTGTATTGTTTGTTTGAAGCCATTGTTTTGTCACTGAACCATGACTGTACGCAGCGGGGGCTAGGGTAGGGGGCAGTTTCCATAAATTTAAAAAAAAACAGGAAATGCAATAAATTTTCAATAATTTATTGCATTTTACCCCGGTCCCCAACATAAAAAACCTCTGGACGGTCATGCATTATGGCTCAAGGCATGGGCACACAGAAGATTTTTTTATGTTGGGGACCGGGGTAACATGCAATAAATTATTGAAAATTTATTGCATTTTCTGTTTTTTTTTTATTTATGGAAACTGCCCCCTACCTTAGCCACCGCTGCATACAGTCACGGTTTAGTGACAAAGCAATGGCCTCATAACTGTGAGGCCCCAGGATCAAAACCGTGTCGATGTGCTATATTAGTGCCCTTTTGTGGGGCATTAATCCTCATTACTGTCATTTATGACTTGAGGGCATAGGTCCCCTAGTTGATAAGCATACACATGCTTTAGCAGTCACGCAAAACACACATTGGCAAATTATTATTCAATAAAATCTGAGAATGTATACTATTATCTACATCTATTATTTTTAAACAATTTTTTACATAATTCCATAAATTGGGATAAAAAAAAAAAATTCCACCTTTATGAGCGACAGTGTATTTACTTAATACCTTGCATTTCTATGGGCACAATAAGTACTAAACAACAATAAAAAGACGTTAGCCTTGAGAATCATAATATTTATTGTTTGACATGCATTACCGATTTATAATCATCTAAACTATAGTCCTCTCTATTCAAAGGTCTTTACGCACTGACATTTTCCATGTAGCCTTTAACGACCTGAAATGGCAATATTAATAGTTATAGTGGAACTGTGAACCAGATTTACAGAAATAATCTTTTTATTAGGTTAATCGAGTTTAAAAATCTACTAAACCTCTGAGTCATCTTTACATAAATATATATGTTGGCAAAAGGTGTTATCCACTTTAAACGATGATAATAATAGTCACATTTGTATAGCGCTTAATAGTTTAATTATCATTACCCCGGTCATTGGATTCAATTGATATACTTCACATGTAAGTGCACACTTTCCGCTCCCTAAGGAGTATAAGATATCGATCGAAATAACCTTGAAGAAGATCTTTCAAAACACTTACAAAAGAAACAAACTTTTTGTTTGCAACATCAAAGTCAAGAGAAAACAATCACATTGCATTTTTGTTAACTCTATCATTTTTAATAACAAACTACAAGCATTGCTGCTTTAGCTCGAGTTAACATCACGTATAACCTCTAATTAAAATGATAAGTTATTATTCTGCTTAGTTTTACTGCACGCTCTGATGAAAAATAACTTGACAACTTATATTGTATCTTTCCCATGTAAATAATATGCATGTCCTTATTTGCATGAGCCTGCTAAAGACTACCTGCCCTGGAGCAAATGTTTCTACTTTGAAATGAAATAATTTCACATCTAACTGGAATATAAAAATGCACGAAGATTTGGCATTGACAACTGTGTTCTGTAGGCTAATCATCTTCTTTTTTCTTCTCTCCACACACACTTGATTGTGAGATGTGTCATATTTTATAGAAAAAAGAAAAAATGATATGGCAATTAAAATAAGATTGCCCATATTTGTGTATATATTCATAATATAATAGGCCTGTAAAGCTGATTCTCAAAACTCAATTGTCAATTTCTGAGGCTGTAACCTTGTGTTAGAACAACATAGTATAAGATTGTAATTATTGAATAAGTATTTTTAAAGGCTCCGAGGCATACGAAAGGGGTGGAGGTGAAGGCCTATACAAACGGGCCTATGTTTATCAAAGTGTCAGCATATAAGTTTTGTATTTTATCAAACATCATTGATATACATTATTCATTATTCTGTACATAAAGTAAGTTACATGGACAATTCGAAAGTTTATTAAAGAGAACGATACGTGAGTCATTCTTAATCACTAACACGGTTATCATCTGAGCATATAATTCAGTATTTTTATTTTCTTGTTTACCAGATATATTCCGATATACTTTAATTCAGTTTTAAAGCTGAATTTTCTATGTGTATAGAGGTAAACAATTTAAATTCATAAATATGTATGAAGACAGCTAAATTTAGTAAATTAGGAAAACAAAACAAGTCATAATCAAACAAAATCAATGTTATTTATGATTATTATCTTGTCAGCACCAAAACGTATCCAATTTTGTATCTCTTTCTGTTTTTTTGGTAAACTAAGTTTGAGCCTTTATTTTACATGAGAGCGAAACAAATATGTTTGAACGAACGTTGGACAAAGAAATACATTGACATATATATAAGTTATGTCAAACATCCTATAGTAACTGGTATTTAAAGCGTGTGACATATTGCATATCATGAATACAATTGAAGTTAGATACAGATACAATAAATTGAATGAACAATGAGAGATTTTGTAAAGTGAAATGTATTAAATGTGGAATTATCGTATACGACAAAATTTAGCGATAGGCAACCCCAATCTGTTGATTCTGGTAAATGTTCTGTAGATCGGGAAACTGCGTATTTACATACATTTCATCATCATTATCCGTGGCTCCACCTCGGTTGACAACCTGGCTGCTATCATCCATGCTGAATTCATCGGACTCCCGATATGAATGCGACAAGTGGTCTTGGTCTAGTGAGTCGTCCTGGTCCAGCCTATCAGGGTCTATGTAGGAACTGGTCCGTAATTCCACTTGACATGGGACTGGATCACTGTGTTTTGCATTACGCATATTAACTGCAAGAATCTTCTTTCGCCTAAAAGTGGAATATATATGGCGGGGAGTAAGCAGTTTGAAACCATGTAAGCCCAAGATTAGTTAAATAATTTATACTTGGGAGTTTGGATATAGACCTACTTTACTGCACTCAAAAAAGAAAATTTGAGAGAAATATTCATTTATATACTTTGTTTATTCATTCAATGATTTATTTATTTACTTACTTACTATCTATTTTCTTATATTCATATCAATTTATTGATTGATTATAAATTTGCTTGTTATTCTTTTTAATTTATTTATCTATTTATTCATTTACAGCCGAACAAACAATACGTTGTTCCTCTACCTCGGGGTTACCGGCACTGCGGTCTATCAACATATATATTACTCTTCTTGCAAAACGGAGACAACAAGCAGCAAAATTCACGAATGATGCATACAAGAATATATTAAAGCTGTGTACCTTGTGGGTTTTACTAGGATTGTCACACAAAGAATGGCGGTAAGAACTGCAATGGTGGCAGCACCAGATATTACGATGATGAGCATGTAGTTCGGTAGGGATCGAGATACGGCACCTACTGTGGTTTGAACCAACAAAAAGAAAAGCGGGTCCATAAACATGACACATATTTATAATTGACACACACACACACACACCCACTATCTTTCTCTTTCTCTCTCTCTCTCTCTCTCTCTCTCTCCCTCTCTTTCTCTCCATCTCACTTTCACTCCCAATGTTTCATGAATTTGGTTGATAAAATGTAAAGCTTAAAGTACCTTTGAACTCATTGAACATTATTTCCAATATCCAAGGGGAACAATAAGTTTACCACATGAGAAGAAAGGAGCAACGTATCCAAAACATTTTACCCACCCCCCTCTCTCTCTCTCTCCTAGCGTCTATATATCCATGTATGTCGCTGTGTGTTTAGGTTAAGTTACTGATTTTAGAAGAAACAGCTTTATGATTAGGGGGTCTCTCTTATTTGAAAGATGTAGGGAAGAACTTGTGAGCAGTTCTGTGCAACGTGTTTTTTGTTTACACCTAATTCACCAAAGAATAGAATCTCTCTATAGCTAACCATTGAAAAATGTTCTGTAACAACCATTAGGTAATTGCCACATTGACAGATAGATGAAATAATTGATAAAAGTTCTATGTCGTACGGGACGCATTGCACGGAAACGCCCTTGTATTTCACGTTTGTCCTCAGTTAAACAATACTTTGAAGTGACTACAATCAAACCTGTCTAAAAGTGGCCACCTCTCTAGAAAGGCTACCTGTCTACAACGTCTACTTTGTCTGTGGCCATTGGGTGGCCCTTAATAGACAGGTTCAACTGTAGCTGTAATAGCGCTTCAATATTTATGAACATAGTGCATAGAAAGGGTTGTTTCACTGGAAACCTTTTTGTGCTCAGCTAATTTTTGATGATTTCATAATCATTGATATCTAGCTGCATACCTGTTGTCTCGCCGTCGAGTTCAGTTGTGCCAATGGTTGTCCGGCCGGACAACGGCTCGCTCACCGTACTTAAGACAGTAAACATGGTACGTGGGACAGTGGTAGATGCCATTGGTGTAGATGTGGATGACGACGACGACGATGACGATGATGATGTAGTGTTGGCTGTTATGAGAAACATGACATTTAATAGAATGGATTTTGCAGGCTCAAGTGGGATACCTCTTCGTCCTGGAAGAAGTATTACGATTAGACACGATCGCAATTACTAATTAGTTTCATAAAGATAATCCAGGGCGATCTCAATAACCCTGCTCATTATCTATTAAAATGTGTGAACATGTCAAAGACATGTTAGAACAAACAAAAACAAGCAAAACAACATACGTAACACTTAGACAAATTAGTTTTCCTGATATTTCTTTTTTATTGTCACAGGCCTATGATAGATGGAAGCATAAAATGTGGCATGAGGTTGGGGAGGAGGGTAGTTTGAGAGAGCGATGCTGTTGATTGCTCTATATGATACTATATACATTGTGTACAGCAGAATTAATATTACAATTAGTTCACCCTTCACGTTCAATAAACATGTGGAAAGCCTAAACGAATAGCGTTAGATGTAATTTGCTTATCTGTTCATCAACCAACAAACAAAAAACAAACACAATTAGCAAACAAACAAACAAACTGCCAGGAATTTGATGATCACAAATGGAATCACTGAATCATTTGACAACCATTGTTTAAACCTGGTGTAGAGTGACACCATTGAGGTTGGTGACGTCACTATTGACTTAAAAAGACGGCACTGAGGATGATATCGCAGTTTTCACAGTTTCTATATTATTGTAAGTTTCTAACAATACCATAGTTCATAGTCATAAAGCATTATTTGAGTTTCTAAAATGATAATTGTCAAATTCCTTTGGCCATATCTTGAAACAAATACATGAATAATATAAATCGGGCAATAAAAGCGTTTGTAAATGAGTGGTGCGTCAGACAACGTTGTGAGACTACTCCTTGTAGGTTACTTCCGAGCCTCCATGTTCCTTTA
This sequence comes from Strongylocentrotus purpuratus, assembly GCF_000002235.5. NCBI lineage: Eukaryota > Metazoa > Echinodermata > Echinoidea > Camarodonta > Strongylocentrotidae > Strongylocentrotus > Strongylocentrotus purpuratus. The sequence continues at coordinate 33,793,780 of NW_022145609.1, read as the reverse complement.
TGCGTAAGAATACTAGAATATACGCTTCACAGCATTTGAAGAATGACATTTTAACGATTCTGATACATTCGACCCCTAGCAAAACTTCTCCAGGACAACCAACCCTAAGACAAAGTAGTCCTCCACATCCCTCTAGATGTATAACAAATGTCACATTTGTACGTATATTAAGACGTTACGTGAATTATTGAATCAAATTTATACTTACATGTTCGTATATATACAGGTCTGCAATAGAAGATATCAAAGATGATTGGAACAGAAAACGCAAACAATTCACTTTTTTCCTGTAATTACCTCTGATCGTGATAAAAAAGTATGTTAATGATGAAGATTAACAACTGTCTCTTCTCCAATGCTCTGGATCGAACTAAATGTCGGATTGCATTTCGCAAGTTATATTTGGTGAATTGTATTATCTGCGGTGTGAATATGTTTGCACTTTTTCATTTCCTTATTGTTTCATGATTATCTCGTACATCATTTTTATGAAGGGATTTTTTTATATATTTTTTTTTTATTAATTTGACCTTAAGCTTGGATATCACAAGGTTACATTTTATCTAAACACAGTACTTGCTATTTATTTTTCACGATGATTATTGACACATTGGTTTTGATCTTTATATGCGTCAACTATTTATTATGTATATGTATAGTTACATGGTTACAGGTATGTCAATGATCTGAATGAAATGACTTCATGACACTATCTATAAGATCAATGGAGAGATTTTTTTGGGGAAAATTCCAGACATCAATCGTGTATCTGTCGTCTTCAGTCGCATTTTTACGCTATCTTGAGGTACGGAATAAAACACAAAAGGAAACACTTTCAGTACTTAAGAATAGTTTATTCAAAATAGAGCTCACAATCTTAAAGAGTACGAGGCTAGCACTGTGACTATTTGCAAATTGTACATATTAGGAGAAAAACGTGTGTACTAAAGCTACAACATGCTCTTTAAATGTGTATTATGATTACAAATTCTGGAATCTCTTATTCTTAGTTTTAATTAATAATTTTTGACTGATGTCTTCATCACATACAATTGACCAATCCAGTCTTTAGATGTCATACCAAAGATAATGCACACATTGTTAATATAATTGTGTTTATATTTCTATTAAATGTTTTATAATTATCTTGTATTACGAATTTCAATTAAACACAAAAATGTCACCTTCTATTTCCCTAACGTTACTGATTTTTTTTGAGGGATTGAAAAGGAAAGAGAAAATAAGAGATACAGAGACAGGAGAGGAAGAGAGAGACAGGGAGGGAGAGAGAGAGAGAGAGCGAGAGCGAGAGACAGAGACATATTAAGACAGATAAATTGAGTGAGAGAAAGGGAAAGATAGAATGAGAGTGGGAGAAAAAAAGGGGACAGGGGGGAGAGAAAAAAAGAGGTATATATATATATTCACACCATACGCTATTAAACTATCTAGTCAACCAATCAATCGATTGATCGATGAATAAAACATAAGCATTTAAACTAATAATTAATTGAAATACTTTTAACGTCAGATAAATGAGATAAACATTTGTGATGATATCAACCCTCACATTGTAAACGTTACGCAGTCAAACCTGTTTTAGTTGCCACCTCTCTTTAAAGGCCACCTGTCTATAGTGGCCATTCGTTCGGTCTCCCTCGAGACACCAAAAATGTGTGTTGTAGAATATTGTCTGCAGTTTTCTCTTTTCATTGAGTGGCCTTACTAGACAGGTATTTCATTTATTTCTTTACAAGTTACTTTTAACACAATGTCATGCAAATGATTAAGATGACTTATAAAACGATCTTATTTTAAAACAGATTTATGGATTACTTTCGAAATATTTACGATAATATACGTTTTCAAATAAATTCGTAGTTTCATAAAATTAATTTTCTTCAGAATATTGTTATCTTGCTAATAAAATCTTACAAACATATCCTTTGAGAGTTTAAGTTGGTTTTCTTTACGAGGTATTTCAAATGAGTAATGATATCTCTTTTACATTCTAGAAACATAACATGCTCCCGGGCTGCGATGTATATTTTGAATAACTAAACCATTATTATTATTTCAAATAAAATTAAAACAAACATCTTATAAATTGAAATTCGAGCATACAATAAGATAATATGCAGGAGAATACTCCCGAGTTAAAGATGAAGTTGAGTTCTGGTCATGCGATTGCATTGTGAAAGAAAAGGTGTGGAATGGATCAGGAAAAGTCGACCATGTAGCATGTAAGTATTGGAGTGTACTGCAAAGTTCTGGAGTCATCAAAATCATAATAAATTTTGGCCCAATCTTGGTGAAGTAACAAGCGCTGTACACATAAAGATGTATGTGGGACTACTCAAATGGTGTCGGGCCTACTTACCTTGATTTCCTTATCTTTCTATATGCTCATTACTCAGCCAGTATAAATTTTTTACCAAAATTGTTTGGCAAATGACATTTATTTGTAATCTTGAACATTCAGTGTAAGTCTCGATTTTTTGAGAATTAATTTTAAAACAAAACAGAACTCAAGTTTATTTTTAATGATTTACATGAAAATACAAGAAAATACAATGAGTAACTCATCACCCCAATACACCCAAAGTAAGCGCATACACGTATGTGTAAAACCTGAATAATATAAAAGCAAAAATATCAAATAACATTTTACTGCTAATGATCCTTATGAAAAAAATATGTTCACAGAATACGTAAGCAAAAGAAAATACATACATAGGCAGGCAGTTACAAATACTGCCCAGTCATTTTCTTTAAACAAAATTGAGACATTCGCTTAAATTAGTATAGTAGAGCCCCCCGCCCCTTTTCAATAACCATAAGTCAATTTTCAATCTTAAACTGTGTATGAATGAAACGATCTGCCTATGTAAATCAAATGAAAACGTGTAACATCACTGAAAGATTTATTTGTTATCGTTTTTCCTCAGAAGTAGTAAAAATGACTCAGGTATTTTTTGTTATCAAATGTCACGATTTGTCATTTAAATATTGATTATTATTCATCGTAGTTACGGTCATTAAGTTCACGAGCAATATCACTATAGACCACACTGAGATCCATGTTGCTCCGTCCGTGATCTTTATCGGTGTGATCGTCGACGGGGTCGCCGTTGTAATCATACACGGTGTCGTACATATCGTTTTCAAACCCATGGTTCATCGTGTCTATATCATGCACAGAATCAGGCATGGAAGGCTCATGGTGATCAAATTCAGAGTGCCGACCTTCCATCTCGATACTTCATCTGCACAGCCACAGAAAAAAAAGAATGACATGCCTTTCAGTAATGATTTAATGTTTAATAATTATCAAGACATATCACATAAGCAAAGTAATTACACAAAGAAGTAGATCGAATAAAGAAGAACAATTCATAAAACAAAATGCTAGACTGAAGTTATACATTGACTTATTTTGAATAATTTTGTTTTTAAGCATCAGCGACCATTTGGGACCGCGTGGTAAAACCAAACATCATTGTTATCACGCTGTCTAGCAAGAGAAGTATTATTCTTTCTTCAAAATAGTTTTTTCATTTAGAATTCCTAAATTGAATTCAACACGAGGTAAATCTTAACTTGCTAACCTTTAAGTTATTTGTATTTTGTCATTTTTAAGACAGGTTAGAAACGAATAAATGATCACTATTAAACATGACGATACACCCTCTCCCCTCCCCTCTAAAAAGAGGAAATACAGCCAGCCCGAAGCAAATATCAATTTCTTTCTGTCCATTTCAAAATCAAAACAATATATTTTACATGTATATAATCCTTCTCATAATTCAAACAATAAGTTCCAGTAAAAAAAAAAGATACTTAAAGGTTCAGTACCTGTAACTCATCGGGTTCTTCACTTCGCGAGAAGTATCCGGTGTTGGAGTGATTCCTCATGAAGCGCTTGATGTTTTGGGAATGTTTCCTTCGTCTCATCCGAGGGATGATCATGTACGCCATCACCAATACGAAGAGAAGTAGAAAGGCTACTGTAGCTGTTAAGCCAGCTATCAAACCCACATTTAATGAACCTCCTGTAATTGTAACGAAAAGGAAAAGAAAGGTATACATCTGAATTGATTCAATTCAATTCAGTTCCGGTTTATTTTTATTTTAAAAAAGAGAGAAAAACAAAAAAAATTAATGTAAAAGTCCGGAGATTAATATCATCATATTTACAGTAAAATAAAGTAAAATACGAAATACAACTTATCATTGATCCTATAAGCCAATAAAATATTGTTGGGGTTACGTTTAAGATTAGATCTAGTGCTTTAGTAGCGGTTATGTTAGGAGTAGATGAAGTCTAATACCAAACTGCAAATATTACATACAAATATAATATTATGACATGTTTTTCACTTTCCACTTCTTGTTGATTTGCATCTCATCCACCAAAGTACGAGCGGTTCCCCCTTGCCCCCCCCCTCCCCCGATCCCAACGCTAGCGACCCATTCATGTTTAGGGCTATGCCTCTGACAACATCATCTAAACCGTTTAGCATACCTGGCACAGCCCTGCAGTAACGTCCCGGGAGTGAACTTGGATAGAGATCGATGAATCCGCCATTACATGTACAGTTAAAACCGACTCCAGAAATATCCCTACACGATGCATCCATAGAACAGTCGTTAAGAGTAGCGTTCCCACATTCATCGTAATCCATAATTTCTATAATGAAAAAATAAATGAAATGATGTTGAAAATAATGAGTTCGGACTAAATTCCGTTTAGAAAGACGTAAACATCAGCAATGGAAATGGTAGATCAAGTTGTCTGGCATTAGTTTTTTCCACATAATATTATCTGAGATCTTTTTAGCCTTGATATTGAAAACAGAATTTCGTTTTTGTATAGCACATAACATATGAAACAACTTCTCAGTGGCCACTTTGAAATTCATTAGCCAGCTTTAGCTCCGGCAGTTAGGATCAGCGCACAGTACATTCGAAGACTAAACTATGTACATGTACCAGATAGATGAAGAAAAGGATATTTAGATTGTACTGTTTTGTCAAAAAAATGTTAATATTAATATTAATGTTAATATTATGCCGAGGTTTGAATCCACGACTTTTAATCCCACGCCTTTGATACATCTACTTCTTGATGAGATGGCTGTAAAATCGTTTCCCTGTTCGTTTTTTTTCTTCGATTGATTACCAAAGTTTTTTTTAAAGAAATAAATCAAAATGAATCCGTCTTACCTGCCACAGTCAGTGATCTCAAACCTATTTGGATGTCCTCATCATCGACAGCGAGATGTTCATCGTTGTTCTCTCCCTCCTCCGTAATAGCAGAGGTCATGGTAGTCCCGTTACCTGCAATGGCAAGGTTCAGAGTTAAAGGTTCACCTTTCAAGCTCTAATTCAAGAATAGGACGTTTCAAAAAATCTGGCGTTATGACAGAAAATGTATAAGGTAAGAGGCGTACAGGCATGGAAGAGTACTTGGGACTCTGCAGAGATGGTTGAGGAGAAAGAGAGAGAGAGAGAGAGAAAGAGAGAAGAGTGAAAGACAAGAGTATGAAGGCCCTTGTGAAGGCTAGAAGCAGTGAGTTGTGAAATAGCGTGATCATCAAATTCGATAGATATGGCACATTGGAAAGGAAGTTCAATTTTCTTTTTCTTCCCCATGAGAAAATATATGAAGATGGGAAAAAATAAATACGTTGACAATATTTAATATGCATTTATTTCTAATAATCATCGAAACTATTCAATTTGAATAGTGTATCCTGTAACTCTAAGATAATAAAAAAAAAAAGGTAAACCACATCATAATAATGATGATGATAATAATGATTATGAAATTTTTTTCTAATAGAATTTTGCACTTTCTCTTAGGAATCCCAAAGTTATCCTTATTTTTTTCTCCAGATGTATATAGGATGTATTATTTCATTCACTCATTTAGTGCAGCCATATGTTGGATTCAAAAGTATTAAGTTTTATTGTTTTACATGTTGATCTAATTTAAGAACTTAAATCAGGGACCTTTGCTACTAAGTTAGACATTTCCAACCTGCGTTGAAGTGTCCTATCATCATCTTGATGTGGTCTGTTCTCTTATTTTAAAGCTGTATTAGATACAATTAGGAAGCAATGGTTTTTGATATTTCAACGGTTGTTTGCTATATATTAAGCTTCCTTTTTAGCATAAGTGACTTTGTCTCTACCTTTTATGTAAGTTGTATGTAATTTGTCTTGTTTATTAACAAAAAAATGTCTGCATTGTAACATGAATGTATAAGGTCAACTTATGAGTGTAAAGGAGATGGTGATTATATGTTGTAAGCCCCCCCCCCTTCTCCACCCATCAGTTCCAAGTACAGGCGAATAAACATGATAACTTTATCTTTTAAATTGATGGATAATAAGATATTATAAATACATAATTGCTCAAATCTGAAAGGCTCATGGACAAGCGTAGGCCAAAGTTCGCCTAATGCAGGAAGGGGTAAGCATAATACCCTTTGCAAACCTACACGTACCTTGGAAGTTGTCATCAGCACTAAGCATGACCTCCACTCCTAGACTGCCTTGGTAGAAGCGGCCGATGGATGCATCGACTATGCCAGTGACTCCTCGAGCTTGCAACACCCTGGGCAGCTAAATGTATGAATTTTACAAATATTCAAATAATGAGAATTTAAAGAAAAGCTCACCAACATACCCAAAAGCCAGTATCAGTATCAATATGAGTAAAAGGAATCGGTAAGCACAATGTCCGTTATTCTTTATAAAACCTTATCAGAGTCCATAATTTATATCCTGTCTTACACACTGTGCAAAACATGAGACGTGTTTGAAGTTTTACAAAAAGGGTCGTTTCCAATCAAATTATGACAACTATTGGAGGATTATTTTTTTAATTTCTATACTTTCCATGAACAAACACATTCGAGGGGAACACCGAATGGTTTAGGTAAGCTCCTTTTCATGCTATCATATAAACAATATTGATATTTTGTTCTTAATATTTGTTAACGGGTGTAAACAAGAAGCATGTACATGATCACCAGCTACCGGGAATGAACAATGGGCTTATTCGACTGGATGGTGTCGTAAAAGCACGGTCAGGTATATGAACTTTAAAAAAAATGCACCTAGTAACAACATTTGTTAAAAGCATTGACTACAACAAGGTTTTTTTTAAATTAATTTGTTACTGTATTCGTTGAGTAAAATATCTATGCTTTGCAGAGACCCCTTCATGGCTCTTTAATTAAACAGATACAGCATTATACAAAGTATGAATGTCAAGAAAAATATCCACTTTGTTTTCTTTTATTTCTTTTATCATAATTTTATTTTAATGATTTATGTTGATTTGTCAAAATACATCATTCGCTGTACACATGCATTGTTTGTTCCCATAAATCATGAGGACTATAAATTGAATTACCCAACCTAAACGCCAAGAGTGGATATTTATTGTAGACTCCTGCATTTTTATTTCCCATTTTAATTAGTTCCTATAGTAGGTCCATTATAAAGTAACTATTTACCACGTAGGCTATAGCAGAAGAGCCTATCTGAAACTGGGAACTCTCCGGATTGAGGTAAGTATTAGCAAAGATGGCAGGAGCTCCATTAAACTGATAGATGATGAATGTAATGAGGAATATCCTTCGTACTGGAGAAAGTGAAGATATAAAATAAACCAACACAATCAAGTGATTTATAAAGTTTCTTTCATCAAATCATTGTTCATCAGATTATTGCCAAGCTGAAATACAATGTATCTAAAACAAAATATTAATGCAATCAAATCAAATCAAATGGAACATATTTATTGGTCTATGCGTTTATCTTATCGTGGAGACCTAAATTTTATATCATATGTGTATGCAGTCCCATATGATCATATTTGAGTGCAGTACGTGTGGTTCTCAGCAAGATTTATTTTCTTTTTCTTTTCATTTTGATCATTCCAAACACTCACAGAATTCTTAAATTCTTATGAATTACTAATGGAATTTCCCCCAAATACGCTGTCGCTCATAAAGGTGGATTTTTTTTTACCCCAATTTATCGAATTATTTTAAAAATAATTTAAAAATAATAGATCTAGATAATAGTATACATTCTCAGATTTTTATTGAATAACAATTTGCCAATGTGTGTTTTACGTGACTGCTATGCTTATCAACTAGGGGACTTACGCCCTTTGTTGTTGTTTTTTTTTAATTTCCGTATAACAAAATCAGATACAAATACATATAAAGTGATCATACATAGAAAAAAGGGACCGTATACGGCTGGTAGCCCATTTTTTTTAGCTGCAACTATAATTGTTGCTGCTGGTCTTCCAAGTCATAAATTACAGTAATGAGGATTAATACCCTACAAAAATGCACTAATATAGCATAAACAAATTTAAAAAAAGAAAATGCAATAAATGTTCAATAATTTATTGCATTTTACCCCGGTCCCCAACATAAAAAAAATCTCTGGACGGCCATGCATTATGGCTCAAGGCATGGGCACACAGAAGATTTATGTTGGGAACCGGGGTAAAAGCAATAAATTATTAAAAATTTATTGCATTTTCTGTGTTTTTTTTTTATTTATGGAAACTGCCCCCTACCCTAGCTCCCGCTGTGTACAGTCATGGTTCAGTGACAAAGCAATGGCCTCGTAACTGTGAGGCCCCAGGATCGAAACCGTGTCGATGTGCTATATTACTGCATTTTTGTGGGGTATTAATCCTCATTACTGTAATTTATGGCTTGAGGGCGTAAGTCCCCTAGTTGATAAGCATGGTAGCATACACATGCTTTAGCAGTCCCACAAAACACACATTGGCAAATTATTATTCAATAAAATCTGAGAATGTAAACTATTATCTAGATTTATTATTTTTAAATTATTTTAAAAATAATTCCATAAATTGGGGTAAAACTAAAATATTCCAACTTTATGAGCGACAGTGTAGTTTCTGAACAGTTTTTTTTCTCGCAATGTACTGTACGATCTCTTTAAGGATTTAAGCATACCCATTAATACCATTCTATATCTTAAACTTACTTGGGACACAGTTCAGCTTAGCTGACGACCCCTGGAGCGGCCTGTATCCTGGACGACATTCGCAAGAAGCTTCCCCGGTATTAGAGCGTAAACAACGTTCCCGATCGAAATTGCATGAAGGAGAACAGTCACCTTTAAGAGAGAAGGGAACAAATATGGTGAGAAAGAGAGGGATATTTATATCCTCTTCTCTCCGTTACCTCCTCCACCGTGTCCACCTTTCGTTCCTATCTCTCTCTCTCTCTCTCCTTCTCTCTCTCTCTTTCCTTCTCTCTCTCTCTCTCTCTCTCTCCCCTCTCTCTCCTATATTTGCTCCTCAATCTAGTCTCCTTACGACCTTTTTCTCTCTTCTCAATCTTTAAATGTCGAATCCTTTCTTAAGTTTTCCCTATTACTAGGTAATTTATACTCATGCTTTTTTGTTAATGTCATGATTTCGTGTGAATTTGTGTACATTGTGTGACGTATACACCTAAGTGTTTATCAATTATTTTGTAACTACTTTGTATTTTGTTTATTTGCTGCCAGTGGAGGCCAATTTTCTATGTTTTAAATATATGGACCAATACAACTATCTATTTATCTATCTATCTATAGATATATAAATAGAGATAGAGGCAATGGGAAGGGAGAGAGAGAGAGAGAGAGAAATAGATAAAGAATATGTGTGTGTGTGTGTGTGTGTTTGTATAATTATGTATGTGAGCGAGGGATAAGGAGAGACAGCATGGGAAAGAGGAAGGGGCAGGGAGCGGAACAAGTGAAATTAAACCTAAAACTAATGAAATGGAACTAAACAATATAATCGGGGTAAGGGACATATAAATCAAAAGCTTTGTTTACTGAAAAACGTGAAGAGGACTTTTTGTGTATTAAATTTGATTTGATGTCCTCTTTTTTATCGTTTGTGCACAAATATATCATATCAAATACTAGGCTTAATAGTATAATCAAAGGGTAGAAAAATCGATTACATCACTCAAATACTAATCAGAATCATGAAAATATCAAATGGTTATACAAGTACTCTTTAGCTAACAAAGCCCGAGATTATTTAAATAATTGTTGAACACTTGAAATTATTATAACTGAATATGATAACTGAACAATGATTTTACCTAGGCATATTCCGTCCACCAGAACAGTCCCAGCTCTGCAAGCACACTCGTTTTGAAAGCAGGTTTGACTTTCATCGCAGATAACACCATTACAGGTCAGATCTAAAGAATAAAACGCACAAAGTGAAAACGAGGAGAACTACATTTTTCGGAAGATAGATCAGTATAAATCAATTGTTTAATGCGATGGAACTTTTCCTACTCTTATATAATTATCCATTTATTTCGACTTATTCTCTAAATCAATGGTCTATCGTTTGTGCATTACCAATCGATTGAAAGAAGATATTTCAACGTCATCAGAATGCTCAAGGTCTCATGACCGCTACTTAGGTTCGGTAAGTGACAAGAGCAATAGGGATAAACACTGGTGGATCAGCTCGACCAGATTTGTATAAAAAATAAAAAAAAACACGTGGTCGTAAACGGTTTTGATCCATATCGAATAACGCGTCAAAACGAAGGGCCCGTGTGTTTTGAATGAAATCCACATCACAGTCTTCCGCCATTACCTCTCTCACATCTGGATCCGGTATATCCTGTCGGGCATGTACATGTCAGGTACGTTGGTTCCTCCATGCACGTGCCTCCATTGAGACAAGAATCAGATGCACACCCAACAGTAGGAGCTTCTGTATGATAAAGACCAAGGATATGAAGGAAGAAGGGGGAGAGCAAAGGTAGAGGTAAGGGTGGAGGTATGGAAAGGGAAAGAAAAATATGAGCAGTTGTTGATTAAATTATCATTTATTTACTTTCATTTATTTGATGTATCCCTCTTTGTTAGATTGTAATTAAGATTGGAAGCAAATAATGCAATCGTCATCAGTAGGACTACATGGTACTTCTGTTAATTATATATTGATTAACTTCAACAGCGAAATGTGTGCCCACGGTAAAAAAAATCTTAACACGATGGTAATCATTTGTTCGACCAAGATGTTTGTCTAAGATTCTTGGTCCGACAAACATTTGAACATTTATAATACCAAATTGGGCGATTTTGCCCAATTTGTAGTAAAAGCTGATGGTGATTAGGTAAACCATATATACCACATTGGGGATGAAATTGTCCTAAAATTGATTTGACACATAATTACTCCCATGTTGGGCAAATGTTAGTATTTAACCCTTTACCTTTACAGTATAAAACCATATAACCCTTTTGATCTTACCTCTGCACACTTTGGATCCATTTACTGTCGCAATCTCGTGGCCTTCATAACAGTTACACTTGTAAGAGCCGATATTATTCAAACAGAAACTGTTGGAAATGTTCGCACATGGGTCACTTTCTTGGCATTCATTTACATCTGCAATGGAAGATTAAACAGGTTAAACAGAAGAAGAAATTTAAAGCATGTAGCTGCATTTATTAATACCCATGTATAGACGTGGATTCCTACCCAGCGTAAGTTTTTCCCTGCATTAACAAATATTCTATAAATATTTAACGTACACCATTTGTTGTCCATACGCTCTTACTCGGAAAAACTTGCCACGATTAAGTTAACACGACCTTCCACTGAACCATTCTTACTCACCGTTACTTCCGGAAGTGGTGGCGCCCGTACAAGCCGACCTGTAGTGTAAAAGTCGTTATGCTACGTTTACACTATGTTCCCGGCGGCCACGGCAACCACGTTTTAGGCCACCGTTGACGATACGGGATTGACGTGACACAACGCGGGGGACCGTATGGGCAAACGTGACAGGCCGTGATTGCCGTGGATACCGTGTCAGATTTTTAAACTGTCAACACATTTGCCACGGCAGTCACGGTGCGGATGAAAAACATAGTAGGCCGTCGTAAAACGGGGTGGACGTAACAAAACAAAACGTGATCCGTAGTGGGACGGGAGGCCCGCTCATTCCCCGGCATCGTACGGTCTGTTCAAGTTTTGTCACGGTCTGCCACGTTTAGTGCACGTTTTGTCACGGTTGCCTCACGGTTGCTGCGCATTTTCTCACGTTTTGCCACGTTTTGCCACGGTTTGCCACGGTTTGCCACGGTTTGCCTCGGTTCTCACGGCAGGCCAGGATGTATGGTAGCCGTTTTGTCGCGTTAATCAATACGAAGAAAGAAGGTCAAGCTATGCCACCGAAGAAGCCAAGTCGTTCGAAAACCCTCCGCCCTGCACCACCACCACCACCAGTAGTTCTTGGGAGGCCTTCTTTTTATACCGTGGGCACAACCGTGCTCCAAAGCTGCCCGGCGTCCACGTTTCATCCGTAGAAAGCCTTGACAGAACGTGAAAAACGTGTCAGAACTTGATAAAAACGTGAGAAACGTGAAGGACCCCAACAGAACGTGAGGGATCGGGAGGGAACGCTCTGTCATCCCTGGTAGCACGCGGGCCGAACCGCAGTGCGCCTTGGAGCCTCCGGGACTCAGCACCCCCCCCCCCCCCCACGGCCCGTCACGGATACCGTGGTAGACCGTGAGAAAACTTGGCAAGACTTAACAAAACTTGAATCCAGAGATAAAATTGGTCTAAACCCCAATGCGCACTACGTTTCGGGCAAACGGGGCTGCCGTGGCCGCCGGGGAAACGTGTAAACGTAGCATAACAAAAAGTATATCAATGAAGCTTTTATGAATCAAATTACCATGATTTCATCCAATTGGATCCAATTATGGACATTATATACGATATCGGTAGATCAGTTTACAAGGTAATGGAACCTGTTTCTCAATAATACTGTAGTAATGACACAACTTTGATAATGTTTGAGCTTTGGTTATGCATTCCTTTCACTTGTGCTAAGTCATCCGTGAAATAATGGATTCAAGGTCAGCAGAGTGTCAGGAGATTATTTACCAGCCCAAGACTTACACACAGCACGGACATTCATGAATTTTACCATCTCTCAGTGCACATTAATTTTTTTGAATTTTGAACTGCAATCACAGTTCCTTCTGGGTAAATTCGTTCAAAACTTTGCGGTTCAGAAATATATAATGAGTCGCCCAGGGAAGAATTTTCTTATCATGTTTACTTCATCAGCTTAAATTTCACCAAGAGCCCAATGTTATTTCCCCCGAATTGCCATTTTCTCAAACTTGAAGTGTTTCTGGGGAAAGGTACATTACAGCCCAGCAACAAAGAGTCCCCTAAATTAAATAAAATCGAGTTTTGAAATATGGAGGTGTTTTTTGTTTTGTTGGTGCAATCGAGTCGTCGACTGCTGATGACCCCCGTAGACAAATCATGTCTAAGCTACTTTGGCCTGTTTACTAATGCACATCTCTCTGAATGTCTTGTCTGTTTCTTCTGTCACACCTTCTATCCATCATTATTGCCTTCATCTCCATTACAAATCATTTAAGACGTATAACTTGCAGAGCTTGGGCTTCATCGCGTTGTGCTATACCTAAATTGGGCGAATCTCTTTAAATATATGCTGAAAACTTTAAAGATTAGATAAAAAAAGGGATAGGTATCTTTTTTATCCATAAAAGTTACCTGTTTCACAAATGATTCCTTTATAATTGGCAGGACAGAGACAACTATCATTTGAACAGGTTGCTCCATTAAGACAAGAATTGGTTCCGCAGTCAACTGTATGGAAAATAATGAAGGAATTTCTAACACATTTTAGTGTGTCTTATTATCTAGACAACAATACATAACAAAGATTGTTCACACAAAGGACATTGGACCATTTCAGATTTCCTTTTAAGTCTTGCATTCAAAATTTAACTTTTTAATTCTACTGTGCTGTGTAAAAGTTGATTGTTATGTGCATATGCAGAAATATCTGCAGCCTTAGAGATCTCGTCAATACAATTCGTATTATATAACTTATCTAGCAGAGTAATGGATGATATTATGCACGGTATGTGCAGAGTAAGACGACCTAACGGTTCGCTTAAATGACACATGCATATCTAAATCGGATGTACTGTACATGATCACCGAGAGGGCTTACATCATCATTGATTGTGCGGTGGTGGGATAGTATTTCGACTCTGCATGAATGGTAGAGCTATAAAAAAAAAACTCCAACACTTTACATCGGTAATTTTTTTAAAATATGATGAGAATTTTTACTAACCACCATTACAGGTACTTCCAATGTAACCGGAAGGACATGTGCATCCACTGCTGGAGCAGTTTCCTCCGTTGTGACAAGGATCAGAGCTACAATTAACTGTGATGATACATGAATAGAAATAGAAGCTGACACTGTATGCGGGTCATGGTGTTTCCGACTAAGATTTTGACACGATACATATATTTGTAAAATGATATATGATGCTGTGATAAAAGTTTGTAGGTTTACAAAACTATGGAATTGAGGATAGTTTCACAACAGTTGCATTCAGTATTTTCTTGTACTATAAAATTGTGTATAGTTTAAAATAAAGAAGATATTACCATTAATAATTGTATCATAAATATAGTTATAATATAGCAAACAAAAGCAACACTCATGACACCAATAAGGACCACAATAATAATAATAATAGCAGTATAACGATACCAATAATAATAATCGTAATCGTAATCACAATTAAAATTGTTTAAAACAATGATGGTAAATTTATCAATGATAGAAATAACATTGAAAGTGAGTATAATTTATTGTTATGACCATCATTACCATTATATTACAGGGGCGGATCTAGCTTTTTGCTAAGGGGGGTTTGACCCAATGACGATGCGACGAGGCGAAATTTTTGGGGTGCTATTTTGAACCCACGTAAGTGATGTTTTCCTGGCATCTATACGTGTTTCTATGCACATCACATTTTTATTACCCCCCCCCCCCCGTAGATCCGCCAATGTATTGTCATTATGATGATTATCATTAAGATAAGTCAGACATTTTCTTAGTTCAAACAACCTACCCTGTACAACAATATACCCTATGCACGTCTTACTCAGCACCTCATCCGAAATCAAGACTGTGTCTAGATGGGTACCGACATCTAGCTTGCTACCAATGGCCATTGTAGGATCCACAGAAACTGCACCTCCGTGGTATCTGTACCCGGAAGTGGACTTTGTGACATCACTGGCCTCTATGGAAGGGGTGTAAGAATATGTGGGCAGTCCCATGTCAATGGCGACCGTTCTGTTCAGGTCTGGGCAATTCACTGGTAGCTCAGTCACTATACAGAGGAAGGAAAACAAATCGAGTTATTCGTTTACTTGGGAGCAAGTTTCAGGGATGGTTTTGAAATAGAGATCCGAGCTAGAAGAGTAGATAGAAGCTATTATCTTTTGGGGTAGTAGCTCATCGGGGGCTTAGGGTTCTTGTATTGATTTTCTACATTGGCCTCGCGAAATATTTGAGGGCTTGAAGGTTTTTTTTAAGGGGGTGGAGCTTCAGCTGCCCAGAACCCCCCCCCCCCCCCTCCAAAAAATCCCTTTAGAACTGCTACTTCAAATAAGATCTAAAATTACATTGTATGCACAAACCATCTAGAATTCTAGATACTTACGCGTATTTTCCACGTAGAAAAGACATGTCGCTCTGTTGCCGTGTAGGTCGACCGCGTACATCGTCACTGGGGTGCGTCCGGGCGGGAACAAATCTCCGCCTGGTCCTTTGGTTACGTTATAAGTAATCCCACTGGGATCAGGGTTTGAATCCTCGTACGTGTACGAAACACCCACATCCAGTCCAAGAAAACTGTTCGGTAAAAAGGGCCTCGTTGTGACGTCATCACACGTCACATTCGGTGGAGTGGTGTCTGAATTCGAATTGAGAAGAACAAAAATTAATAATGAATTTTCCGGGGGCATAATAATGCCTTTATTTGTGTCCTAACAATAACATGTATATTGGCTGGATATATATTTGCTATACATATATTGAGCAACAGCGAACAATTAAAGCTTATATGAAATGTTTTATAGGAGGGATTAGACCATCCTGTAAGGTCACTGGACATGATAATAATCATAAAAATATAACTGGCATTTATAGTAGACTCCACATAATACACAACTTTATCACAGCGTTTTTTAAAATAAATGACACATGATATTTAATTGAACTTCAAATAAATACAGAAAGGAGATATGATGTTACACATAAATAATCATCGCGATGGTACTACTACTAACTAATGTAACAATCACAATAATTTAATTCAAAATGATGGTATGGATCATAATCATATTACCAATGATGAGGTTGTTGAAAATAACAATTATACTTCTACTACTATACTACTACTACTACTACTACTACTACTACTATTATTAATAAATAAATACAATAACAAACTAGATTTGTAATACTTGTTTGAAACAAGTATAGGTGGGCTGGTCCAACTAAAATTTAAGACAAAATAAAGGGCACATTTGAGATAGCATATTGTCTCAGCTACAACATACTCGAAGTTCAGCGTAAACAAAGCTAAAACGACAGAGATATTGCTCGCGAAAGACGGAAATGTAGAATCCAGTTTTGAGAAAAACTCATGTCCCTTAGAGAATACACGCAAAAAGTGAAAAATTGACATGCCTCCTTTAATCGCACAAATACGTCCTGATGCCTTTGTCAAAATGAAAATTTATGGCAGCCATATTTGTAGAACATTGTCTCAGGTAGAACATATCAAAATTTGGAAGAAAATTGATCAATATTTTTAGAGATACAGTCAATTTAAAAAAAATATGCTGACATCATAATATGCAAATTGAAATTTTGAGTTCAGAGGTCATTATGATGACGTCATGAGTTAATTGAGGGTCAAATGAAACATGAAATCATATCTCCAATTTATTTTCTATCAAAATATGAAAACAAAATTGGGGTCACCTTGCAGCCTAAAGAGCTACAATGGATTTTGTATAGGCATGTTTTTGCCCATATATGCTATGTATTACAAGAGCTCGCGCGCACTGAAATTTATGTTAAACGGTCGATCATTCCGTTATTAATAGTCATTAAGAGACAAACATGGTATCAATTTGTTTGTAAAAATATGTGGAATATTATGAAAGAAAAAAAATGGCGATTCTATGTTGTGTAAAAGTTTTACGCGCGAAAACGCGCGCGCATGCGCGTGTGAGCAATTTTTTATAAAATGCTTAGAATGGCCTTAAACGTATGCAAAATGATTTTGAGACGATTTTGAGCATTTTAAAATTTTGCGCGCGCATTTACGCGCGGACGTACGCGCACGCGCGCGTTATTTGACCTGAAATTGACCGGACGGATATTGACCTTGATCATAATAAATATGAATGAGAAATACCTTTTGGTTATGAAGATATGATCATGAGTTGATTTTCGTAAAATTTTACAAAATGGCGCCTAGATGACGTCATCAGTGAAGGTCAATGTTGAAAACGTTATTGTGCTTCGTACATATGCCTATACATATGTGTGCCAAATTTCAAGGCATTTGATTGAGCCATTTTCGTGTTATTTTGTTCACAAAAAAGTGGTTAGAAATAAGAAAAATATTTAATAACTAGATTTGTAATACTTGTTTGGAACAAGTATAGGTGGGCTGATCCAACAAAAAATTGAGACAAAATAAAGGGTACATTTAAGATAGCTTTTTGTCTCAGCTACAACATACTCGAAGTTCAGCGTAAATGAAGCTAAAACGACGTAGATATTGCTCGCGAAAGACGGGAATGTAGAATCGAGTTTTGAGAAAAAATCATGTCCCATAGAGAATACACGCAAAATGTGAAAATTGACATTCCTCCTTTAATCACAAAAATACGCCATGATGCTTTTGTCAAAATTAACAATTGTTATGACTTCATTTGTAGAAAATTGTCTCAGCTAGAACATTTCAAAATTTAGAAGAAAATCAATCACTATTTACAGAGATACAATCAATTTTCCATAAATATGCTGACGTCATAATATGCAAATTGAAATTTTGAGTTCGGAGGCCATTATAATGACGTCATGAGTTAATTGAAGGTCAAATGTGACATGAAACAATATCTCCGAATCATACTCTATCAAAATATGAAAACAAATTGGGGTCACCTTGCATCCTAAAGAGCTACAATGGATTTTGTATAGGCATGTTTTTGCCCATATATGCTATGTATTACAAGAGCTCGCGCGCACCGAGATTTATGTTAAACGGTCGATCATTCCGTTATTAATAGTCATAAAGAGACAAACATGGTATCAATTTGTTTTTAAATATATGTGGAATATTATAAAAGAAAAAAAATGGTGATTCTATGTTATGTAATAGTTTTACGCGCGAAAACGCGCGCGCATGGGCGTGTGCGCGATTTTTTATAAAATGCTTAGAATGGCCTAAAACGTATGCAAAATGATTTTGAGACGATTTTGAGCATTTTAAAATTTTGCGCGCGCATTGACGCGCGGACGTACGCGCACGCGCGCATTATTTGAGCTGAAATTAACCGGACGGATATTGACCTTAATCATGATAAATATGAATGAGAATTACTTTTTGGTTATGAAGATATGATCATGAGTTGATTTTCGTAAAATTTTACAAAATGGCGCCTAGATGACGTCATCAGTGAAGGTCAATGTTGAAAACGTTATTGTGCTTCGTACATATGCCTATACATATGTGTGCCAAATTTCAAGGCATTTGATTGAGCCATTTTCGTGTTATTTTGTTCACAAAAAAGTGGTTAGAAATAAGAAAAATATTTAATAATAAATAAAGGCAATTCTAACGAAATTATAAGGTGGTCTGTACTATATACAGCCCACCTGATAAATAAAGGCAATTCTAACGAAATTATAAGGTGGTCTGTACGTTATACAGCCCACCTGATGATGATCAAGATAAGACAAATAGCGATAAGATATTACTATTAATAATTGTATCATGAATATAGTTATAATATAGCAAACAAAAGCAACACTCATGACACCAATAATGACCACAATAATAACAATAATAGCAATATAACGATAACAATAATAATAATCGTAATCGTAATCACAATCAAAATTGTTTAAAACAATGATGGTAAATATATTAATGATAGAAATAACATTGAAAGTGAGTATAATTTATTGTTATGACCATCATTACCATTATATTACAGGGGCGGATCTAGCTTTTTGCTAAGGGGGGTTTGACCCAATGACGATGCGACGAGGCGAAATTTTTGGGGTGCTATTTTGAACCCACGTAAAGCGTTGGTCACATCCCACCGTGCGTGTTTTTAGTCCGTACGGTTTTTGGGGAGGCCACGGCCGCCACGTTTTTCTGAAAACGTAGGGAGGGAGTGGCAAAGGCAGGAAGGGAGTACCGGCAACGCGCGTCACACGCACTGTGTAAGTACGTGGCCCGCACGCCACGCCTGGCCGTGAACGGTTGCGTGCATCGTACGTTGCGCACGTGGTAAGTGCGTTGTACGTGCTTACAACGTGCTTACAACGTACAGTCTCCGTGCGGTTGCCACGTTATCGTACGGAGGCCGTACTTACAAGTGCTGCTCACGCACGGTTTCCTTACTCACTCGCATGTTGTAAGTGCGTGCACGTGCGATGAACTCGTGTTTATATATAGGACGACATTCCGATGTTCTCCAGAAGTCCAAGCTGTTGCTGCCTCAAGATGCCGCCCATTCCACCGAAGAGACTATCTACTGCATCAGTGCGAACAACGTGCGTTGTAAGTGCTTACTCGGTACGGTCCACGTGAGTTCTGCGTGCTCATTGGATAGCTAAACTGGGGAAGTGGCGAGTAAGCACGGACCACGCACTTATAACGTGCGCCTTTAAAAGACTCACGGAGTCAGTGCGTTGTGCGCTCGTTGGCAGTACCGGGCACGCACGTCACACGCACTGGGGTGAATCGGTAGCCCGAACGCAGCCCGAACGCAGCGAAAGTTCCTCATGCACTAAAAGTGCTACGGTGTGTCTGCGTGCTCCCAAATCCGTACCGAGGCGGTACTCGACACGTACGGATACCCAAATTTTGCCCACGTTTTTGCACGTAGACAGCACGCACTTGCAAGTACGGCGGGATGTGACCACCGCATAAGTGATGTTTTCCTGGCATCTATACGTGTTTCTATGCACATCACATTTTTATTACCCCCCCCCCCCCGTAGATCCGCCAGTGTATTGTCATTATGATGATTATCATTAAGATAAGTCAGACATTTTCTTAGTTCAAACAACCTACCCTGTACAACAATATACCCTATGCACGTCTTACTCAGCACCTCATCCGAAATCAAGACTGTGTCTAGATGGGTACCGACATCTAGCTTGCTACCAATGGCCATTGTAGGATCCACAGAAACTGCACCTCCGTGGTATCTGTACCCGGAAGTGGACTTTGTGACGTCACTGGCCTCTATGGAAGGGGTGTAAGAATATGTGGGCAGTCCCATGTCAATGGCGACCGTTCTGTTCAGGTCTGGGCAATTCACTGGTAGCTCAGTCACTATACAGAGGAAGGAAAACAAATCGAGTTATTCGTTTACTTGGGAGCAAGTTTCAGGGATGGTTTTGAAATAGAGATCCGAGCTAGAAGAGTAGATAGAAGCTATTATCTTTTGGGGTAGTAGCTCATCGGGGGCTTAGGGTTCTTGTATTGATTTTCTACATTGGCCTCGCGAAATATTTGAGGGCTTGAAGGTTTTTTTTAAGGGGATGGAGCTTCACCTGCCCAGAACCCCCCCCCCCCCTCCAAAAAATCCCTTTAGAACTGCTACTTCAAATAAGGTCTAAAATTACATTGTATGCACAAACCATCTAGAATTCTAGATACTTACGCGTATTTTCCACGTAGAAAAGACATGTCGCTCTGTTGCCATGTAGGTCGACCGCGTACATCGTCACTGGGGTGCGTCCGGGCGGGAACAAATCTCCGCCTGGTCCTTTGGTTACGTTATAAGTAATCCCACTGGGATCAGGGTTTGAATCCTCGTACGTGTACGAAACACCCACACTCAGTCCAAGAAAACTGTTCGGTAAAAAGGGCCTCGTTGTGACGTCATCACACGTCACATTCGGTGGAGTGGTGTCTGAATTCGAATTGAGAAGAACAAAAATTAATAATGAATTTTCCGGGGGCATAATAATGCCTTTATTTGTGTCCTAACAATAACATGTATATTGGCTGGATATATATTTGCTATACATATATTGAGCAACAGCGAACAATTAAAGCTTATATGAAATGTTTTATAGGAGGGATTAGACCATCCTGTAAGGTCACTGGACATGATAATAATCATAAAAATATAACTGGCATTTATAGTAGACTCCACCTAATACACAACTTTATCACAGCGTTTTTTTAAATTAATGACACATGATATTTAATTGAACTTCAAATAAATACAGAAAGGAGATATGATGTTACACATAAATAATCATCGCGATGGTACTACTACTAACTAATGTAACAATCACAATAATTTAATTCAAAATGATGGTATGGATCATAATCATATTACCAATGATGAGGTTGTTGAAAATAACAATTATACTTCTACTACTATACTACTACTACTACTACTACTACTATTATTAATAAATAAATACAATAACAAATGATGATCAAAATAAGACAAATAGCGATAAGATATTACCATTAATAATTGTATCATGAATATAGTTATATAATATAGCAAACAAAAGCAACACTCATGACACCAATAATGACCACAATAATAACAATAATAGCAATATAACGATTACAATAATAATAATCGTAATCGTAATCACAATCAAAATTGTTTAAAACAATGATGGTAAATATATTAATGATAGAAATAACATTGAAAGTGAGTATAATTTATTGTTATGACCATCATTACCATTATATTACAGGGGCGGATCTAGCTTTTTGCTAAGGGGGGTTTGACCCAATGACGATGCGACGAGGCGAAATTTTTGGGGTGCTATTTTGAACCCACGTAAGTGATGTTTTCCTGGCATCTATACGTGTTTCTATGCACATCACATTTTTATTACCCCCCCCCCCCCCGTAGATCCGCCAGTGTATTGTCAATATGATGATTATCATTAAGATAAGTCAGACATTTTCTTAGTTCAAACAACCTACCCTGTACAACAATATACCCTATGCACGTCTTACTCAGCACCTCATCCGAAATCAAGACTGTGTCTAGATGGGTACCGACATCTAGCTTGCTACCAATGGCCATTGTAGGATCCACAGAAACTGCACCTCCGTGGTATCTGTACCCGGAAGTGGACTTTGTGACGTCACTGGCCTCTATGGAAGGGGTGTAAGAATATGTGGGCAGTCCCATGTCAATGGCGACCGTTCTGTTCAGGTCTGGGCAATTCACTGGTAGCTCAGTCACTATACAGAGGAAGGAAAACAAATCGAGTTATTCGTTTACTTGGGAGCAAGTTTCAGGGATGGTTTTGAAATAGAGATCCGAGCTAGAAGAGTAGATAGAAGCTATTATCTTTTGGGGTAGTAGCTCATCGGGGGCTTAAGGTTCTTGTATTGATTTTCTACATTGGCCTCGCGAAATATTTGAGGGCTTGAAGGTTTTTTTTAAGGGGATGGAGCTTCACCTGCCCAGAACCCCCCCCCCCTCCAAAAAATCCCTTTAGAACTGCTACTTCAAATAAGGTCTAAAATTACATTGTATGCACAAACCATCTAGAATTCTAGATACTTACGCGTATTTTCCACGTAGAAAAGACATGTCGCTCTGTTGCCATGTAGGTCGACCGCGTACATCGTCACTGGGGTGCGTCCGGGCGGGAACAAATCTCCGCCTGGTCCTTTGGTTACGTTATAAGTAATCCCACTGGGATCAGGGTTTGAATCCTCGTACGTGTACGAAACACCCACACTCAGTCCAAGAAAACTGTTCGGTAAAAAGGGCCTCGTTGTGACGTCATCACACGTCACATTCGGTGGAGTGGTGTCTGAATTCGAATTGAGAAGAACAAAAATTAATAATGAATTTTCCGGGGGCATAATAATGCCTTTATTTGTGTCCTAACAATAACATGTATATTGGCTGGATATATATTTGCTATACATATATTGAGCAACAGCGAACAATTAAAGCTTATATGAAATGTTTTATAGGAGGGATTAGACCATCCTGTAAGGTCACTGGACATGATAATAATCATAAAAATATAACTGGCATTTATAGTAGACTCCACCTAATACACAACTTTATCACAGCGTTTTTTTAAATTAATGACACATGATATTTAATTGAACTTCAAATAAATACAGAAAGGAGATATGATGTTACACATAAATAATCATCGCGATGGTACTACTACTAACTAATGTAACAATCACAATAATTTAA
Organism: Strongylocentrotus purpuratus; assembly: GCF_000002235.5. Taxonomy (NCBI): domain Eukaryota; kingdom Metazoa; phylum Echinodermata; class Echinoidea; order Camarodonta; family Strongylocentrotidae; genus Strongylocentrotus; species Strongylocentrotus purpuratus. The sequence goes on along the minus strand of NW_022145609.1, from coordinate 33,770,355 downwards.
TTCAAAATGATGGTATGGATCATAATCATATTACCAATGATGAGGTTGTTGAAAATAACAATTATACTTCTACTACTATACTACTACTACTACTACTACTACTATTATTAATAAATAAATACAATAACAAATGATGATCAAAATAAGACAAATAGCGATAAGATATTACCATTAATAATTGTATCATGAATATAGTTATATAATATAGCAAACAAAAGCAACACTCATGACACCAATAATGACCACAATAATAACAATAATAGCAATATAACGATAACAATAATAATAATCGTAATCGTAATCACAATCAAAATTGTTTAAAACAATGATGGTAAATATATTAATGATAGAAATAACATTGAAAGTGAGTATAATTTATTGTTATGACCATCATTACCATTATATTACAGGGGCGGATCTAGCTTTTTGCTAAGGGGGGTTTGATCCAATGACGATGCGACGAGGCGAAATTTTTGGGGTGCTATTTTGAACCCACGTAAGTGATGTTTTCCTGGCATCTATACGTGTTTCTATGCACATCACATTTTTATTACCCCCCCCCCCCGTAGATCCGCCAGTGTATTGTCCTTATGATGATTATCATTAAGATAAGTCAGACATTTTCTTAGTTCAAACAACCTACCCTGTACAACAATATACCCTATGCACGTCTTACTCAGCACCTCATCCGAAATCAAGACTGTGTCTAGATGGGTACCGACATCTAGCTTGCTACCAATGGCCATTGTAGGATCCACAGAAACTGCACCTCCGTGGTATCTGTACCCGGAAGTGGACTTTGTGACGTCACTGGCCTCTATGGAAGGGGTGTAAGAATATGTGGGCAGTCCCATGTCAGTGGCGACCGTTCTGTTCAGGTCTGGGCAATTCACTGGTAGCTCAGTCACTATACAGAGGAAGGAAAACAAATCGAGTTATTCGTTTACTTGGGAGCAAGTTTCAGGGATGGTTTTGAAATAGAGATCCGAGCTAGAAGAGTAGATAAAAGCTATTATCTTTTGGGGTAGTAGCTAATCGGGGGCTTAGGGTTCTTGTATTGATTTTCTACATTGGCCTCGCGAAATATTTGAGGGCTTGAAGGTTTTTTTTAAGGGGATGGAGCTTCAGCTGCCCAGAACCCCCCCCCCTCCAAAAAATCCCTTTAGAACTGCTACTTCAAATAAGGTCTAAAATTACATTGTATGCACAAACCATCTAGAATTCTAGATACTTACGCGTATTTTCCACGTAGAAAAGACATGTCGCTCTGTTGCCATGTAGGTCGACCGCGTACATCGTCACTGGGGTGCGTCCGGGCGGGAACAAATCTCCGCCTGGTCCTTTGGTTACGTTATAAGTAATCCCACTGGGATCAGGGTTTGAATCCTCGTACGTGTACGAAACACCCACACTCAGTCCAAGAAAACTGTTCGGTAAAAAGGGCCTCGTTGTGACGTCATCACACGTCACATTCGGTGGAGTGGTGTCTGAATTCGAATTGAGAAGAACAAAAATTAATAATGAATTTTCCGGGGGCATAATAATGCCTTTATTTGTGTCCTAACAATAACATGTATATTGGCTGGATATATATTTGCTATACATATATTGAGCAACAGCGAACAATTAAAGCTTATATGAAATGTTTTATAGGAGGGATTAGACCATCCTGTAAGGTCACTGGACATGATAATAATCATAAAAATATAACTGGCATTTATAGTAGACTCCACATAATACACAACTTTATCACAGAGTTTTTTAAAATAAATGACACATGATATTTAATTGAACTTCAAATAAATACAGAAAGGAGATATGATGTTACACATAAATAATCATCGCGATGGTACTACTACTAACTAATGTAACAATCACAATAATTTAATTCAAAATGATGGTATGGATCATAATCATATTACCAATGATGAGGTTGTTGAAAATAACAATTATACTTCTACTACTATACTACTACTACTACTACTACTACTACTATTAATAAATAAATACAATAACAAACTAGACTTTAATTCGTCACTTAGACGAATTAGGTGATACGTATGATATTGGTTTACATAACGAAGAATGCATTTAATACACGATATCATATTATTTTGTAAAATACTTTTCCCATTATGATCTATCCATATGTCAAGTTTAAATTGTGTCGATCCCTTGATCATTATGGATCTAGGGAAGATAGATTAGTAACCGGTTACACCTTTGACTCTAATTTACATCATGAAGAACACATTTTGACGATTTTATCTTATTCAAAGAAATGAAAATGTAATCGATAAATAATTTCAATCATTATGATAATGATGATCATGATGATAATGAAGATGATCATGATCATGAGCGTGATCCTGATATCTTATTGAAAAAATGAGGGGTGATTTAGATAGCATATAGTCTCAGCTACAACATCCTCAAAAATCAACAAAATCCAAGCAGGAATAACGGCGATATTGCGCGCGTGTGCGCGTTTTTTTGCAAAATGCTTTAAATGGCCTAAAAAGGTATGCAAAATTAATTTGACATGATTTTGAGCATTTTTAATTTTTGCGCGCGCGCTGACGCGCGGACGTACGCGTGCGCGCGCGTTTTTTGACCTGAAATTGACCGGACGGATATTGACCTTAATCATGATGAATATGAATGAGAAATGCCTTTCCGTTATGAAGATATGATCATGAGTAAAAAGTACCCAAAAAAAACACAAAGTGGCGCCTGGATGACGTCATGGAAATTTGATGACCTTGAAAATGTTACTGTCACGTCTCATGACAATGGCCTATGACTGTGCTAAAATTGAAAGAAATTGATTGAACCGATCTTGAGTTATCCTGTGAACAAAAAAGTGTGAAGAAATAAATAAAAATAAAGAATAATAATAAATAAATAAATAAATAAATAAAGAAAGAAAGAAAGAAAGAAAATTCTGACGAAAACAATAGGTGATCTGTCGTTGACAGACCACCTAATAAAGAAAATCTTGACGAAATCAAAAGGTGATACGTAGACTTCGTACGTATCACCTAATAAAAATCTTGACGAAATCAAAAGGTGATACGTAGACTTCGTTACGTATCACCTAATAAATAAAAATCTTGACGAAATCAAAAGGTGATACGTCTACGTACGTATCACCTAATAAATAAATAAATAATAAAAATCTTGACGAAATCAAAAGGTGATACGTCTACGTACGTATCACCTAATAATAAAAATCTTGACGAAATCAAAAGGTGATACGTCTACGTACGTATCACCTAGTAATAAAAATCCTGACGAAATCAAAAGGTGATACGTCTACGTACGTATCACCTAATAAAAATCTTGACGAAATCAAAAGGTGATACGTCTACGTACGTATCACCTAATAAAAATCTTGACGAAATCAAAAGGTGATACGTCTACGTACGTATCACCTAATTAAGGAAAAATTTTGTTGATAAAAAACAGACAGAAGGAAGATTAATACAATTAAAGGATAAGATGTGGAAACCTAAATTTCAGCATTTTATTACTTTGTTTAAACCATCTACTCTAGATTTTTTTGATTTTTTTTTTATAAATATGTGATTTATAAGAAATTATTTGAGGTGTCATAGTATGGTGGTTAGGATATGTGATTAATGAAAATTACATGTCAATCAATAATTTCGATTAGGCTTTTTTTCGGAAACTAATTAGGAGTACCGATTGGCGTAAAGCGCGTAGAATTTACTACCTTGTGGCCTAAAAGTGATATACCTACAAACAAAGAGAACACATTTCTCTTTGACCAACTCCTTTCCCCAAATGTGTTTTGTTTTTTTGGTTGTTTTGAAATGTTTTACTAAACGCTTTCAAAATGAAAATATTGCTTTATATTTCTAACACGGTCGCAATGATTAGACTTCGTAGAAATTACCTCAAGGGTATCCATAATATAAATGAATATAAATGATACGTTCAACAAATACCTGTGACTTGAATAGACAATGTTATTTATGTTATTAATGTAAATTACCTAAAATATTTATTTGTTAATGTGTTTCAAATGAAAATCAATAAAATCCCTGTGGAGGGAAAAATATGAAAACAAATTAATTTAACCAGTAATATTACAAACGTCTACCCAATTTAATTTACTACAATAATAATTGTTTCAATGTATGATGTCATGTTTACCTTTCCAGTTGTTAATGATGACCTAGTATGTGTCAATGTACCTTTTATAACCTTATTTCATGTCTTCTTGTAGTTTACCTGTTAATCTGACAATAAAACCGAAATTGAATTGAATTGGATGGCAATTTTAATACCCTCTTGTCCATCCCATAGGAATCATGTTAATATTTGCACATTACAACATGTGATGGAATAGGCTATCGCGATTGCCTTTACTTGATTTTTCGAAAGCTTTTGCGATACTGTTGTTCTAACATTTATGCAATAAATCTTTAACATAATCGTTGCGCCTTCAGATTTTCGTTTTTTTCAAAGAAATCCTTACCTGTAGCTGATGTGATCATAACCAATGTTAGATAAACACAGGGAAGGAAGAGCGAGGACTTCATGTTGATTCCTCACGCAGGCGAAATATAATACCCAGTCTTAACAGGCATAGAGAGGTAGAGAGAAAGAAAATGCAAGAGATGTGGAAAAAAAACTCATTCTATTTAATAAAGATTGTAAACCACCCTCCTTCCCAACCCCCCCCCCCCCAACCCAAATTTGAGAACCTTATTTTTGTGTTCGTGACAGATCTTGTATAGTTACTCCGCTTCAGAAATATTTGATAAATTGTTCTTTTTATCAGTGGCACCTTTTTTTAAAATACGCTATGCCAGTTGGTTATTCATTGAGAAATGATAAGAAGTGTAGTTGTCAAGCATAATAACGAAAATCAATTAAGATAATACAATAAACTAAGCAACCGCTAAAATAATGTCGATTTAAAAATTATGGTTATATCATATTTTGCTGCTACCTGTTTGGCGTTCAACAATAAGGGATAGAGCAACGTCGATCTGGCGCTGCTCAGTGGCTGCCGGGCTCACGATCAATTGGGCAAAAAAGAATTTCCATTTTCGGTTTAATAAGATTTGGAATGGACTTTAAAAGATTATTATTATTATTATCATGTTATGTTAAGGAAGAGAGAGAGAGATAGAGAGAGAGAGAGAACATGATTTTACTTACAAACAAAGTCAATCAGGTTTGCACAGTGCGTGCGTTCTCTTTCACCAAGTGATAGTCGTCCTCCGTATAAATGTGTTTAAATGTCAAACATTAATCATTAACAGCACCAGAGGAAAATCCAACCCTTCTTCAAAAATCCTTTTCGGAAATGAAATGAAAAAAAGAGAGAGAGATCAAATTTCTTCGTGTTTTGTCACACAAAGGCAATGATGACATTGTCACTTGCGTTTCTCTAAAGAGACTCAGCATGTATTGATCTAAAATTGAAAGATTGAGGCTAAAGCGTGTACAGTAAAACCTAAACGTCCCCACAAAAATGCCCTACCCATCCGATTAACATGATTAAAATAGTTTCATTCCGTAAATGGGGGAGCAATTAAAGCTACTTCGAAATTAATGTAGTTGCAAAACAGTTCGGATGAACTGGGTAATTAAAATATTCTTTCACGACACACCTATCTAAATCGGAGTGCAGTGACGTATCTTTTGATAATGGAACCCCGAGCTAATTACAATAAATCTGTGAAGCCGTCCAATAGCATATTGTGAGCTTGGCATCAGGGGAGGGGAGGGGGGGGGGGGGGGGGGGGGGGGGTGACATCTGAGCTTTTATTTTTTTTCGCATTTTAAACCTTTTAATATAAATGTGCATTTTTCCTTAAATTCGGGCGTATATAATGCTCACAGCCCCTAAACTTCTTTCTTTTCTGGACTCTCACTTTCTATCTTATGAGTTGTTTATGTCTTTTTTGTTTGCCCCTCCTCCCTTCGTCCCCCCTTGATACACAAATAGATCGGAGTAGAAACAGAGTACAAAATAACAGAACTGACGTCCAAAAGGCAGTAAATATTTGATATCTTTTAAAAATAAATTTAGAAGCAAAATGCTGCTGGTTTCATTATGAATCAGTAATTTCGGTATGTGAGCACAGAAGTAGAATTTATATTTGCATGGTTATGAGTCAATTGCGGTGTATTGGTGTAAGACCATTCCTGCCAACCTTCCACAGCCAAAGAAACCCATGAGGAATCTCTGAAGTAAAAATTAGGAATAGAGTGTGTTTTAAAAGCTTTTACTCAGATGTTTTTAGAAAACGAGTGGCATGGGTTTCATAACACTCGATTGAAGACAGAAAATAGGAGTGATTACTCCAAAAAAGGGATGGGTGGCAGCTATGTAAAACGCCACTTACAATTACTCCCCGACGCTCTGCTAGATACTACTGGCAACGTCAGGCCACTTGAAGCTCGTTCTGAAGAACCCCGCACTTTTGTTTGTATCTGAACGGCACGTGAAGTTTCCAGCAGGTAGATTAATTACAGGATAATAGGGGTGGCTGGTGACTTTCCGAAGTACCCAGTCCCAAACCAGACAAGTTGAACAGGATTCATTCCTGGTAAAAAAATAGGCATACAAAATAGATGATCTTTTCTAGGAATCAAGTTACTCTTTTTGAAAGATTGATGATAAACGGGGAATAGGTGAATCAAGAATTGGGATGGTGTGAGTCTTGATAGGTGATACATCATAATACATATCGAAGAAGAAGGCTAAAGTTAGAGAGATGTTCTTGCCTTGGCAGAACATATGAGAGAGGGAGAGAGAGAGAGAGAGAGAGAAAGAGAGAGAGATTATATGCAATTATTTGTATTGTGAACCCCTTCCTACCCCCTGAACGTTTCGAGCTACAAAAGGGAATTGAAATCGTTTTAAAGGTGTCTACGTCATAGATGTTCTATTTGAAAATCCCATGCTGTTATCGCGAATTGTTTTAAAATTCAAAATAGTTTCTGAATGATTAAGCGCTTAAGCACAGGATAAGGGATGACTCGCAGTCGTTATGTTTGGTCATGCTCTGAATGACACCTAATATAAATATTTCTTCCTCGAATGTTGATGATTTGCAAATGTTTGTACGAATGTAGATTACGATCCTAAAATAAACCTTTCTGATATTTTTTCATTGGCAATCAATTTTCATATAGCAAATGTCTGAACTAGTTTAGAGAACTTTAGCAATTCCATATACTAAGTCCAATAATAATAATTATACATACAGCGCAGATACTTTGCATATATAATATATTCGTCTGTGCTACAAGAGCTCTTGATATGATTAATATGTACAATTCTACAACATAACGTTAGGTGACAAGATGTGCTCTTGGTTTTTAATTAAAAGCACATTCGATGGTGATTTCCTAAATTCTGATGGTAAGTTATTTCACAATTTTGGGCATGCGGTATGCAAATGCTCGATCTCTCAAAAGAGGGGGGATCTGTGAGATTTTGGAACAACCACGAATCGGTCTTGCACAAAACCTCTAGGGTATTCTCCACAGCAGCACTGTTCATCTTGCGAGACAGCTGAAAAAAAAATATTGATATTCGATTTCAGTTTCAATAATGGTTTTATTTGACAACGCTTTGCAGCCACACGGTAAAGTGTGCATGTTCACAACAATTTCTCAATATCGTTTCACATTAAATGTTACCATTAGCATTTGCATTCAAAATCAAATGACAAACTGTAATTGGTTTAAGAATATATAATGCTTTAGAAATTATGAAATAGTTGTATAATAAAAAAAAATCGTTTATTATGTAAGTATGCAATATCAACAAAAAGGATAAACATGGTTAAAATATCTAAAATACAGATGGAATAGTCAATAGAAAAAGTCATAACACTAGTTGTAATGTCATAAGCTTTAGTAGAATGATTTCATTATATTAAAATCGGGATCCTTATCCTTACTCATCAAACGAATACATAAAGTCATTAAATAGAAGTAAACAAATTACAAAGAAATTAAGTTAATCGGGTTTAAATATCTAAACTACCGAATGTACTACCAATGACGTCAAATCAATGTAATGATTTTCTTGATTTGGATGTGGACCTCATGGATTGGTCCAAATACATCACGTGTTTTTTTATAAATATACCTGCAATATTCAGTAATAACTATCAGTGGCTAAGCAGTGCTCTTGTAACCGGAAGGTCCGAAGCTCTAAACCAAGTTGATAAGCTGCCCTTCCGTAAGGCATTAATCCTCATAAACTAGTTCCTAGGTGGGAATTTAAAGTTTTTGGTCCCCTGATTGCTTACTTATAAACCTACACATTCATTGTTAGCAGTCAGGTAAATAACCAAAAATCAGCCGTTAACATGTAACCTTGTACGCCCTAAATTTCTTCAGCATATTATGTTCTGTATTCTTCATCTAGTTAACAATTATGACCCTCTATCACATCTCCCCTAACATTGCTTCCCTAAGCGTTATGTACCTAAATCTGGCTACAAAGTCTCGACTTGTATGCTATTACAATAACCGGTCACACCAACAATCCCGGCTCCAGAACCGGACGGGGTGGATGTAGATCATATGGGAATAGACCAATTGGGAAGTGAACGAACTTTGTGTAGACCCAATGGCAATAAACCCAAACAGCCCGACTCCAGACCCTATAGCAGACCTCACAACATAAAATTATACTAACTGAAAGGGCCAAGAATCTGTTGAATTTTTTGTCTTCCCCCAGTTTGTGGGAAAATATTAAGCGCCGAATCAGCCAGCCGACACTGTGAAAGAGTTTCGATTGCTTTGTTTCGTTGAAAGGGTTTTCTCCTTTGTTTGACCCTCTTCAACACATGCACTGACATTAAAGATAAACTTGAGTTCTGGTCATGCAATTACATTGTGAAAGAAAAGGTGTGGAATGCATCAGAAAAAAGTTGATCATGTAGCATGTAAGTTCTGGAGTCATCAAATTCATAACAAATTTGGCTCAGTCTTGGTAAAGTAACAAGCACCCTACACAGAAAGATGTATACGGGACAACACAAATTGTGTCGGGTCTAGTACTACTTGATTTCCTTATCTTTCTATGCTCATTACTCAGCCAGTATACATTTTCTTCCAAAATTGTTTGGCACATGACATTTATTTGTAATCTTTAACATTCAGTGTAAGTTTCGTTAGATTCTGTGAGAATTGATTTTCTTTTTTTAACCAGAGCTAAAGTTTATCTTTAATATTATTGCCCTACCTATACAGAAACCACATACACTTGATTTAAAGCCAGCATTTCATGCATGGCATACATAATACAAAGAAGGGCTTATCCAAGGTCTCCCTGTGTCTGAAAGCGGAACTCATATTTCAAAAATATGACAAAGACAAACTCTACGAATCAGTCTATATATTGGATGTAGTTTGGTTTTTTTTTTATGCTTTTAAATCACGAATATTTCAGTCTTGTGTGTAGTCGTACTACAAGATGTACAGACGAGGACGCAATTGCACTCTTATTGTGGCTTTCTATAATTCAGATAGAAAGTCTTGGATATTGAATGTTCAAGCTTCAGCATGTCCTGTCAGAAATTTATCTAAGAATCAAAGTAATGCATTGTACCATTTGTATAGATTTTTTTTTAAAGGTTAGTAAATTCGTGAAATGAAAAAGCCCTCTACTTTTAAACCAACCACTCACGATACGGTTGTTCTCCGACTGAAAAGAGGAAAATCGTGTTGAATTCCCAATCATAATCCCTTGAGAAACTTTCATCCACTACATGGGTAAATAACTATAATTGCAAGATGCCCATTTCTTCATTTTGTAACTTTTTACCCATATTTTATCCATATTCATCACTCAACTACACATTCAAAAAATCTCATAAGTATTTAAATGATCAGTTATCCAACAACTAAAAGTAATCTTAATCAAACTCGATTATCAAACTTTTGACAGGTTTATAGGCACGTAGGTATTAACTCTTATCGATGCAATATAATTTAGGTTTAAAAGCGACTCATGAAAAGAAGTCATCGAACGAAGCTAAAAGCGACAATTGATTTTATAATGCTTATGTATGTCTTCTTTAAAGGACTTCACTTGACGAGTAACAATGGTAAGCTCATCTGTAGGAACTGCCCTTTACTTTGGAATTCTGGTCCTCCTTTTCCAGTTGGATGCTGTTATAAGCAGTAAGTATTATTATACAATTAATAAATAAAGTCCGTTCATGGAGTTGTCATGGTTTAGTGGTTTATTCACTTGAATATCAATGCAAGGGTTGAGGGTTAGAATCCAAGTCCGGCACTTTGTGAAGACATTAATCCACAAGGTATAACTGAGTACATAGTAATGATGATGCTGATGATGCTGACGAAAACTTTTATCACATGGTGCGGTTACTAGATCATATATACTGAGGAGAATTATAAATAGCTCATACATGAAAGAGGAAAATGGATGACAACAGTCGCAACTGTGTATTCAATTTCAAGTTCCATGGATTTATATATTTTAAAAAAGTAAATTAAAAAATCATTGTCATGTGTATTATTTAGGATAAAAAATAATTTGTTGATCATATCTTTGGAGTAATATGAAAAAAGAGAATTTGACACATCCCATGAAATATAAATATGTAAAAAAAATGAGCAGAAAAGAAAAATGTTTGCATTCGTTGAGTAATTTTCGCACAAATTAGTGTTTTTTTCCAGGACACTCTTTTTCCCCCTCAAATTCAACTCATATGTAATGCACTTATTATGACTTTATAGTACATGTTATTTCTTTCGAATAAACGTCAGCTTCATGATAACTAGCTACCCTCAATTGTTTCAGAAGTAGCAGGAATGATTTAACTTGTATTCAGTTGCACAGCGACCTCGTCAGGTTTTTGTTATATGTTATCTTATGTTATCATGTGTAAAAGTGTTCCATTTTTAGATATAAAACATACAGGCGCATTTATACTGTCAAATACCTCATTTTGAAAAGTCGCGATGTTTCGCGCACCCGTTTACACTTGTGCGGAAACATCACCGACTGAAAAGCTCAGTGATGTTCTGGCGTGTTTCAGTTGGTAATGCGCATGCACGGCACTCCGATGCAAACACCTTCCTCTTTCTGTCTTTCCTTATGTTATTCTTTGTTTTTCCTGCTATCACCTTCTCTTATGTTATTCTTTATCGATTCCTTCTATCACTTTCTCTTTTGTGTTTCCTTATGTTATTCTTTATATATTCCTTTTATCACCCTCTCTTATGTTATTCTTTGTGTTTTTTTTAATCATTCTATCACTTTCTCTTTCTGTGTTTCCTTATGTTATTCTTTGTTTCTTCCTTCTATCACTTTCTCTTTCTGTCTTTCCTTATGTTATTCTTTTTTTCTTCCTTTTGTATCTCCTTCTCTTATGTTATTCTTTGTTTTTATCATTCTATCACTTCCTCTTTCTGTGTTTCCTTTTGTTATTCTTTGTTTCTTCCTTCTATCACTTTCTCTTTCTGTCTTTCCTTATGTTATTCTTTGTGTCTACCTTCTATCACTTCCTCTTTTGTGTTTCCTTATGTTATTCTTTGTTTCTTCCTTCTATCACTTTCTCTTTCTGTCTTTCCTTATGTTATTCTTTTTTTTTTATCATTCTATCACTTCCTCTTTCTGTGCTTCCTTATGTTACTCTTTGTTTCTTCCTTCTATCACCTTCTCTTATGTTATTCTTTGTTTTTTATCATTCTATCACGTCCTCTTTCTGTGTTTTCTTATGTTATTCTTTGTTTCTTCCTTCTAAAGGACTTCCTCTTTCTGTGCTTCCTTATGTTACTCTTTGTTTCTTCCTTCTATCACCTTCTCTTATGTTATTCTTTGTTTTTTATCATTCTATCACGTCCTCTTTCTGTGTTTTCTTATGTTATTCTTTGTTTCTTCCTTCTATCACTTTCTCTTTCTGTCTTTCCTTATGTTATTCTTTGTGTCTTCCTTCTATCACTTCCTCTTTTGTTTTTCCTTATGTTATTCTTTATTTATTCCTTTTATCACCTTCTCTTATGTTATTCTTTGTTTTTTTTATCATTCCATCACTTCCTCTTTCTGTGTTTCCTTATGTTATTCTTTGTTTCTTCCTTCTATCACTTTCTCTTTATGTCTCTCCTTATGTTATTCTTTGTGTCTTCCTTCTATCACTTCCTCTTTTGTGTTTCCTTATGTTATTCTTTATTTATTCCTTTTATCACCTTCTCTTATGTTATTTTTTTTATTTTTATCATTCTTTCACTTTCCCTTTCTGTGTTGCCTCATGTTATTCTTTGTTTCTTCCTTCTATCACCTTCTATTATGTTATTCTTTGTTTTTTATCATTCTATCACTTCCTCTTTCTGTGTTTCCTTATGTTATTCTTTGTTTCTTCCTTCTATCACTTTCTCTTTCTGTCTTTTCTTATGTTATTCTTTGTTTTTTTTATCATTCTTTCACTTCCTCTTTTTGTGTTTCCTTATGTTACTCTTTGTTTCTTCCTTCTATCACCTTCTCTTATGTTATTCTTTGTTTTTTATCATTCTATCACTTCCTCTTTCTGTGTTTCCTTATGTTATTCTTTGTTTCTTCCTTCTATCACTTTCTCTTTCTGTCTTTTCTTATGTTTTTCTTTGTTTTTTTTAATCATTCTATCACTTCCTCTTTTTGTGTTTCCTTATGTTACTCTTTGTTTCTTCCTTCTATCACCTTCTCTTATGTTATTCTTTGTTTTTATCATTCTATCACTTCCTCTATCTGTGTTTTCTTATGTTATTCTTTGTTTCTTCCTTCTATCACTTGCTCTTTTGTGTTTCCTTATGTTATTCTTTATATATTCCTTTTATCACCTTCTCTTATGTTATTATTATTTATCATTCTTTCACTTTCTCTTTCTGTGTTTCCTCATGTTATTCTTTGTTTCTTCCTTCTATCACTTTCTCTTTCTGGCTTTCCTTATGTTATTCTTTGTGTCTTCCTTCTATTACTTCCTCTTTTGTGTTTCCTTATGTTATTCTTTATTTATTCCTTTTATCACCTTCTCTTATGTTATTTTTTTTTATCATTCTTTCACTTTCTCTTTCTGTGTTTCCTCATGTTATTCTTTGTTTCTTCCTTTTTTCAAAAAAAAAAAAAATAATAATAAAAATAATAATACAAAAAATTCCAAGGGGGGGGGGGGGGGGGGGGGGTTACACACAGAACAATACCAAACCCCCACCCCCCAAACCCCCCAGATACGGCACCTACTGTGGTTTGAACCAACAAAAAGAAAAGCGGGTCCATAAACATGACAAATATTTATAATTGACACACACACACACACACGCACTCTCTCTTTCTCTTTCTCTCTCTCTCTCTCTCCCTCTCTTTCTCTCTATCTTACTTTCACTCCCAATGTTTCATGAATTTGGTTGATAAAATGTAAAGCTTAAAGGTATTACAAAGTTTTGGTAAAAATATTTAATTCATCTGAAACTCTTTGATGTTATAACAAGATGCTATAGGAATATCTTTAACCAATCTCCCCCGCTGAAATACTTTTTTTTTTTTGTAGTGAATTAAACAGTAATTAATAAATCAATTATTAGTTCCAAGCTGCCTGTATTTAAACCAGCTCATGTTGTTGTATACTAGCGCCATCTACTGTTGTAAATGGTTCATGGTATAATCGATATTGAAAATGGGCTTTCGCCCCGCTCGGCGCTGACCCCGCTCCACAGCGGGAAAGCATGCATTCGCATGGCTAAGGTCCACGGTCTCTTTTAGAGCTCAATGGTTCCAGCATCTGTGTGCGTTTGTGTGAGAGCAAGTGCCGTTCAGGATTGTATCGCACAAATCAATGGAGTTATAGTCTCCTCACGGCAGAGTGAGTAACCTATGGTTTGACGTACCCGTAAACCCTCCTCCGCAACCGTCTCAATCTAGTCTCAGCTTCGACTGATCAGTCATTTTGATATACATTTATAACAAACAGTTTCAATATGCTACGGGATACATGAAGTCTTATCATTTTTTCCAATTATTATGTCCGTGAAATGCATTCAGAAAAGAATATCAGAAAGAAAGCAATTTGAAAATGAATGACCACACAATCGTTCAAATAAACATGAAAGAAATACAATAAATATGTCTATCCATATACCGCTCTCTCTCTCTCTCTCTCTCTCTTTCCTACAGAAGTTCGTTGTAATGTTCATCATACCCTTGGAAGTTTCGAAAATAATCATTTTCACCACATAGACCCTCTCTCTCCGAAATATAGACCCAGGCTCTCTCTGTCACTCTCACTCTCACTTGTTCCCTCTTTCCCTTCCTCTCGCACCCTCTCGATCTCCCTCTCTTCGCCTGGACCTCTGCACTGAATGTTTGACTTGTTTTATGACCATTATTTTCTTTCATTCTCATCTACATTATAACCCCATCGAAAAACTATGATCCTATCACGTTGAATGAAAACTTCTATCGTCTTTGTGATTATTATTATCTTTGTCATATCTTTATATCATCCTCATTTACATACACCCCAACAATGGTCCTATCGCGTGAATGAGAACTTCTATCGTTTTTACGATTATTATTATCCCTGCCAAACATATATTATCATACTCATTTACATGAACCACAACCAAAAAATATGGTCCTATTACGCGAATGAGAACTTCTATAGAAGTTGTCTTCGTGATTATTATTATTGTTGTCATAAACTCCAACCAAACACTACTATCCTATCGAGTGAATGAGAACTTCTCTTGCTTTTGTGATAATTATTATCTTTGTCATATTATATTTATATCACCCCCATTTGAATAACCCCGATAAAAGAAATATGGTCCTATCACGCGAATGAGAACTTCTATAGTCTTTGTGATTATTATTATTGGTGTCATAACCCAACCAAAAACTACTGTCCTATCACATGAATGAGAACTTCTCTCGCATTTGTGATAATTAGTATCTTTGTCATGTATTTATATCACCCTCATTTACATAACCCCGACAAAAGAAATATGGTCCTATCAAGCGAATGAGAACTTCTGTCGTCTTTGTGATTATTATTATTGTTTTCATATATTTATATCACCCTCATTTACATAAGAAAATAAAAAAATAACAAAAGAAATATGGTCCTAACACGCGAATGAGGACTTTTATCGTTTTTGTGATTATTATTATTGGTGTCATAAATTTATATCACCCTCATTTACATAACCCCGACAAAAGAAATATGATCCTATCACGTGAATGAAAACTTATATCATCTTTGTGATTATTATTTTTTTTGTCATATATTTATATCATCCTCATTTACATACACCCCAACAATGGTCCTATCGCGTGAATAAGAACTTCTATCGTTTTTACGATTATTATTATCCCTGCCAAACATTATATTATCATACTCATTTACATGAACCACAACCAAAAAATATGGTCCTATTACGCGAATGAGAACTTCTATAGAAGTTGTCTTCGTGATTATTATTATTGTTGTCATAAACTCCAACCAAACACTACTATCCTATCGAGTGAATGAGAACTTCTCTTGCTTTTGTGATAATTATTACCTTTGACATAATTATACTTATATCACCCCCATTTGAATAACCCCGACAAAAGAAATATGGTCCTATCACGCGAATGAGAACTTCTATAGTCTTTGTGATTATTATTATTGTTGTCATAACCCAACCAAAAACTACTGTCCTATCACGTGAATGAGAACTTCTCTCGTTTTTGTGATAATTATTATCTTTGTCATATATTTATATCATCTCATTATTTTGAATAACCCCGACAAAAGAAATATGGTCCTATCACGCGAATGAGAACTCTTATCCTCTTTGTGATTATTATTATTCTTGTCATAAAATCCAACCAAAAACTACTGTCCTATCACATGAAAGAGAACTTCTCTCGCATTTGTGATAATTAGTATCTTTGTCATGTATTTATATCACCCTCATTTACATAACCCCGACAAAAGATATATGGTCCTATCAAGCGAATGAGAACTTCTGTCGTCTTTGTGATTATTATTATTGTTTTCATATATTTATATCACCCTCATTTACATACACCCCAACAATGGTCCTATCGCGTGAATGAGAACTTATATCGTCTTTGTGATTATTATTATTGTTGTCATAACCCACCCAAAAACTACTGTCCTATCACGTGCATGAGAGCTTCTCTCGTTTTTGTGATAATTATTACCTTTGTCATATATTATTATATCTTCCTCATTTGAATAACCCCGACAAAAGAAATATGTTCCTATCACGCAAATGACAACTTCTATCGTTTTTGTGATAATTATTATCCTTGTCATAAACTCCAACCTAAAACTACTGTCCTATCACGTGAATGAGAACTTCTCTAGCATTTGTGATGATTATTATCTTTGTCACGAATTTATATCACCCTCATTTACATATTCCCGACAAAAGAAATATTGTCCTATCACGCGAATGAGAACTCTTATCGTCTTTGTGATTATTATTATTCTTGTCATAAAATCCAACCAAAAACTACTGTCCTATCACATGAATGAGAACTTCTCTCGCATTTGTGATATTTATTATCTTTGTCATGTATTTATATCACCCTCGTTAACATAACCCCGACAAAAGAAATATGGTCCTATCAAGCGAATGAGAACTTCTGTCGTCTTTGTGATTATTATTATTGTTTTCATATATTTATATCACCCTCATTTTCATAATCCCGACAAAAGGAATATGGTCCTATCACGCGAATGACAACTTCTATCGGTGACACGACATTTGCTCCTGCGACAATTGCTCCGGGCTTTATTTCGTCTAAGATGTAGGGTTAGGGTTAGGGTTTCAATAGGATTTTATGTTAGGTTTAGGGTTAGGTTTAGGGTAGGGTATAGTGTTGAATCCAGGGTTGAAGTTAGCCATTCGATTAGTGTATGAAATTTACAGCGGAGCAATTGTCGCCGGAGCAAATGTCATGGAATCCTTCTATCGTCTATGTGATTATTATTATTCTTGTCATAAACTCCAACCAAAAACTACTGTCCTATCACATGAATGAGAACTTCTCTCGCATTTGTGATTATTATTATCTTTGTCATATATTTATATCACCCTCATTTACATAAGAAAATAAATAATAACAAAAGAAATATGGTCCTATCACGTGAATGAGGACTTTTATCGTTTTTGTGATTATTATTATTGTTGATATATATTTATATCACCCTCATTTACATAACCCCGACAAAAGAAATATGATCCTACACGTGAATGAAAACTTATATCGTCTTTGTGATTATTATTTTTTTTTGTCATATATTTATATCATCCTCATTTACATAATCCCGACAAAAGGAATATGGTCCTATCACGCGAATGACAACTTCTATCGTCTATGTGATTATTATTATTCTTGTCATAAACTCCAACCAAAATTTACTGTCCTATCACATGAATGAGAACTTCTCTCGCATTTGTGATAATTAGTATCTTTGTCATAAACTCCAACCAAAAACTACTGTCCTATCACGTGAATGAGAATTTCTCTCGATTTTGTGATAATTATTATCTTTGTTATATATCTATATCACCCTCATTTGAATAACCCCGACAAAAGAAATATGGTCCTATCACGCAAAGGAGAACTTCTATTGTTTTTGTGATTATTATTTGTCAAAAACTCCAACCAAAAAATACTGTCCTACCACGTGAATGAGAACTTCTCTTGCTTTTGTAATAATTATTATCTTTGTCATAACCCTCATTTACATAACCCCGACAAAAGAAATATGGTCCTATCACGCGAATGAGAACTTATATCGTCTTTGTGATTATTATTATTGTTGTCATAACCCACCCAAAAACTACTGTCCTATCACGTGCATGAGAGCTTCTCTCGTTTTTGTGATAATTATTCCCTTTGTCATATATTATTATATCTTCCTCATTTGAATAACCCCGACAAAAGAAATATGGTCCTATCACGCAAATGACAACTTCTATCGTTTTTGTGATAATTATTATCCTTGTCATAAACTCCAACCTAAAACTACTGTCCTATCACGTGAATGAGAACTTCTCTAGCATTTGTGATGATTATTATCTTTGTCACGTATTTATATCACCCTCATTTACATATTCACGACAAAAGAAATATTGTCATATCACGCGAATGAGAACTCTTATCGTCTTTGTGATTATTATTATTCTTGTCATAAAATCCAACCAAAAACTACTGTCCTATCACATGAATGAGAACTTCTCTCGCATTTGTGATATTTATTATCTTTGTCATGTATTATTTTATATCACCCTCATTTACATAACCCCGACAAAAGAAATATGGTCCTATCAAGCGAATGAGAACTTCTGTCGTCTTTGTGATTATTATTATTGTTTTCATATATTTATATCACCCTCATTTTCATAATCCCGACAAAAGGAATATGGTCCTATCACGCGAATGACAACTTCTATCGTCTATGTGATTATTATTATTCTTGTCATAAACTCCAACCAAAAACTACTGTCCTATCACATGAATGAGAACTTCTCTCGCATTTGTGATTATTATTATCTTTGTCATATATTTATATCACCCTCATTTACATAAGAAAATAAATAATAACAAAAGAAATATGGTCCTATCACGTGAATGAGGACTTTTATCGTTTTTGTGATTATTATTATTGTTGATATATATTTATATCACCCTCATTTACATAACCCCGACAAAAGAAATATGATCCTACACGTGAATGAAAACTTATATCGTCTTTGTGATTATTATTTTTTTTGTCATATATTTATATCATCCTCATTTACATAATCCCGACAAAAGGAATATGGTCCTATCACGCGAATGACAACTTCTATCGTCTATGTGATTATTATTATTCTTGTCATAAACTCCAACCAAAATTTACTGTCCTATCACATGAATGAGAACTTCTCTCGCATTTGTGATAATTAGTATCTTTGTCATAAACTCCAACCAAAAACTACTGTCCTATCACGTGAATGAGAACTTCTCTTGCTTTTGTGATAATTATTATCTTTGTCATATACTTATATCACCCCCATTTGAATAACCCCGACAAAAGAAATATGGTCCTATCACGCGAATGAGAACTTCTATAGTCTTTGTGATTATTATTATTGTTGTCATAACCCAACCAAAAACTACTGTCCTATCACGTGAATGAGAACTTCTCTCGTTTTTGTGATTATTATTATTGTTTTCATATATTTATATCACCCTCATTTTCATAATCCCGACAAAAGGAATATGGTCCTATCACGCGAATGACAACTTCTATCGGTGACACGACATTTGCTCCTGCGACAATTGCTCCGGGCTTTATTTCGTCTAAGATGTAGGGTTAGGGTTAGGGTTTCAATAGGGTTTTATGTTAGGTTTAGGGTTAGGTTTAGGGTAGGGTATAGTGTTGAATCCAGGGTTGAAGTTAGCCATTCGATTAGTGTATGAAATTTACAGCGGAGCAATTGTCGCCGGAGCAAATGTCATGGAATCCTTCTATCGTCTATGTGATTATTATTATTCTTGTCATAAACTCCAACCAAAAACTACTGTCCTATCACATGAATGAGAACTTCTCTCGCATTTGTGATTATTATTATCTTTGTCATATATTTATATCACCCTCATTTACATAAGAAAATAAATAATAACAAAAGAAATATGGTCCTATCACGTGAATGAGGACTTTTATCGTTTTTGTGATTATTATTATTGTTGATATATATTTATATCACCCTCATTTACATAACCCCGACAAAAGAAATATGATCCTACACGTGAATGAAAACTTATATCGTCTTTGTGATTATTATTATTTTTTGTCATATATTTATATCATCCTCATTTACATAATCCCGACAAAAGGAATATGGTCCTATCACGCGAATGACAACTTCTATCGTCTATGTGATTATTATTATTCTTGTCATAAACTCCAACCAAAATTTACTGTCCTATCACATGAATGAGAACTTCTCTCGCATTTGTGATAATTAGTATCTTTGTCATAAACTCCAACCAAAAACTACTGTCCTATCACGTGAATGAGAATTTCTCTCGATTTTGTGATAATTATTATCTTTGTTATATATCTATATCACCCTCATTTGAATAACCCCGACAAAAGAAATATGGTCCTATCACGCAAAGGAGAACTTCTATTGTTTTTGTGATTATTATTTGTCAAAAACTCCAACCAAAAAATACTGTCCTACCACGTGAATGAGAACTTCTCTTGCTTTTGTAATAATTATTATCTTTGTCATAACCCTCATTTACATAACCCCGACAAAAGAAATATGGTCCTATCACGCGAATGAGAACTTATATCGTCTTTGTGATTATTATTATTGTTGTCATAACCCACCCAAAAACTACTGTCCTATCACGTGCATGAGAGCTTCTCTCGTTTTTGTGATAATTATTCCCTTTGTCATATATTATTATATCTTCCTCATTTGAATAACCCCGACAAAAGAAATATGGTCCTATCACGCAAATGACAACTTCTATCGTTTTTGTGATAATTATTATCCTTGTCATAAACTCCAACCTAAAACTACTGTCCTATCACGTGAATGAGAACTTCTCTAGCATTTGTGATGATTATTATCTTTGTCACGTATTTATATCACCCTCATTTACATATTCACGACAAAAGAAATATTGTCATATCACGCGAATGAGAACTCTTATCGTCTTTGTGATTATTATTATTCTTGTCATAAAATCCAACCAAAAACTACTGTCCTATCACATGAATGAGAACTTCTCTCGCATTTGTGATATTTATTATCTTTGTCATGTATTATTTTATATCACCCTCATTTACATAACCCCGACAAAAGAAATATGGTCCTATCAAGCGAATGAGAACTTCTGTCGTCTTTGTGATTATTATTATTGTTTTCATATATTTATATCACCCTCATTTTCATAATCCCGACAAAAGGAATATGGTCCTATCACGCGAATGACAACTTCTATCGTCTATGTGATTATTATTATTCTTGTCATAAACTCCAACCAAAAACTACTGTCCTATCACATGAATGAGAACTTCTCTCGCATTTGTGATTATTATTATCTTTGTCATATATTTATATCACCCTCATTTACATAAGAAAATAAATAATAACAAAAGAAATATGGTCCTATCACGTGAATGAGGACTTTTATCGTTTTTGTGATTATTATTATTGTTGATATATATTTATATCACCCTCATTTACATAACCCCGACAAAAGAAATATGATCCTACACGTGAATGAAAACTTATATCGTCTTTGTGATTATTATTTTTTTTGTCATATATTTATATCATCCTCATTTACATAATCCCGACAAAAGGAATATGGTCCTATCACGCGAATGACAACTTCTATCGTCTATGTGATTATTATTATTCTTGTCATAAACTCCAACCAAAATTTACTGTCCTATCACATGAATGAGAACTTCTCTCGCATTTGTGATAATTAGTATCTTTGTCATAAACTCCAACCAAAAACTACTGTCCTATCACGTGAATGAGAACTTCTCTTGCTTTTGTGATAATTATTATCTTTGTCATATACTTATATCACCCCCATTTGAATAACCCCGACAAAAGAAATATGGTCCTATCACGCGAATGAGAACTTCTATAGTCTTTGTGATTATTATTATTGTTGTCATAACCCAACCAAAAACTACTGTCCTATCACGTGAATGAGAACTTCTCTCGTTTTTGTGATAATTATTATCTTTGTCATATATTTATATCACCCTCATTTGAATAACCCCGACAAAAGAAATATGGTCCTATCACGCGAATGAGAACTTCTATCGTTTTTGTGATTATTATTATCCTTGTCATAAACTCAAACCAAAAAATACTGTCCTACCACGTGGATGAGAACTTCTCTCGCTTTTGTAATAATTATTATCTTTGTCATAACCCTCATTTACATAACTCCGACAAAAGAAATATGGTCCTATCACGCGAATGAGAACTTATATCGTCTTTGTGATTATTATTATTGTTGTCATAACCCACCAAAAACTACTGTCCTATCACGTGAATGAGAGCTTCTCTCGTTTTTGTGATAATTATTAACTTTGTCATATATTTATATCTCCCTCATTTTGAATAACCCCGACAAAAGAAATATGGTCCTATCACGCAAATGACAACTTCTATCCGTTTTTGTTATTATTTTAATCCTTGTCATAAACTCCAACCAAAAAATACTGTCCTATCACATGAATGAGAACTTCTCTCGCATTTGTGATTATTATTATCTTTGTCATATATTTATATCACCCTCATTTACATAAGAAAATAAATAATAACAAAAGAAATATAATGGTCCTATCACGCGAATGACAACTTCTATCGTCTATGTGATTATTATTATTCTTGTCATGAACTCCAACCAAAAACTACTGTCCTATCACATGAATGAGAACTTCTCTCGCATTTGTGATAATTAGTATCTTTGTCATAAACTCCAACCAAAAACCACTGTCCTATCACGTGAATGAGAACTTCTCTCGCATTTGTGACAATTATTATCTTTGTCATATATTTATATCTTCTCATTATTTTGAATAACCCCGACAAAAGAAATATGGTCCTATCACACGAATGAGAGCTCCTATCGTCTTTGTGATTATTATTATTCTTGTCATAAAATCCAACCAAAAACTACTGTCCTTTCACATGAATGAAAATTTCTCTCGCATTTGTGATAATTAGTATCTTTGTCATGTATTTATATCACCCTCTTTTACATAACCCCGACAAAAGAAATATGGTCCTATCACGCGAATGAGAACTTCTATCGTCTTTGTGATTATTATTATTGTTGTCATATATTTATATCACCCTCATTTACATAAGAAAATAAATAATAACAAAAGAAATATGGTCCTATCACGCGAATGAGGACTTTTATCGTTTTTGTGATTATTATTATTGTTGTCATGTATTTATATCACCCTCATTTACATAAAACCCGACAAAAGAAATATTGTCCTACCACGCGAATGAGAACTTCTATCGTCTTTTGTGGTTAATATTATTCTTGTCATAAACTCCAACCAAAAACTACTGCACCTATCACATGAATGAGAACTTCTCTTGCTTTTGTGATAATTATTATCTTTGTCATAATTACCCTTATTTACATAACCCTGACAATTTAGAAATATGGTCCTATCACGCGAATGACAACTTCTATCGTCTTTGTGACGTATTATTATTCTTGTCATAAACTCCAACCAAAAACTACTGTCCTATCACGTGAATGAGAACTTCTCTTGCTTTTGTTATAATTATTATCTTTGTCATAATTATATTACCCTCATTTACATAACCCCGACGTAAGTCCTATCACGCGAATGAGAACTTCTATCGTCTTTATGATTATTATTATTCTTGTCATAAACTCCAACCAAAAACTACTGTCCTATATTACGTGAATGAGAATTTCTCTCGTTATTGTGATTACTATTATATTTGTCATATTTATATCATCCTCATCTACATAACCCTAAAAAAAAAAATATGGTCCTTTATCACTCGAATGAGAACTTCTAGAGAGAGAGAGACAAAGTTGGAGCGAAAGAAAGAGAGAGAGAGGTGTGTGGATAAAGAAAGAGAGACAGTCATCAGACAGACGGTCACAGACCGACAGAGAGAGAGACTAACAAGTGATATGGATATAGAAATATGTAGAAAGGGATAAACGAGGTGATGCGATGAGAGGGAGAGAGAGAGAGAGAGAGAGACAGATTATATACAATATACATCAAAAGAGAAATAAATAGAGAAAGGGTAGAATGGTATGGGGTACTGAGAAATAAAGAGTGAGGGAAAGAAAATGGGAGAAATAAAGATAGCGAGAGAGAAGAGAGAAAGAGAAAGGAGAGAAGGGATAGAGAGGGATACAAAAGAGAGGGGGGAGATGAGAGGGATATAGAAGCGACAGAGAGAGAGAGAGAGAGAGAGGGTGAGCGAGAATATCAAGTGAGAGTGTTATAACACGGACCTGGTCAATGCAGTTGGTGCATGGTTATGAGACGGAGGCGAAGAATATAATTCAATTATACGGAAAGAGAGAGGTTAGCCCAAACACGTGTAGCAATTACTGACCTCTACCAGAGGTCATTAGGCTAAATAAACAAGCGTACCGTACCCGTAAACTCACAAAGGGATGATCTCAAAATAAGAATGTGCAGTATACACATAATCGACTGTTCGGGAAAACGTCGTCAACCTTATTATTGATTTATCTTCGTTTGTAAGATTAAACGTATCTTCTTTATTTTTAATAAAGAAATGCAAAATAAATAATGTTACGTTCTGTATATAAATGATTACCCAAACTGTCCCCGTACAACGACTTTGGGGAGTATTTTGAGATTATCCCTAAAAAAAATGTGCTCGGAAATTCTTCTGGCCAATCCGGCCCTACACACATAGACTAATACACGTATACACGTAACATGTACTATACGTAGGCCTAATACACATGCACAGGGATCAATGCCAGATCTTTGCAGTTGACTTGACCAAAATACAGGCAATATGTGCGTTCGTTCACAGAGCTGGCGAACAACAATATTATCAAAGTCGAGCAATAACAAATGCATTTCAAAGTTGAAAACACAGAAACGATTAAGAGAGGGAAATGGAAAAATGAGTTGAAGAGAACAACACAGGATATTCCGGTCCGCGCAGGAAATTCATAGATTAACGTACGTAAGTACAGTAAAGATGGTGACGGTCCGATCGATTATAAAATTATATATTGCGATTACAGTGTACAGACAAGTATATTTTTCTTCAAATTTAGGAGACAGTATAAAAATCTTACACTAAGGCAACTCGACTTTAAAATAATTATCTTCATGATTATATATATTGTTTAAGTCTGGTAATATGATTGGGTGTCAAAACATGTTAATTATTACACTTTGACAATAGTGCTATGTATGTGTTATGCTGTTCAGATGACATATAAATTTTCGAACTGAGAGGGAGCTATACCAAATTTACCGGGAGTACCGGTAAATTTTTTTATTTTTTAAAATTTTAATAACTCCAAATCAAAAGCTTTTTAGAGCCCAATTTTTTTAGAGTTGGGTGTTCTAACACTATATTTCACAATAGTAATGCAAATTTTAAATTTCATGATCCAATCCTGATGAAATATTCCCAAAACTTTGTAATACCTTTAAAGTACCTTTAAACTCATTGAACATTATTTCCAATATCCAAGGGGAACAATAAGTTTACCACATGAGAAGAAAGGAGCAACGTATCCAAAACATTTTATCCACCCCCTCTCTCTCTCTCTCTCCTAGCGTCTATATATCCATGCATGTCGCTGTGTGTTTAGGTTAAGTTACTAATTTTAGAAGAAACAGCTTTATGATTAGGGGGTCTCTCTTACTTGAAAGATGTAGGGAAGAACTTGTGAGCAGTTCTGTGCAACGTGTTTTTTGTTTACACCTAATTCACCAAAGAATAGAATCTCTCTATAGCTAACCATTGAAAAATGTTCTGTAACAACCATTAGGTAATTGCCACTTTGCCAGATAGATGAAATAATTGATAACAGTTCTATGTCGTACGGGACGCATTGCACGAAAACGCCCTTGTATTTCACGTTTGTCCTCAGTTAAACAATACTTTTAACTACAATTAAACCTCTCTTAGTGGACACCTCTCTAGAAAGGCTACCTGTCTACAACGTCTACTTTGTCTGTTTGTTGTGGGTGGCCTTAATAGACAGGTTTAACTGTACTATAATACGGCTTCAATATTTATGAACATAGTGCATAGAAAGGGTTGTTTCACTGGAAACCTTTTGTGCTCAGCTAATTTTTGATAATTTCATAATCATTGATATCTAGCTGCATACCTGTTGTCTCGCCGTCGAGTTCAGTTGTGCCAATGGTTGTCGGGCCGGAGAACGGCTCGCTTACCGTACTTAAGAGGGTAAGCAAGGTACGTGGGACAGTGGTAGATGCCATCGGTGTAGATGTGGATGACGACGAGGACGATGATGATGATGTAGTGTTGGCTGTTATGAGAAACATGACATTAAATAGACTGGATTTTGCGGTCTCTAGGGGGTTACTTCTTTGTCGTGGAAGAAGTATTACTATTAAAGGTAAAGTTAAGTTCTGGCCATGCGATTGTATTGTGAAAGAAACGATGTGGAATCGATCAGAAAAGGTTGATCATCTAGCATATAAGTTTTGGTGTGTAATGCAAGGTTCTGGAACCATCAAAATAATAAGAAACTTGGCTCAGTCTTGATAAAGATACAAGCGCTGTACACAGAAAGATGTATATGGGGCTACACGAACAAGTGGCATAAAAATCCGTCCCGATTTGTATGTTTTTAAATGCCATGTTTAGAATATGAAAGCCATCCATGATGATCTCAAGAACCCTGCTCATTACCTATTAAAATGTGTGAACTTGTCAAAGACATGTTAAATTAAACAAAACTAGCAAAACGACCTTCCTAATACTAAACAAAATCAGTTTCTCCTTATAATTATTTTTTCTTGTCACAGGCCTATAATAGATGTAAGCATATATTTGACATGAGGTTGGGGAGGAGCCTAGTTTGAGAGAGCGATGCTGTTGATTGCTCTTTCATGATACCATATACACTGTGTACAGCAGAATAGTTCACCCTTCACGTTCAAGAAACATGTGGAAAGCCTAAACGAATAGCGTTAGATGTAATTTGCTTATCTGTTCATCAACCAACAAACAAAAAACAAACACAATTAGCAAACAAACAAACAAACTGCCAGGAATTTGATGATCACAAATGGAATCACTGAATCATTTGACAACCATTGTTTAAATCTGGTGTAGAGTGACACCATTGAGGTTGGTGACGTCAATATTGCTTAAAAAGACGGCACTGAAGATGATATCGCAGTTTTCACAGTTTCTATATAATTGTAAGTTTCCAACAATACCATAGTTCATAGTCATAAAGCATTACTTTAGTTTCTAAAATGATAATTGTCAAATTCCTTTGGCCATATGAAACAAATAATTGAATAATATCAATCGGGCAATAAAAGCTTTTGTAAATGAGTGGTGCGGCGGACAACATTGTGAGATTACTACTTGTAGGTTACTTCCGAGCCTCCATGTTCCTTTATACGTAAGAATACTAGAATATACTAGAGGTGTTGTGGACTAGTGGATAAGTCACCCGACTGCAGATCACAAGGTACGGGGTTCAAGTCCCGCCACAGCACTAATGTCCTTTGGCAAGACGTTAATCTACATTTGCCACTCTCCACCCAGGTGTAAATGGGTACCTGATATGCTTGAGCGCTAGTACTGGCAGACCGGCTACGACCAGGGTAATATGTGTAAAGCGCCATGATCGTCACAACCTGGCGGATACCGGCGCTATATAAATAACCATATTATTTAATATACGCTTTACAGCATTGAAGCATGATATTTTAACGATTATGATACATTCGACCCCTAGCAAAACTTTTCCAGGACAACCGACCCTAAGACTCCACATCCCGCTAGATGTATAACAAATGTCACATGTGTACGTATATTAAGACGTTACGTGAATTATTGAATCAAATTTATACATAAATGTTCGTAAATATACAGGTCTGCAATAGAAGATATCAAAGATGATTGGAACAGGAAACCTAAACAATTCACTTTTTTCCCTTTAATTACCAGTCTGTTCGTGATCAAAAAGTATGTTAATAATGAAGATTAACAACTATCTCTTCTCCAATGCTCTGGATCGAACTAAATGTCGGATTGCATTTCGCAAGTTATATTTGGTGAATTGTATTATCTGCGGTTTGAATATGTTTGCACTTTTTCATTTCCTTATTGTTTCATGGTTATCTCGTACATCATATGAAGGGATTTTTTTATTTTTTATTTTTTTTTATTAATTTGACCTTAAGCTTGGATATCACTAGGTTACATTTTATCCAAACACAGTACTTGCTATTTATTTTTCACGATGATTATTGACACTTTGGTTTTGATCTTTATATGCGTCAACTTTTTATTATTTATATGTATAGTTACATGGTTACAGGTATGTCAATTATCTGAATAAAATGACTTCATGACACTATCTATAAGATCAATGGAGAGATTTTTTTTGGGGGAAAATTCCAGACATCAATCGTGTATCTGTCGTCTTCAGTCGCATTTTTACGCTATCTTGAGGTACGGAATAAAACACAAAAGGAAACACTTTCAGTACTTAAGAATAGTTTATTCAAAATAAAGCTCACAATCTTAAAGAGTACGAGGCTAGCACTGTGACTATTTGCAAATTGTACATATTAGGAGAAAAACGTGTGTACTAAAGCTACAACATGCTCTTTAAATGTGTATTATGATTACAAATTCTGGAATCTCTTATTCTTAGTTTTAACTAATAATTTTTGACTGATGCCTTCATCACATACAATTGACCAATCCAGTCTTTAAATGTCATACCAAAGATAATGCACACATTGTTAATATAATTGTGTTTATATTTCTATTAAATGTTTTATAATTATCTTGTATTACGAATTTCAATTAAACACAAAAATGTCACCATCTATTTACCTTACGTTACTGATTTTTGTGGAGGGATTGAAAAGGAAAGAGAAAATAAGAGATACAGAGACAGGAGAGGAAGAGAGAGAGAGAGATGGAAAGAGAGAGAGAGAGAGAGAGGGAGAGAGAGATAGAGCGAGAGCGAGAGGCAGAGACATATTAAGACAGATAAATTGAGTGAGAGAAAGGGAAAGATAGAATGAGAGTGGGAGAAGGGGACAAGGGGGAGAGAAAAAAAGAGGTATATATATATATATATATTCACACCATACGCTATTAAACTATCTAGTCAATAAATCAATCGATTGATCGATGAATAAAACATCAGCATTTAAACTAATAATTAATTGAAATACTTTTAAAGTCAGATAAATGAGATAAACATTTGTGATGATATCAACCCTCACATTGTAAACGTTACGCAGTCAAACCTGTTTTAGTTGCCACCTCTCTTTAAAGGCCACCTGTCTATAGTGGCCATTCGTTCGGCCTCCCTCGAGAGACCAAAAATGTGTGTTGTAGAATATTGTCTGCAGTTTTCTATTTTCATTGAGTGGCCTTACTAGACAGGTATTTCATGACACGATAGGCGCTTTCTTTACAAGTTACTTTTAACACATTGTAATGCAATTGATTAAGATGACTTATAAAACGATCTTATTTTAAAACCGTATTCCCGTTAAAACAGATTTATGGATTACTTTCGAAATATTTACGATAATATACGTTTTCAAATAAATTCGTACTTTAATAAAAATTAATATTCTTCAGAATATTGTTATCTTGCTAATAAAATCTTACAAACATATCCTTTGAGAGTTTAAGTTGGTTCTCTTTACGAGGTATTTCAAATGAGTAATGATATCTCTTTTACATTCTAGAAACATAACATGCTCCCGGGCTGCGATGTATATTTTGAATAACTAAACCATTATTATTATTTCAAATAAAATTAAAACAAACATCTTATAAATTGAAATTTGAGCATACAATAAGATACTATACAGGAGAATACTCCCGAGTTAAAGATGAAGTTGAGTTCTGGTCATGCGATTGCAATGTGAAAGAAAAGGTGTGGAATGGATCAGAAAAAGTCGACCATGTAGCATGTAATTATTGGAGTGTACTGCAAAGTTCTGGAGTCATCAAAATCATAATAAATTTTGGCCCAGTCTTGGTGAAGTAACAAGCGCTGTACACATAAAGATGTATGTGGGACTACTCAAATGGTGTTGGGCCTACTTACCTTATCTTTCTATGCTCATCACTCAGCCAGTATACATTTTCTACCAAAATTGTTTGGCAAATGACATTTATTTGTAATCTTGAACATTCAGTGTAAGTCTCGATTTTGTGAGAATTAATTTTAAAACAAAACAGAACTCAATTTTTTTTAAACTGATTTACAAGAAAATACAAGAAAATACAAGAAACAAATAATATGAGTAACTCATCAACCCCATACACCCAAAGTAAGCACATACACGTGTGTGTTAAACCTGAATACTATACAAGCAAAAATATCAAATAACATTTTACTGCTTATGATCCTTATGACAAAAATTATGTTCGCAGAATGCGTAAGCAAAAGAAAATACATACATGGGCAGGCAGTAACAAATACTGCCCAGTCATTTTCTTTAAACAAATTTGAGACATTCGCCTAAATTAGTGGAATAGAGCCCCCCCGCCCCCTTTCAATAACCATAAGTCAATTTTCAATCTTAAACTGTGTATGAATGAAAACGATCTGCCTATGTATATCAAATGAAAACGGGTAACATCACTGAAAGATTTATTTGTTATCGTTTATCCTCAGAAGTAGTAAAAATGACTCAGGTATTTTTTGTTATCAAATGTCACGATTTGTCATTTAAATATTGATTATTATTCATCGTAGTTACGGTCATGAAGTTCATGAGCAATATCATTATAGACCACACTGAGATCCATGTTGCTCTGTCCGTGATCTTCATCGGTGTGATCGTCGACGAAGTCGTCGTCGTAATCATACACGGTGTCGTACATATCATTTTCAAACCCATGGTTCATCGTGTCTATATCATGCACAGGATCAGGCATGGACGGCTCATGGTGATCAAATTCAGAGTGCGACCTTCCATCTCGATACGTCATCTGCACAGCCACAGAAAAAAAAGAATGACATGCCTTTCATTAATGATTTAATGTTTAATAATTATCAAGACATATCACATAATCAAAGTAATTACACAAATAAGTAGATCGAATAAAGAAGAACAATTCATAAAACAAAATGCTAGACTGAAGTTATACATTGACTTATTTTGAATAATTTTGTTTTTAAGCATCAGCGACCATTTGGGACCGCGTGGTAAAACCAAACATCATTGTTATCACGCTGTCTAGCAAGAGAAGTATTATTCTTTCTTCAAAATAGTGTTTTCATTTAGAATTCCTAAATTAAATTCAACACGAGGTAAATCTTAACTTGCTAACCTTTAAGTTATCTGTATTTTGTCATTTTTAAGACAGGTTAGAAACGAATAAATGATCACTATTAAACATGACGATACACCCTCTCCCCTCCCCTCTAAAAAGAGGAAATACAGCCAGCCTGAAGCAAATATCAATTTCTTTCTGTCCATTGCAAAATCAAATAAATATTTTACATGTATATAATCCTTCTCATAATTCAAACACTTTGTTCCAGTAAAAAAAGAAAGGATAATTAAAGGTTCAGTACCTGTAACTCATCGGGTTCTTCACTTCGCGAGAAGTATCCGGTGTTGGAGTGATTCCTCATGAAGCGCTGGATGTTATGGGAATATTTCCTTCGTCTCAACCGAAGGATGATCATGTACGCCATCACCAATACGAAGAGAAGTAGAAAGGCTACTGTAGCTGTTAAGCCAGCTATCAAACCCACATTCAACGAATCACCTGTAATTGTAACAAAAATGAAAAGAAATGTATACATCTGAATCGATTCAATTCAATTCAGTTCCAGTTTATTTTTATTTTAAAAAAGAGAGAAAAAAAATTAATGTAAAAATCCGGAGATTAATATCATCATATTTACAGTAAAATACAGTAACATACAAAATATAACTTATCATTGGTCCTATTAAAGCCAATGAAGTATTGGCAGGGTTACGTTTAAGATTGGTTCTAGTGCTTTAGTAGCGGTTATGTTAGGAGTACATGAAGCCTAATACCAAACTGCAAATATTACATACAAATATAATATTATGACATGTTCTTCACTTTCCGCTTCTTGTTGATTTGCATCTCATCCACCAAAGTACGAGCGGTTCCCCCTCCCCCCTCCCCTCCCCCGATCCCAACGCTAGCGACCCATTCATGTTATGCCTCTGACAACATCATCTAAACCGTTCAGCATACCTGGCACAGCCCTGCAGTAACGTCCCGGGAGTGAACTGGGATAAAGATCGATGAATCCGCCATTACATGTACAGTTAAAACCGACTCCAGAAATATCCCTACACGATGCATCCATAGAACAGTCGTTAAGAGTAGCGTTCTCACATTCATCGTAATCCATAATTTCTAAAAAGAAAAAAAAAATGAAATGATGTTGAAAGTAATGAGATCGGACTAAATTCTTTTTAGAAAGACGTAAACATCAGCAATGGAAATGATAGATCAAGTTGTCTTGCATCAGTCCTTTCCACATAATATTATCTGAGATCTTTTTAGCCTTGATACTAAAAACAGTATTCCGTTTCTTTATAGCACCAAACATATGAAACAACTTTTCAGTCACCACTTTGCAAATCATTAGCCAGCTTTATATAGCTCCGGCAGTTGGGATCAGCGCACAGTACATTCGAAGACTAAACTATATGTATATGTCCCTGATAGGTGAAGAAAGGGATATTTAGATTGTACTGTCTTGTCAAAAAAAATGTTAATATTATGCCGAGGATGGAACCCACGACTTTTTATCCCAAGCCTTTGATACATCTATTTCTTGATGACATGGCTGTGAAATCGTTTCCCTGTTCGTATTTTTTCTTCGATTGATTACCAAAGTTTTTTTTAAAGAAATAAATTAAAATGGATCCGTCTTACCTGCTACAGTCAGTGATCTCAAACCTATCTGGACGTCCTCACCATCGACTGCGAGATGTTCATCGTTGTTCTCTCCCTCCTCCGTAATAGCAGAGGTCACGGTAGTCCCGTTACCTTCAAGGTCAAGGTTCAGAGTTAAAGGTTCATCTTTTAAGCTCTAATTCAAGAAAAGGACGTTTCAAAAATCTGGCGTTATGACAGAAAAGGTATAAGGTAAGAGGCGTAGAGGAATGGAAGAGTACTATGATTTTGGGAGTCTGCAGAGATGGTTGAGGAGAAATAGAGTGAGAGAGAGAGAGAAAGAGAGAGAGAGAGAGAGAGAGAGAAAGAGATAAAAGAGTTAAAGACAAGAGTATGAAGGCCCTTGTGAAGGCTAGAAGCAGTGAGTTGTGGAATAGCGTGATCATCAAATTCGATAGATATGGCACATTGGAAAGGAAGTTCAATATTCTTTTTCTTCTCATGAGAAAATATATGAAGATGGGAAAAAATAAATACGTTGACAATAAAAATGCATTAGACAATGTCTAATAATCATCGAAACTATTCAATTTGAATAGTGTACCCTGTAACTCTAAGATAATATAAAATAAGGTAAACCACATCATACTTATGATGATGATAATAATGATTATGAAACATTTTTCTAATATAATTTTGCACTTTCTCTTAGGGAGCCCAAAGTTATCTTCATTTTTTTCTCCAGATGTATATAGGATGTATTATTTTTGTATTCATTCACTCATTTACTGCAGCCACATGTTGGTTTCAAAAGTATTTAGTTTTATTGTTTTACATGTTGATCTAATTTAAGTTAAATCAGGGACCTTTGCTACTAAGTTAGAAATTCCCAACCTGCGTTGAAGTGTCCTATCATCATCATGATGTGGTCTGTTCTCTTATGTTAAAGCTGTATTAGATACAATTAGGAAGCAATGGTTTTTGATATGTCAACGGTTGTTTCCTATATATTAAGCTTCCTGT